>NC_083592.1:24179778-24490232 GCF_027579695.1 Neoarius graeffei | reverse complement strand
CCTCATCACTGGACACATTATCTCCTCTTATTTCCAGGCCAGTAAGATCTTACCCTCCTAGTCCCTGGATGTCTGAAACACTTTGCTCCTACAGAATCAGTCTCCATGCAGCAGAGAGGAAGTGGAGAAAATCCAGGGCCCCTGCTGACCTTTCCCACTATCAGTCCCTCCTTGTGAAGTTCTCAGCCTCACTCAAATCAACCAAGATGAAGTTTTATCACTCCAAAATTCACACCTCCATCTCCAACCCTCATCAACTGTTTTCTGTTTTCTCTCCTCAACTCTCCACCACTTGTACCTCAGTCCTCCATCATGGCAAAGGACTTCACAGTCTTTTTTTGAGGAGAAAATCATGGCCACCCACAGCTCCTTCACCACACCTGCCTCACCCTCCCTGTCTCTTTCCCCTTGCTCTCTGCTTTTCCCCCTCTTTCCACTACTGTTGTCTCCCAGCTCCTGCTCTCTCACCATCTGACCACCTGTGCCATTGACCCTATCCCCTCATTCCTCCTCTAGACCATCACTCCTGACATCCTCCCATTTATCACCTCCCTCATCAACTCCTCCTTGTCCTCTGGATACTTTCCCTCCAGCTTCAAAGGGCCCACATTACCTCTCTGCTGAAAAAGACCCCTCTGTCATCCAGAACTACTGCCCCATTTCTCTTCTCCCCTTCCTGTTAAAGATGTTTGAACATGCTGTTGCCAACCAACTCTCCTCTTTTCTCTCACAGAACAACCTCCTGGATCCTCACCAGTCCAGCTTTAGAGCTGAACACTCAACCAAGACTGCACTTCTCTCAGTCAGTGAAGCACTTCATGCAGCACATGCTGCCACCCTCTCCTTGGTCCTGATCCTCCTTGATCTCTCTGCTGCATTTGACACTGTTGATCACTCCATCCTCCTGTCATCCTTATCAGCTCTAGGGATCTGTCGGACAGCCCTAGACTGGTTCAAGTCCTACCTCTTGGGTTGCTCCTTCCAGGTTACCTGGTCTGGTACTGTATCAGCACCATGCCCACTTACTACCGGTGTCCCTCAAGGTTCAGTACTTGGCCCACTTCTCTTCTTCTTCAACACCCAGTCTCTTGGCCCAATTATCTCTGTTCATGGTCTAGCCTACCACTGCTATGCTGATGACACCCACCTGTTTCTCTCTTTTCCTCCTTTTGACACACAAATCTCCACTTGCATCTCTGTTTGCCTGCGTGACATCCAGAGCTGAATGGACAACCATCACCTGAAGCTCAACCCAGGCAAAATGGAGGTAATCTACATTCCTGCTCTATCCTCTCCATGTGGCCTGATACGTATCCCCTTGGACACTTATTTGATATGCTCCAGCCCGATCAAGAGCAGTTTCTGGCACGTTGGGGACCCGGGCCACCGCACCCACCTCCATTGTGGAGCACTGATGTTGGAGATGTCCCAGCTCCCCGCAGCGCCAGCACACCAGCCCAGGCTCTCCCTCTGCACCAGTGTTACGGATGTCACTCACCTGAGGGGGAGGAGCCACAGACAAGGAAGGGGGAAACAGGAGGACACTGCAGGTGTGCCAGGCTGGCTGGGCGGGAGCCGACCCCCGCCTCCGCAGTGGGGGAATGGGGCAAGGATGGGAAGCAGAGGGAGTGGGGGAGAGAGGAGAAGAGGAGGCATGCCTTCCTGCTGTCGGAACTGCCACCATGTGGTCCTCTGCCAGGTCGATCGCCTGGTCCAGTGATGCCGGGCAATGACACTGGACCCACTCCGCTGGTCCTTCCAGAAGTCGCGCAATGAATTGTTCCAGTGTCACCAGGTTGATCACTCCCTCGGCGTTGCGGTCGTCTGCCCTCAGCCACCACCGGCAGGCATCCCGGAGTTGCTGCCCGAATGCGAATGGCCGGTCGACCTCCTCCAAGTGCAGTGAGCGGAAGCACTGCTGCTGTTGCTCTGGGGAGTGGCCGACACACTAGAGGATGGCTCTCCATAGGTCCACATACACGAGCCAGCTGTCAGCAGGGAGCTGCAGCACGGCCAGCTGCGCCTCACCTGTCAGTAGGGGGAGGAGGCGCGCTGTGCACTGGTCCACTGGCCAACCACATGCCTCCGCTGCCTGCTCGAAGAGCATGAGGAAGGCTTCTGGGTTGTCGTGCAGACCCATCTTTGTTAGGGTGAGGTGGGGAGGGTCTGCTCCGGTGGTGGTCGTGGGCCCCGCCGATGTGAGCAAGTGCCGGAATGCCTGGTGGTCTTCCTGTTGGGCCAGCACCAAGGCTTCGAACCGTTGTTCTTGCTCCTTCCAGAGGGTGACCAGTGCTTGGTGCTGGTTCTGCTGGGCTGTGGCGAGGGCATGGATGAGGTCCTTGAATGGTGAGGATTCCATGGGGCTGTTCCCTTCTGCACTCGTCCCAGGTTTCGGCACCACTGTAGTGAGATTCAGGTGTGGGTGTAGCACAGAAGTACGGCAGGCGGTTGTTTGCATTGAAGAGAGGTTTTTATTTTACAACTTTTCAGCATAGGGCTCCAAAAAACTCTCACTCTCTCATACATGCATGTACACACACATAAAGGCTGTCAACGAGCCCTCGGCCCCGACCTCCCCTTCTCGCTCTCCTTTTATCAGGCACGGTCACTGAAGGAGACACACAAACACACGTTAATTGACAACAGGTGTAGTGGCATGACCACTCACCTTCCCTGAAGGCCTCTGCATGCTCTTGTGACAAGGCTTTCGCAGATAGCTTTTCGCAGACAGTTGTAATTTATCATTGAGCAGGGAGTAATAGACGTGTGTGATGTTATTCACTGCCACAACATAAGGGGGCGCGAAGTCGCAAAATCGCTAGGAGTAGTTGGTGGGTGTGGTTAGTGGAGTGTTTATCCTCCGGTTACTTATAATGACTAGAACCGGAGTCGTATAGATGTACGTACTTCCTCACTTCCTCGATCAACCGCTCTTCGTGCTGCTCCATCTTCGCTCGTGTTTTTAAAAATGGCGGTCATGAAAACAAAACAAACTGGGAAAGTAGGGAAGCGGAAGTGCGTGTACAGCGGATGTAGAGTGGACCAATCAGAGCCCTCTTGTCTGCGACGCTGTCTGCGAGGCTGTCTGCAGTGGTCACAATTTTTGGGAGGTGCGCGCAGAGCATCTGCAAAGGGGGGGGCTTCGCAGATGCCATCTGCGACGCCATCTGCGAGGACTGGGTTGTCAGCATAAATTGGCCTTGACTCCACCCTCCATTCACAGACCGACACTCGGCCACACCCCCACTGCCACAATAACATCCGGAACTGTCCAATCCGACCAACCCATGAGAACCCAGCAGAGCAACCCGTATTATCTACAAGTCCAGTGAGAAAGCTCTCCTCAAAGTCCTTCCAGATACCACTGTTACTAAAAGTTGCATCCTCCACTCACATTCTCTCTGCTTTCATTGATTCAGGGGCAGAGGGGAACTTTATCAATAAAACCATTGTACAGGTTCTCAACCTGCCTATCACCCCTCTGCACAGCACACTCAGCATTTGAACCATCGGTGGAGGACCCATAGGTGGCAGGCTGGTCACCTCACACACCCAACCTGTACAGATCCAAGTAGGAGCATTACATAAGGAGCTCATCTCTCTCTACGTCACGACAACCGTTAACCATGATATTATTCTTGGAAATCCCTGGCTACAACTTCACGACCCTCTCATTTCTTGGCAAAACAAGGAAATTCTCCAGTGGTCACCCACATGTTTCCAGAGCTGTCTCTCTCATCCTCAGGTCCAGGTATCTTCCACCTCTGTAGAAAGTCCTCAACCTGACTCTATGGACAATGTTCCTGACTGCTATCGGGACCTCTCCAAAGTCTTCAGGCCTGCAGGCTACCACCATACAGGCTGTATGACTGCACCATTAACTTACTGCCGGGTATGTCTCCCCACCAAGGTTATATTTATCCCCTGTCCCAAAAGGAACACGCTGCCATGGAGGAGTACTTTCAGGAGGCCCTCAAACAGGGATATATTCACCCATCTGAATCTACCGTATCAGCTGGTTTCTTTTTCGTGGAGAAATGTGGGGGCGGGCTGAGGCCCTGCATAGATTACAGAGGCTTAAACCAGGTCACTGTCAAGTATCCTTATTCTCTTCCCCTGGTTCCAGCAGCCTAGGGTGTAATTTTGGGTAGGGACGCTAGGGACGTGTCCCTACCAATATTCAGCCGCTACTGTGTAATCATGATCAATAAAACCAATGTCCTAACCTGAGCAATTATTATATGGCACACAAAGGGTTAAATGTATGACACTGCTAATAATCCCCCCTCTAACATAGATATCATTCTCTGATTAGCTACCTATTTCTCACTAACTTACATGGTTGGCTATCTCTGCCTTGGATCACTTTTGTGTCCCCACCAATGTCAAAATCAAAGTTACTCCCTTGCCAGCAGCTCTGGAACAACTTCGGTCAACTGGAATCTTCTCCAAACTTGGCCTGCGCAGTGCATACAACCTGATCCGGATCAAGAGGGGTGACGAGTGGAAAACCATGTTCAGCACCATGTTCAGCTGGACTAGGGCTGAACGATATGGACAAAATTTCATATCTCAATATTCATGCCAGATATCTCGATTACGATACGATATGACTATGGGTTCGGTGAAAACCAAGTATTTTTCAGAAAAATAAAAACATCATTGTTAGGACTTGGACTTTGTTGGCCTCTAGAGGCTGCTATCATTCCTTTTTTTTGTTGTCATGTTTGTTTTGACTGCTAGAGGCCGCTATTGTTTCTATGTGTTGTGTTTTGTTTTTCCATGTGCCTTGTGCCCCGCCTAGTCCTCATTATTGTCACCTGTGTTCTATTTAGTTTGTGTATTTATACTTCCTCAGTTTGGCCTCTAGTCACGGAGTCTTTTTGCTATGCTGTTTAGTGCTAGTTACCTCTGTCCCGTGTGCCTTGCCTATGCCCTTGTGTTCTTTGTATTTTTGCTTTCTTTTGGACTTTGTGGATTTCGTTTTTGACTTTTTGGATCTTCTGAGCATTTGGATTTTTACCCCTTCTCTGGTTATTGGCTTTTGTATTGACTTTGAACTTTTGGATTTTTTATTTTTTCCCTTATATCTTCTGAGCGGGGCGGCACGGTGGTGTAGTGGTTAGCGCTGTCGCCTCACAGCAAGAAGGTCCTGGGTTCGAGCCCCGGGGCCGGCGAGGGCCTTTCTGTGTGGAGTTTGCATGTTGTCCGCGTGGGTTTCCTCCGGGTGCTCCGGTTTCCCCCACAGTCCAAAGACATGCAGGTTAGGTTAACTGGTGACTCTAAATTGACCGTAGGTGTGAGTGTGAATGGTTGTCTGCATCTATGTGTCAGCCCTGTGATGACCTGGCGACTTGTCCAGGGTGTACCCCACCTTTCGCCCGTAGTCAGCTGGGATAGGCTCCAGCTTGCCTGCGACCCTGTAGAAGGATAAAGCAGCTAGAGATGATGAGATGAGATGAGATCTTCTGAGCGTTTTGGATTATACTTTTTGGATTTTTTGCATTGTAAATAAACTGTTTTTTGCTACTCTACTTTCGCCTCACGCCTCTGCACTTCAGTCATTCCCCTGGTGGCCTAGTGGGGGTTTACTGGATTACTACACCAGCGACCCGGGTTTGATTCCCAGCAAAACCCTAACAGAAAGACTCCGTCATGACCGACTCAGCAGAGGCTTTGTCAACTGTCTACCCAGCCAACCTTCAGGGAATTATGGCTGCTTTAACGCGCTTCAGAGCTACCATGGACACTCATGGACGTACCCTTGCAAGCCAACGTGAGGCCCTTGCTCTTCATGAGGTACTGCTTCAGCAAATCTCCTCCTCCTGTTCCTGCTCCACCATCTGCTCCCTCTCCAGTGTCTCCTGCCATGCTGTCTCTTCCACCTCGCAAACCCTGCCTTCCTGCACCACAGAGGTATGATGGCAAGCACAGTGAGTGCCGAGAGTTCCTTACCCAGTGCCAACTCACCTTTGAGCTCCAGCCTACCACCTACACTACGGATCGCCGCAAGATTGCCTTTGTGATAACCTTGTTAGCTGGTAAGGCATGAGCTTGGGCAACAGCCATCTGGCAGCGACAGGGACCCGAGTGCTCTGATTTCAAGCTGTTTATGGAGGAGATGCTTCGTGTCTTCGACCAGACGGACATCAGTAAGGATGCAGCCAGGAAGCTTATGTCCATCCGACAGGGAGGAAGCATGGCAGACTACTGTACGCCATCTCGTTCCGGACGCTCGCAGCAGTAAGTGGATGGAATGAGACTGCTCTTGCTTCAGCCTTCCACCATGGTCTGTCTGGCCTCTCTCAGATGCCCAAGTGACCTCGAAACACTGATCTCACATGCCATTCATCTTGACAACAGGATTAGAGAGTGCCGCCAAGTCCAGAGCTTCCCCAGCCTCACTGCCTCAACCTGGAGCCTGTCTACCTCCTCCAGCGACTGTCCGGAGCCCATGCAAGTGGGCCGTACCCGTCTTTCCGTGTCTGAGAGGGAGCACGGAAGGAGGGACAAGTGCTGCATCTACTGTGGCAAGCCTGGCCACTTCTGAGCACCATGTCCCAAACTCTCAGGAAAAGGACCGCCCCGTCCAGCCGAGGGAGGGTTGTGATGGGGTCTGCCCTCTTTCCCGAACTTCCTGGCCAAGGAGTCTACATCCCGGTCTCCATCTCCTGGGGTGAGTCCGTCCACTCTTGCCAGGCCTTGTTAGACTCCAGGGTGGCTGGAAATGTTTATTGTTAAAAGCGCTATACAAATAAACTTGACTTCACTTGACTTGACTTGAGTTAAGTTCATCACCTCCTGCTCCGAATGCACTCAAGCAAAGGTTCTGAGAGCCTCCCTCCCCCCGCTGGCAAACTATGCCCACTACCTATTCCCTAAAGGCCTTGGTCACACCTGGCAATTGACTTTATTACTGATCTCCCTCCCTCTCAAGACAACACCACAATAATGGTAACCATAGATTTTCAAAAGCCTTGAAACTTATCCTGTTGCCATATATCCCCACAGCCTCTCAAACCATGGAGCTCTTGTTCCAGCAGATCTTCAGGTACTATGGCATCTCTGAAGACATAGTTAGCAACCAGGGACCCCAGTTCATTTCAAGGTTTTGGACAAGTTACATGGAGAGGTTGGGAGTATCCGTGAGCCTCACTTCCAGCTATCACCCCCAGTCCAATGGTCAAGTAGAGAGAGCAAGCCAGGAAATTGGCTGCTTTCTTAGGATCTATTGCATGCGCAATCAGGGGGACTGGGCATGCTTCCTGCCCTGGGCTGAGTATGCACAGAACTCACTGAAACACTCTACCACCCAACTGGCACCATTTCAGTGCACACTCAGCTACCAACCACCCTTGTTCCCCTGGGACGACACACCCAGCCAGGTACAAGCCATCGATGACTGGCACAGTCAGACCATCTGGGAGGAGGTTCACCAGTGACTAGAATCAGTCTGCACCAAATACAAGGTATATGCAAATAAGTGTAGAGGAGAGACTCCTGACTTCCTCCCTGGTGCCAGAGTATGGGTGGCCACTAAAATTCTATGGGAGACCAACACCTGTAGAAAGCTCCAGCCACGATACATTGGGCCATTTAAAGTCTTGCATCACATCAATGAAGTATCATACTGTCTCTAACTTCTTCCTCACAGCCGAGTATCACCCACATTCCATGTCTCACACCTAAAACCTGCCATCCCAGGACCCCTTTCCAGTAACACACCAACCCAAGAACACCCTTCACTCAATCTTGAGGGAGAACCCATCTACCAGGTCAACAAGATCCTCAGTTCAAGACGAAGAGGAGGCCAAGTTGAGTCCCTGGTAGACTGGAAAGGGTACAGGCCAGAGGAACAAAGCTGGGTCAAGTCTAAAGACATCCTCAACCCCCTTCTGAAGCAAGAGTTTCATGCCCAACATCCTAGTAAACCAGCACCTAAAGGTAGGCATCGTCCCAGAAAGATTGTAGCTCCCGAAGGTAGCTCCTCGGGGGGGGGCTTGGTCAGTAAACTTGCAGAGAATCAGCAAACTACAAACATGGACCCTCTGAACTACAATTCCCAGAACACACACAGTGCCCTCTGTCTCCCACCTACTGAATCACAGCTGGCTTTCCATTTCCTCAATCACCAGTCCCTCCATATAAGCTCCCTTCACAAACACCTTTGCAAAGTATCATTCTGCTCTCAGTTCATACCAAGCCTTGTATCTTTTCTGACCACCTATTATATTTCTGACCTTTGCTACTTTCTTCTTGTTTCTCACTCTTTGCCTTTCCCACATTACATTGTTCACCGATCGCCCAACCCTCACTAGTTTACTGGCACTGATTCTAGTCCTTCATTTTGGCTTTGTTGACCTTCAGCAATCTGTCTTCCTCCACGCATACATCTGTAAGTGCCTGCATGCTCACAATATACAACCCCGATTCCAAAAAAGTTGGGACAAAGTACAAATTGTAAATGAAAACGGAATGCAATAATTTACAAACCTCAAAAACTGATATTGTATTCACAATAGAACATAGACAACATATCAAATGTCGAAAGTGAGACATTTTGAAATTTCATGCCAAATATTGGCTCATTTGAAATTTCATGACAGCAACACATCTCAAAAAAGTTGGGACAGGGGCAATTAGAGGCTGGAAAAGTTAAAGGTACAAAAAAGGAACAGCTGGAGGACCAAATTGCAACTCATTAAGTCAATTGGCAATAGGTCATTAACATGACTGGGTATAAAAAGAGCATCTTGGAGCGGCAGCGGCTCTCAGAAGTAATGATGGGAAGAGGATCACCAATCCCCCTAATTCTGTGCTGACAAATAGTGGAGCAATATCAGAAAGGAGTTTGACAGTGTAAAACTGCAAAGAGTTTGAACATATCATCATCTACAGTGCATAATATCATCAAAAGATTCAGAGAATCTGGAAGAATCTTTGTGCATAAGGGTCAAGGCCGGAAAACCATACTGGGTGCCCGTGATCTTCGGGCCCTTAGACGGCACTGCATCACATACAGGCATGCTTCTGTATTGGAAATCACAAAATGGGCTCAGGAATATTTCCAGAGAACATTATCTGTGAACACAATTCACCATGCCATCCGCCGTTGCCAGCTAAAACTCTATAATTCAAAGAAGAAGCCGTATCTAAGCATGATCCTGAAGCGCAGACATCTTCTCTGGGCCAAGGCTCATTTAAAATGGACTGTGGCAAAGTGGAAAACTGTTCTGTGGTCAGACGAATCAAAATTTGAAGTTCTTTATGGAAATCAGGGACGCCGTGTCATTCGGACTAAAGAGGAGAAGGACGACCCAAGTTGTTATCAGCGCTCAGTTCAGAAGCCTGCATCTCTGATGGTATGGGGTTGCATTAGTGCGTGTGGCATGGGCAGCTTACACATCTGGAAAGACACCATCAATGGTGAAAGGTATATCCAGGTTCGAGAGCAACATATGCTCCCATCCAGACGACGTCTCTTTCAGGGAAGACCTTGCATTTTCCAACATGACAATGCCAAACCACATACTGCATCAATTACAGCATCATGGCTGCGTAAAAGAAGGGTCTGGGTACTGAACTGGCCAGCCTGGAGTCCAGATCTTTCACCCATAGAAAACATTTGGCGCATCATAAAATGGAAGATACGACCAAAAAGACCTAAGACAGTTGAGCAACGAGAATCCTACATTAGACAAGAATGGGTTAACATTCCTATCCCTAAACTTGAGCAACTTGTCTCCTCAGTCCCCAGACGTTTACAGACTGTTGTAAAGAGAAAAGGGGATGTCTCACAGTGGTAAACATGGCCTTGTCCCAACTTTTTTGAGATGTGTTGCTGTCATGAAATTTAAAATCACCTAATTTTTCTCTTTAAATGATACATTTTCTCAGTTTAAACATTTGATATGTCATCTATGTTATATTCTGAATAAAATATGGAATTTTGAAACTTCCACATAATTGCATTCCATTTTTATTTACAATTTGTACTTTGTCCCAACGTTTTTGGAATCGGGGTTGTAGGTTAAAAAATAAACATCAAAATTTGTAATTCAAAACAATTTATATGTTTTAACTGATCCTTCAATTTCACAGAAACAGTAATAAAAAGAGCTTTTTTAGTAGCTTTTGCAGAATTACTCTGTATTTATACTCAAGCCTCATTCATGTAAAAGGACAGACATTTTAGAAGTAACGTAAATCTGTTCACCTACTTTACAGAATCTTTAATTTTACAGCACATGTAATGCATTATGATACCTCAACACCATATATCCCCATTTATCAAAAACTAACTCATCATGACACATTTTTGAACAACATTTTTTTCTTTTAATATAGAGTCCTCAAATCTGAAATGTGCCACTGTCTTTACTATGAAAATAATGTTACTTACTGATAAAAAAAAATTAATATATGTTTTAAGACATTATTTTACTTAATTTATACCATTTATTAATAGTATATTTATTTTCAAGATTTGGAACATGCTACATACATGACAGATTCAAGATGAAGCTGCAACACTTCTCACATAACAGGACAGACAACACAGGTTATCCAAACAATGTTTCTTTGTTAGGAAATTAAATGATTGTAAATAGATTTACAAATTGAGGTCTGTTGGTGCTAATTTTCATTTCAAAAACTGATGCTGACATTTATAAAGTAATTTTTTAATTACTTCAACTATTGTTTGCACAAATACTTCAACTATTTAAGTAGGCCATTGTGGCAGCGGGGGTGTGGCCGAGTGTCAGTCTGTGAATGGAGGGCAGAGTCAGGGAAGGTGAGTGGTCGTGTCACTACACCTGTTGTCAATTAACGTGTGTTTGTGTGTCTCCTCCAGTGACTGTGCCCTATAAAAGGAGAGTGAGAAGGGGAGGTCGGCACCCAGGGCTTGCTAGTAGCCTGTGTGTGTGTGTCTGTGAGAGAGAGTCTGAGTTGTGTGCTGAACAGCAGCAATAAAGAAAATAATTAAGTCGCAAACAACCGCCTGCTGTGCTTCTGTGCTCCACCCACATCAGGGTCTTTCTACAGTGGTGCTGAAACCCGGGAGAGTGCAGAAGGGAACAGCCCCATGGAGTCCTTGCCATTCAAGGACTTGATCCATGGCCTCGCAGAACCAGCACCAAGCGCTGGTCGCCCTCCGGAAGGAGCAAGAACAACAGTTTGAAGCCTTGGTGCTGGTCCAACAGGAAGACCATCAGGCATTCCGGCACCTGCTCACGTCTGCAGAGCCCACGACTGCCACCGGAGCAGACCCTCCCCACCTCACCCTAACGAAGATGGGTCCGCATGACGATCTGGAAGCCTTCCTTGTGCTCTTTGCGCAAGCAGCGGAGGCATGGGGTTGGCCGGTCGACCAGCGTGCCTCCTCCCCCTGCTGACAGGCGAGGCACAACTGGCCATGCTGCAGCTCCATGCCGATAGTTGGCTCGTGTATGCAGACCTCCAACGAGCCATCCTCCAGCATGTCGGCTGCTCCCTGGAGCAACAACAGCAGCGCTTCCGCTTGCTGCGTTTGGAGGAGGTTGGCCAACCGTTTGCATTCGGGCAACAACTCTGGGACACCTGCTGGCAGTGGCAGAGGGCAGACGACTGTGACGCTGAGGGAGTGATCGACCTGGTGACACTGGAGCAATTTGTTGCGTGACTTCCGGAAGGAACTGCGGAGTGGGTCCAGTGTCATCGCCCGGTGTCACTGGACCAAGCTATCGAGCTGGCAGAGGACCACATGGTGGCAGTTCCGATGGCAGGAAGGCATGTCTCCTCTTCTCCTCTCTCTTCTCTCTCTCCCTTTCCCTCTGCTTCCTGTCCTCGCCCCATTCCCCCACCGCGGAGGTGGGGGCCGGCTCCCCCCCAGCTGACCTGGTGCACCCGTGGTGTCCTCCCGTTTTCCCCTTCCTTGTCTGTGTATCTCCCCCCCCAGGTGAGTGATGCCCATAACACCGGTGCAGAGGGAGAGCCTAGGCCGGTGTGCTGGTGCTGCGGGGAGCCGGGACATCTCCAACATCAGTGCTCCGTGATGGAGGTGGGCGCGGTGGTCTGGGTCCCTGACACACCAGAAACTGCCCTCGATCGGGCTGGAGCATATTGTATACTGGTAAGTGTCCAAGGGGATACGTACCAGGATTTGGTGGATTCCAGCTGTAACCAGACCTCAATCCACCAAAGCCTGGTGCAAGGTGAGGCACTGGAGAGAGCATGAGTGGTGAAGGTGTTGTGTGTGCATGGGGATGTTTACAACTACCCTTTGGTGTCCATCCACATTCTCTTTCGAGGGGAAAAGCATAGTGTAAAGGCAGTGGTTAACCCTTGTCTCACCCACTCGCTGATTTTGGGGACTAATTGGTGGGGTTTTAAGGAGTTAATGACGCACATAGTGAGGAGTGGGTCCTGCAGTAATCCATCTGGGGAAAGCCCCGGAGTAGCATTGGCGAGAGAAGCTGTCACAGAGCCGTCTACATCAGCACCGGGTCAGGGCGGTACGCAGAGTGAGGAGTGCCCCGCCCCTCCTCCCTCTCTTGGGGATTCCCTTGGAGATTTCCCGTTACAGCGGTCACGAGACGGGACTCTGCGACATGCATTTGACCAAGTGAGAGCAATCAATGGTCAAATTCTCCAGCCAAATGCAACGCCGGCCTTCCCCTACTTTTCTATTATTAAGGATAGGTTATACCGAGTGACGCAGGACACTCAAACTGGCTAAAAGATAATGCAGTTATTAATTCCAAAGAGCCGCCGGGAATTCATATTCCTGGCGGCTCACTTTAATCCCATGGCTGGACACTTAGGGCAGGATAAAACACTAGCCCAAATAATGGCCCAGTTCTATTGGCCAGGGATTCACAGGGATGTCCGTCGGTGGTGTGCGGCGTGCCGCGAATGCCAATTAGTAAATCCCGCGGCCACTCCAAAAGTGCCTTTGCGCCCTCTCCCTTTAATCGACACCCCTTTTGAAAGAACTGGGATGGATCTCGTCGGGCCATTAGATCGGTCAGCTTCTGGTGGATTATGCAACGCAATACCCAGAAGCAGTGCCTCTTCACAATATCTCAGCATGCAGTATTGCAGAAGCTCTCTTCCGCGTTATCTCCCGGGTCGGGATTCCAAAAGCAATCCTGACAGACCAAGGCACTACATTCATGTTACGCACACTGCGCGAGCTGTATGGGTTACTGGGGATTAAGCCTATCCGCACCAGTGTCTATCACCCACAAATGGATGGCTTAGTAGAATGGTTTAATCAAACTCTCAAAAATATAATTCAGAAGTTCATAAGCGAAGATGCACATAATTGGGATAAGTGGCTCGAGCCCCTGTTATTTGCAGTACAAGAGGTCCTGCAAGCCTCCACAGGGTTTTCACCATTTGAATTATTATATGGGCGTAAGCCGCATGGCATTTTGGATGTGCTACGTGAAAATTGGGAGGAGGGACCTTCACCTAGTAAGAACGAAATTCAACACGTTCTCAATCTGTGCGCCAAACTCCACACACTCATGCACTTAACCCAGGAGAATTTGTGGCAGGCACAAGAACGTCAAGTCCGACTGTACGACAGGGGAGTTCACACCAGGGGACAAAGTACTCATGTTACTGCCCACGTCGCACTCCAAATTGGTTGCCAAGTGGCAAGGGCTCTTCGAGGTCACACGGCGAGTCAGGGACGTTGACTATGAGGTGAGGCGAATGGATAGGGGTGGAGCATTGTGAATTTACCACCTCAATCTATTAAAACATTGGAATGAGCAGGTCCCCATGGCGTTGGTGTCAGTAATTCCAGAGAAGGCGGAGCTCGGGCTGGAGGTTCAAAAATGAAAATTGACATCCCCCACCGCTCCGGTCCCCTGTGGAAACCACCTCTCCCTGACCCAGCTCACGGAGGTAGCCCAGTTGCAGAAAGAATTTTCCGACGGATTTTTGCCCCTGCCTGGCCACACCCACCTCATAGAACACCACATTGAGATGCCCCCGGGGATGGTATTGGGCAGCCGCCCTTTACCGCCTGTCCAAACACAAAAAAAAGGTGGTCCAGGATGAACTTGAAGCCATGCTCAAAATGGGCATAATTGAGGAGTCCCACAGTGACTGGAGCAGCCCAGTGGTCCTGGTCCCTAAGACCAATGGGTCGGTCCAGTTCTGCATGGACTATAGGAAAGTCAATGCAGTGTCTAAATTTGACGCGTACCCAATGCCTCGCATTGACAAATTGCTCGATCAGTTAGGCACTGCTCATTTTTATTTGACACTGGATTTAACGAAGGGATATTGGCAGATCCCCTTGACTCCTCTGTCCCGAGTGAAAATGGCCTTTTCCACACTGTTTGGCTTACACCAGTTCGTCACACTTCCTTTTGGGCTGTTTGGGGCGCCCGCTACATTCCAGCGGCTTATGGACAGGGCCCTCCACCCCCACACCACCTACGCAGCCACGTATCTCAATTATGTTATCATCTACAGCAATGACTGGCCGCGGCACCTCAAACACCTTAGGGCCATCCTAAAGTCGCTGAGGCGGGCGGGTCTCACAGCTAACCCAAAGAAATGTGCGATTGGGCGGGTGGAAGTACGGTATCTGGGTTTCCACTTAGGCCATGGGCAGGTGCATCCCCAAATTAATAAGACAGCAGTGATTGCGGCCTTCCTGAGGCCCAAGACCAAAAAGGGGGTGAGACAGTTCCTGGGGCTGGCTGGCTACTATCGTAGGTTCATACCTAATTATTCGGACGTCACCAGCCTGCTGACAGACCTCACCAAAAAGGGAGCACCAGATCCGGTCCAGTGGACAGAGCAATGCCAACAGGCTTTCTCTAGGGTAAAGGCTGCACTGTGTGTGGGGGGGGGCACTGTTACACTCCCCTGACTTTTCTCTCCCCTTTATTTTACAGACAGACGCATCGGACAGAGGGCTGGGGGCCATTCTATCCAAGAAGATGGAGGGGGAGGAGCATCCCGTGCTGTACATTAGCCGGAAGCTGTCGATGCGGGAAGGCAGGTACAGCATGATAGAGAAAGAGTGCCTAGCCATCAAGCGGGTGGTTCTCGCCCTCTGGTACTACCTGCTGGGATGCCCTTTCACCCTCTGTTCGGACCACGCACCCCTCCAGTAGCTCCACCGCATGAAGGATGCCAATGTGCAGATCACCCGATCAGCCATTTAAATTTGAGGTGGTTCAAAGGCCAGGGGTGCAGATTGTGGTAGCGGACTTCCTGTCCCGTCAAGGGGGGGGGGATCAGCTTCAGGTCGGACGGCTCCCCAGCCTGAGTCGGGCAGTGGGGGTATGTGGCAGCGGGGGCACAGCCGAGCGTCAGTCTGTGAATGGAGGGTGGAGTCAGGGAAGGTGAGTGGTCATGTCACTACACCTGTTGTCAATTAACGTGTTTGTGTGTCTCCTCCAGTGACCGCGCCCTATAAAAGGAGAGTGAGAAGGGGAGGTTGGCACCCAGGGCTTGCTAGTAGCCTGTGTGTGTATGTGTGTGTCTGTGAGAGAGAGTCTGAGTTGTGTGCCGAAAAGCAGCAATAAAGAAAATAATTAAGTCACAAACAACCACCTACCATGCTCCTGTGCTCCACCCACATCAGGGTCTTTCTACAGCCATGTAGTCTGGAACTAGGAAAAAGAATCATGTAATGAAAAAATGATAGTTCAAAAATGACACAGCTACAGTGGCGCTTGAAAGTTTGTGAACCCTTTAGAATGTTCTATATTTCTGCATAAATATGACCTAAAATATCATCAGATTTTCACACAAGTCCTAAAAGTAGATTAAGAGAACCCAGTTAAACAAATAAGACAAAAATATTATACTTGGTCATTTATTTATTGAGGCAAATGATCCAATATTACATATCTGTGAGTGGCAAAAGTATGTGAATCTTTGCTTTCAGTATCTGGTGTGACCCCCTTGTGCAGCAATAACTGTAACTAAACATTTCTGGTACCTGTTGATCAGTCCTGCACACCAGCTTGGAGGAATTTTAGCCCATTCCTCCATACAGAACAGCTTCAACTCTGGGATGTTGGGGGGTTTCCTCACATAAACTGCTTGCTGCAGGTCCTTCCACAACATTTCAATTGGATTAAGGTCAGGACTTTGACTTGGTCATTCCAAAACATTAACTTTATTCTTCTTTAACCATTCTTTGGTACAACCCTGATTCCAAAAAAGTTGGGACAGAGTACAAATTTTAAAGAAAAATGGAATGCAGTGATGTGGAAGTTTCAAAATTCCATATTTTATTCAGAATATAACATAGATGACATATCAAATGTTTAAACTGAGAAAATGTATCATTTAAAGAGAAAAATTAGGTGATTTTAAATTTCATGACAGCAACACATCTCAAAAAAGTTGGGACAAGGCCATGTTTACCACTGTGAGACATCCCCTTTTCTCTTTACAACAGTCTGTAAATGTCTGGGGACTGAGGAGACAAGTTGCTCAAGTTTAGGGATAGGAATGTTAACCCATTCTTGTCTAATGTAGGATTCTCGTTGCTCAACTGTCTTAGGTCTTTTTTGTCGTATCTTCCATTTTATGATGCGCCAAATGTTTTCTATGGGTGAAAGATCTGAACTGCAGGCTGGTTAGTTCAGTACCCGGACCCTTCTTCTACACAGCCATGATGCTGTAATTGATGCAGTATGTGGTTTGGAATTGTCATGTTGGAAAATGCAAGGTCTTCCCTGAAAGAGACGTAATCTGGATGGGAGCATATGTTGCTCTAGAACCTGGATATACCTTTCACCATTGATGGTGTCTTTCCAGATGTGTAAGCTGCCTATGCCACACGCACTAATGCAACCCCATACCATCAGAGATGCAGGCTTCTGAACTGAGCGCTGATAACAACTTGGGTCGTCCTTCTCCTCTTTAGTCCGAATGACACAGCGTACCTGATTTCCATAAAGAACTTTGATTCATCTGACCACAGAACAGTTTTCCACTTTGCCACAGTCCATTTTAAATGAGCCTTGGCCCAGAGAAGATGTCTGCACTTCTGGATCATGTTTAGATACGGCTTCTTCTTTGAACTATAGAGTTTTAGCTGGCAACAGCGGATGGCACGGTGAATTGTGTTCACAGATAATGTTCTCTGGAAATATTCCTGAGCCCATTTTGTGATTTCCAATACAGAAGCATGCCTGTATGTGATGCAGTGCCGTCTAAGGGCCCGAAGATCACGGGCACCCAGTATGGTTTTCCGGCCTTGACCCTTACACACAGAGATTCTTCCAGATTCTCTGAATCTTTTGATGATGTTATGCACTGTAGATGATGATATGTTCAAACTCTTTGCAATTTTTTTTTTTTTTTTTTTTTAAAGATATTTTTTTGGGCTTTTTGCACCTTTATTGGATAGGACAGTGTAGAGACAGGAAATGAGCGGGAGAGAGACGGGAAGGGATCGGGAAATGACCTCGGGCCGGAATCGAACCCGGGTCGCCCGCATTCATGGTATGGCGCCTTAACCACCTGAGCCACGACGCCCCCAACTCTTTGCAATTTTACACTGTCGAACTCCTTTCTGATATTGCTCCACTATTTGTCGGCGCAGAATTGGGGGATTGGTGATCCTCTTCCCATCTTTACTTCTGAGAGCCGCTGCCACTCCAAGATGCTCTTTTTATACCCAGTCATGTTAATGACCTATTGCCAATTGACCTAATGAGTTGCAATTTGGTCCTCCAGCTGTTCCTTTTTTGTACCTTTAACTTTTCCAGCCTCTTATTGCCCCTGTCCCAACTTTTTTGAGATGTGTTGCTGTCATGAAATTTCAAATGAGCCAATATTTGGCATGAAATTTCAAAATGTCTCACTTTCGACATTTGATATGTTGTCTATGTTCTATTGTGAATACAATATCAGTTTTTGAGATTTGTAAATTTTTGCATTCTGTTTTTATTTACAATTTGTACTTTGTCCCAACTTTTTTGGAATCGGGGTTGTAGAATGACTTGTGTGCTTAGGGTCGTTGTCTTGCTGCATGACCCACCTTCTCTTGAGATTCAGTTCATGGACAGATGTCCTGACATTTTCCTTTAGAATTCGCTGGTATAATTCAGAATTCATTGTTCCATCGATGATGGCAAGCCATCCTGGCCCAGATGCAGCAAAACAGGCCCAAACCATGATACTACCACCACCATGTTTCACAGATGGGATAAGGTTCTTATGCTGGAATGCAGTGTTTTTCCTTTCTCCAAACATAATGCTTCTCGTTGAAACCAAAAAGTTCTATTTTAGTCTCATCCATCCACAAAACATTTTTCCAATACCCTTTTGGCTTGTCCACATGATCCTTAGCAAACTGCAAACAAGCAGCAATGTTATTTTTGGAGAGCAGTGGCTTTCTCCTTGCAACCCTGCCATGCACACCACTGTTGTTCAGTGTTCTCCTGATGGTGGATTCATGAACATTAACATTAGCCAATGTGAGAGAGGCCTTCAGTTGATTAGAAGGGGGTCCCTGGGGTCCTTTGTGACCTCACCGACTATTACACGCCTTGCTCTTGGAGTGATCTTTTTTGGTCGATCACTCCTGGAGTGGGGTCGACCCCAATGGTCTTGAATTTCCTCCATTTGTACACAATTTGTCTGACTGTGGATTGGTGGAGTCCAAACTCTTTAGAGATGGTTTTGTAACCTTTTCCAGCCTGATGAGCATCAACAATGCTTTTTCTGAGGTCCTCAGAAATCTCCTTTGTTCATGCCATGATACGCTTCCACAAACATGTGTTGTGAAGATCAGACTTTGATAGATCCCTGTTCTTTAAATAAAATAGGGTGCCCACTCACCCCTGATTGTCATTCCATTGATTGAAAACACCTGACTCTAATTTCACCTTCAAATTGACTGCTATTCCTAGAGGTTCACATACTTTTGCCACTCACAGATATGTAATGTTGGATCATTTTCCTCAATAAATAAATGACCAAGTATAATATTTTTGTCTCATTTGTTTAACTGGGTTCTCTTTATCTACTTTTAGGACTTGTGTAAAAATCTGATGATGTTTTAGGTAATTGTAGCGCGTATCGAGTATGGGTGGAGCACAGAGGAGGGCAGGACAACGTTTGGAGGCAGACAAGGCGATTTATTTTTACAACTTTTCAGTGTAAGTAAATTCATTCACACACACACACACACACACACACACACACACACACACACACACACACACACACACTCACTCGTCTGATCCCGGGTTGCGCTCCCTCTCCTCTCTCTCTGCCTCCTTAAATAGGGAGCAGTTACTGGGAAAACACACAAACACAGGTTAATTACAGTCAGGTGAAGCGATTCTGCCACTCACCTTCCCTGGCTCCACCCTCCTGTCACAGACCGGCGCTTGACCACGCCCCCGCTGCCACATACCCCCACCGCCCGACTCAGGCCGGGCGCCCGTCCGGCCCGCAGCCGACTCCCCCCCCCCTTGACGGGAGAGGAAGTCCGCCATGACCATCTGCGCCCCCGGCCTGTGGACCACCTTGAAGTTGAAGGGTTGGAGTGCCAGATACCAACGGGTGATCCGCGCGTTGGCATCCTTCATGCGGTGGAGCCACTGGAGGGGCGCGTGGTCCGAACAGAGGGTGAAAGAGCGCCCCAGCAGGTAGTAACGGAGGGCGAGGACCGCCCACTTGATTGCCAGGCACTCCTTCTCAATTGTGCTGTATCGCCCCTCACGCACTGACAGCTTCCGGCTGATGTATAAGACTGGGCGGTCCTCCCCCTCCACCTGCTGGGACAAAACGGCCCCCAGCCCTCTGTCCGACGCATCGGTCTGCAACAAAAAAGGGAGAGAGAAGTCAGGGGAGTGTAAAAGTGGCCCCCCACACAGTGCAGCCTTTACCTCAGAGAAAGCCCGCTGGCACTGCTCTGTCCACTGGACCGGATCTGGTGCCCCCTTTTTAGTGAGGTCAGTCAGTGGGCTGGTGACATCTGAATAATTAGGTATAAACCTATGATAGTAGCCAGCCAGCCCCAGGAACTGTCTCACCCCTTTTTGCGCTTGGGCCTCGGGCAGGCCGCAATCGCTGCCGTCTTATTAATTTGGGGACGCACCTGCCCGTTGCCCAAGTGGAAGCCCAGATACCGTACTTCCACCCGCCCAATCGCACACTTCTTCGGGTTGGCAGTGAGTCCCGCCCGCCTCAGCGACCTAAGGACGGCCCTCAGGTGTTGTAGGTGCCGCTGCCAATCATTACTATAAATGATGATATCGTCTAGGTAAGCGGCCGCATAGGTGGCGTGGGGCCGGAGGACCCGGTCCATCAGCCGCTGAAACATAGCGGGCGCCCCAAACAGCCCAAACAGAAGTGTGACGAACTGGTGTAAGCCGAACGGTGTGGAAAAGGCCGTTTTTTCCCGGGATAATGGAGTCAAGGGGATCTGCCAATATCCCTTCGTCAAATCCAGTGTCGAGTAAAAGCGAGCCGTGCCTAGTCGATCAAGCAGCTCATCAATACGAGGCATTGGGTACGCATCGAATTTAGACACCGCGTTGACTTTTCTATAGTCCACACAGAACCGGACCGAGCCGTCGGCCTTGGGAACCAAGACCACCGGGCTGCTCCAGTCACTGTGGGACTCCTCGACGATGCCCATTTCAAGCATGGCCTGAAGTTCTTCCTGAACCACCTTATTTTTGTGTTCGGGTAGTCTATAAGGGCGGCTATGCACTACCACCCCCGGGGGCGTCTCTATATGGTGTTCTATGAGGTTAGTGCGACCGGGCAGGGGCGAGAACACATCCGAAAACTCGGCCTGCAACTGGGCGACCTCCGTGAGTTGGGTCGGGGAGAGGTGGTCTCCACAGGGGACCGGAGAGGTACGTGATGCCAATGACCCTTTTTGGACCTCCGGCCCCAGCTCCGCCTTCTCCGGAACTACCGACACCAACGCCACGGGGACCTCCTCATTCCAGAGTTTCAGCAGATTGAGGTGGTAGATCTGTAGTGCCCCCTCCCTGTCCGTTCGCCTAACCTCATAGTCAATGTCCCCGACTCGCTATGTGACCTCAAAGGGTCCTTGCCACCTGGCGATTAATTTGGAGCTCGACGTGGGCAACAGGACGAGTACCTTATCTCCCGGAGTGAACTCTCTAAGGCGCGTGCCCTTGTTGTACAGGCGGGCTTGCCGTTCCTGGGCCTGCCGCAAATTCTCCTGAGTTAGGTGGGTGAGCGTGTGGAGTTTTGCGCGCAGATCCATAACGTACTGAATTTCGTTTTTGCTCGGTGAAGGTCCCTCCTCCCAATTTTCCCGCAGTACATCTAAGATGCCGCGCGGCTTACGCCCATATAATAATTCAAATGGGGAGAACCCCGTGGAGGCTTGGGGGACCTCTCGCACTGCAAACAACAAGGGTTCGAGCCACTTATCCCAGTTACGTGTGTCCTCACTTACGAATTTTTTGATAATATTCTTGAGGGTGCGATTGAACCGTTCAACTAAACCGTCCATCTGTGGGTGATAAACGCTGGTGCGGATCGGCTTAATACCCAGTAGCCCATACAGTTCGCTCAGTGTTCGTGACATAAACGAGGTGCCTTGGTCAGTCAAAATCTCTTTCGGGATTCCAACCCGGGAGATGACGTGGAAGAGGGCCTCCGCAATACTGCATTCTGAGATATTGCGAAGAGGCACCGCTTCCGGGTATCGCGTTGCATAGTCCACCAGAACCAATATAAAGCAGTACCCTCGTGTTGACCGATCTAATGGCCCAACGAGATCCATCCCAATTCTTTCGAACGGGGTCTCGATTAATGGTAGGGGGCGCAAGGGCGCTTTTGGAATGGCCGCTGGATTTACTAGCTGGCATTCGCGGCACGCCGTACACCACTTACGGACATCGCCGCGAATCCCTGGCCAATAGAATCGGGCCATTATCCGGGCGAGTGTCTTATCCTGCCCGAGGTGTCCAGCCATGGGATTAAAGTGAGCTGCCTGAAATACCAATTCCCGGCGGCTCTTTGGAATTAACAATTGGGTGACTCGCTCTTTCGTCTGAGTGTCCTGCGTCATTCGGTATAACCTATCCTTCAAAATGGAAAAATAGGGGAAGGACGGGGTGGCGCCCGGCTGGAGCGTCTGACCATCGATTACTCTCACTTGGTCAAACGCGTGTCGCAGAGTCTCGTCTCGCGATTGTTCCAGTGGGAAATCCGCGAGGGATTCCCCAATAGAAAGAGGAGGGGCCGGTGGCTCCTCACTCTGTCGCGGAGATGACGTAGATGGCTCTGCAACCGCAGCTCCAGCCAAAGCGACACCGGGACCTTCCCCTGTTAACCGGCAGGACCCACTCTTTACTAGGCGTGCCATTAAACCCCGAAATCCTGGCCAATCAGTCCCCAAGATCAAAGAGTGGGTAAGGTGAGGATTAACCGCTGCCTTCACTATCGATTTTTCCCCTCTGAAATGTATGTGGACCGACACCAATGGGTAGCTGTGAATATCCCCTTCACCCCTTGTGCTCCCCCCAATGCCTCGTCTTGCACCAGGCTTTGGCGGATCGAGGTCTGATTGCAACCTGAATCCACCAATGCCTGATATGTAGCCCCTTGTACACTTACCGGTATGCGATACGCTCCGGCCCGATCGAGGGCAGCCTCTGGCGCGTCGGGGATCCGCACCACCGCCCCCACTTCCATCACTGCACACTGTTGCTGCAGGTGGCCTGGTTCCCCGCAGCGCCAGCAAACCGGCCCGGGCCTTCCCTCTGCAGCTGTGTTCTGGGGCTCACTCACCTGAGGGGGGGAAGAGACAGACACAGAAGGGAGAAACGGGAGGGCACCACGGGTGCGGCGGGCCGGCTGGGGTGGAGTCGGCCCCCGCCTCCACGGTGGGGGAATGGGGCGAGGATGGGACATGGGAGGGGGGGGGGGAGAAAGAGAAGAGGAGAAAGAAGATGATGTCGTCCGCTGTCCTGCTGCCGGAACAGCCACCAGATGATCCTCCGCCAGTCCTACGGCCTGATCCAGCGAAAAACTGTTCCAGCGCCACCTGGTCGATGATTCCCTCGGCGTCGCAATCTTCGGCCCTCAGCCACCGCCAGCAGGCGTCCCGGAGCTGCTGGCCGAACGCGAACGGGCTGCCGACTTCCTCCATCCGCAGCGCGTGGAAGCGCTGGCGCTGCTGCTCCGGCATGCGCCCCACAGGCTGGAGGACAGCCCTGCGAAGGTCGGCGTAGGCCAGCCTGCAGTCGGCGGGGAGCTGTAATGCGGCCAGCTGCACCTCTCCCGTCAGGAGGGGGAGGAGGCGCGCCGCGCGCTGCTCCATCAGCCACCCCGAGGCGTCGGCGACCTGCTCAAACAATGTGATGAAAGCCTCGGGGTCGTCCTGCGGGCCCATCTTGGTCAAGGTGAGGGGAGATGGGGCCGCGGCCTGGGCGCTGGTGGACCCCACCGACGCGAGGAGACGCCGGAACGCCTCTCGATCTTCCTGCTGGGCCAGCACCAGGGCTTCAAAGCGGCGCTCCTGCTCCTTTTGGAGCGTGACAAGTGCCTGGTGCTGGCTCTGCTGAGCCGTGGCGAGGGCGTGGACCAAGTCCGCGAACGGGGAGGATTCCATGGGGCTGCTGTGTTGGTGCTCCACCTTAATCCCGGGTTTCGGCACCACTGTAGCGCATATCGAGTGTGGGTGGAGTACAGAGGACGGCAGGACAACGTTTGGAGGCAGACAAGGCGATTTATTTTTACAACTTTTCAGTGTAAGTAAATTCATTCACACACACACACACTCGTCTGATCCCAGGTTGCGCTCCCTCTCCTCTCTCTCTGCCTCCTTAAATAGGGAGCGGTTACTGGGAAAACACACAAACACAGGTTAATTACAGTCAGGTGAAGCGATTCTGCCACTCACCTTCCCTGGCTCCACCCTCCTGTCACAGACCGGCGCTTGACCACGCCCCCGCTGCCACAGTAATATTTATGCAGAAATATAGAAAATTCTAAAGGATTCACAAACTTTCAAGCACATGCATATTATTCCAGGCATAATATCAGGAAATGTAACACACACCAATTCATCACTTTTACAAATACTTAAACTGTATTCTGGTTGAACTTTTTCATCCAGAACAGACATTGATGGTCTTTTGGTGATGCTGGTAATGGGTTCTATCGAGATGTGAGGACATGTTGGCCACTTGTGCAGTCCAGTAGAAGTTTCCTCCATGTACTCTAATTTAACTTCAGCTGGAAAAACCTCCTTGATCTGGAATTTTAGAAAATACTTTAAATGATTTTAAAATAAATAATAGGATTTTATGCAATCTAATTTTGGTAAAGACATTCAATCTGGTATTTATTGTATGCTGTTGGGTTTGTCGTCCCACCAACAATCTTTCAGTTATACGGAGATGGTGTATACTTGAAGCATATATAGCGCTGCCTTTGCTGTACTATCATGCCATAGCCACTTGACATGATACCACACCCAGTCACATTATCCTGACACTGGGCCAACCAGTCCTGGAACTACCCTCATATGCTGAGCATTAAGCAAGGGAGCTGTACCAGAACCAATTTTTATGACTTTGGTATGTCACAGCCAGGGCTCGAACCCGCAACTTCCTGCGGTGAACTCCCTGCCACTGAGCCACCACGGTGGTCTTCAATCTGGTATATGCAAACATCTCAGGAACAATTATAAGCTATTAATGTAATGAGGACAGATACAGCAGCGTCTGTCAAGGTTACGTGAGAGTTTCGTACATGTCTGTCCACTTCGCCATATTTAAAAGGAAATCTGCGGGAATCTCCATTCGTTGAGTCATACTCCTGCAATAACACATATTCAATAACTTTTTCATGGATTCCTGCATGTTTGACTTCTATTTCTAATAACAGAATATAACAGGGAAAATTCTTGAGAATCAATGTGTTTAACATAATTTACCTTGTTCATGTAACATTGAGACTGACATAAGACTTCTATTCAAAGCTTACGTAAAAATGGCTGCAGGGCAGCCTATTTATGTGTTCACACAAAATACCCAGATAATGATGTAGGACATGCACAGTTGAGCTTCTGAGGGGGATTTCCAACCAAAATAAGGTCAGATAATGTTTTGTTACATGAGTCGAAACAAGTTGACAGATGTTTGACATGTAAGCAAATATGAAAAATTTTTCTTTTTGTAAAAGTGAAGTAATAAACACACCATTTTTTATTGATTAGAAACTATTTCATTCATTAAAACACATTTTCTTGTCTTTTATACATTGTTTTCTTCATATTTGAAAATTGTTCATGATCACTGCAAAAGGATAGGAAAGCTTTAAAGATTTGTGTCCCATCGCTCATGTCCAAATTTTATACCATGAAATTCTGCAGATTCCTGCACTTTTGTCTGCATTAGAGTGCAACAAATGAACTGACAATTTTAGTATTGTTTATTTTATCTCTTTGAACTATTCCAATTGCACATACATTATGAAAATAGTTTCACAAGTGTTTTTACAAGCCAAAAATGTGGACAAGTATCAGAAAACTGTACAGCAAATAGAGAGACATATATATACCCTGCCACTGGGTGTACACCTTGAGTGGAGAACATCCGATTTATTCTCCTGGCTTCAGCTTTGTTTGTGTACCTCCTTAAACGGAGGTAGCCAGGGCTCTGAGTCTTTCTCTCTAGGGCCTTAGGTATGGACAGCTTGCTGTATTTCTTAGGTAGCCCTTTCCTTGTCATACCTTTCTGGAGTTCTGATAGCTGGCTAACTTCTCTCTGGGTCGCTTTGATCTTAGCCTCTAACTCTTCCATGTTGGCTCTTGCACTTTATGGTTAGTGTCCATCTTATAGCCAAGCATTTCCAGGATCACTGTTGCTGTGATATACATCAGCTTGTTGGTCTCAGTAGGGATCATTTGTATTGCTGCATTCACATCTTCCAGGAGACTTTCAGGAGGTACCTCACTCAGTCTAGTCAGGCATGGTGGTTCCAGATGTTCAGCTTTGTTACTATTGCCACTTTTCCACTACAAACGCGGCTGAGTCGGGCTGAGCCGTGCCGTGCTGAATTGGGCTGAGTCGAGCTGAGCGGGGCTGTTGGAGTTGCATTTCGACTACAACCGCGCTGAACCGTGCTGGCTGGAAGTGGGTGCACACATTGGGTGGAGTTAGCGAAAGTGGGTGGACGTCACGTGATGTCGTTAGGCGGCGCAAACAGTGACATCAGTGACCTTTTAAGCGGTAGTCTCACGACCCGAATAGTAAACAATAAACATGGAGGACATGGAGTCATTAGTGTTGCTGGTCTTGGTTCTGTGGCTTGTTGTCACCGACAACGCCAACAGATACTGGCAAGAGCGTATAGATGAGGCGAGGCGCATAAGGCTTCAGAAATTCTCGCAATTCGTAATTCTTCTTCTTCCGGGTTTACGGTGTTTACAGATCCCAGCGTGCTCGCGGGGCGTGTGTGGGCATGTGAGGACACTCCTCCTCACCAATCAGTGCACAGGGGAGTGTCTGCTCACGCCCCCAGCCTCACTCGGCTCGGTTTGGCTTGCTTCAGCCCCACTCCAAAATGGTGTGAGTTTTAGGGGCTAAGCAGGGCTGAAGCGAGCTGAGTCGTGCTGTTCTTTGGTAGTCGAAACGCGAGCCATGTCGGGCTGAAGTGAGCTGAAGCGAGCTGAAGTGAGCTGAAAAAGGGTAGTGGAAAAGGGCCATATCTTCAATTTCAGGTCAGCTGCTCAGGTCAGTAGCCCATTTCACACAGTATATCCAGATATACTATAAGTAAATTTGTATTTGTGATATGTCAGCTTCATTTAAAAAAAAAACTTTATAAAACTCACTTTTTAGAGTGTAAACATATTAAACCACTTCATATACTTCAAACCATTTTTAAATATTTTTTCTCAATTCAGAACCAAAATTTTCTGTTTCTAGAAGACCTGCATTCATTAAATTTCATGTTCTATTCCTAATTAAAAAGATATTACAGAGGTATTTCCCAATTTTTTCTGGATTTTTTAGATTTCATACTCAAAAATAAATTTTGAATAAAATACATTTTTATAACAGTGCATGGTATTTTCATGATTAATCAATAAATCATAGAAATGATATTCCAACCAACTTTTCTGTAAGTCTTTATCTTGGGTGTGTCATTCATTCATTACCTATATGTTTATCCACTGGGGTCACGGGTGAGCTGGAGGCAAGATAAATCCTGGACAGGTTACCAATCTATCGTGGGGCTAACACAAAGGGACAGATTCACGCTCACAATCACACCTATGGGCAATTTAGAATAGCCAGTTGATCTAATCCACATGTCTTTGTGAGGAAACTGTAGCATCCGGAGGAACCCATGCAGGCACGAGGAGAACATGCAAAACCTGGCATGTTCAAACCCAGACCCTGCTTGCTGTGAGTGGACAGTTAACTACTGCACCACCCTGTCCCATGTCTTGAGTGCATCTTCACAGTTAAACAAATTTTGTAATTTGAATAACAAAATACAAGTGTTTTTTTGATTGTTTGTTTTGTTTTCAGTTCCAATTTTTTAAAAATGCCATATTCACCTGTTGTGTCTTACCTTAAAATGTTACTCGTGTGCTGTTGAATTTATAATGCTGTCATTATGAAAGCATTTGTTTATTTGAATAAATAATTTATAATGCTGTCATCTTTAACTTCCTTTTCTGTGTCAAACTCTGCTATTTTCTTGAATACAGTCAAGTGACTTTAGACTGCCTTTGATCCAGTCATATGAAAGGGAAACGAGATCAGATATTTAATGATGGAAACAGAAAACAGGAATATGAGTCTTATGACTCTGAAATGCCATGGATTATTTCCTTACATGCTTCAAGAATAAATAGTAATGTCATTGTAATTATGAGTGCTTTAGCTGTTGTGTGAAGTACCAGGCACCATGCATTACCAAAATAAATATGTCGTATAATGAGGGATTTGTCCAGGAAATCCAAGTTCTGGTGTGTGTGTGTGTGTGTGGGGGGGGGGGGGACGGGACCTGAATGAGAGCGCCATAGCAATTCAATCAAATGAGACAATGTATTAACCCATTAAGTATCACATTGAAGTGCTAATGGAACTTATGTGTTCTGACTCTCTTCCAACTGTTGATGTTTTAATCTACAGTTCAACAAAAGGTTCTTTTCATTATAGCTATGGACATATCTTATGTGCCAATTTTGGACCACCTTTAACACAGATTTTTGAAACCACTTCTTGGATTGAATTATATCTCGAGAGAATCACATCACGCTTTACACACATTACAGACAGATCATAATCACATCACAGTGGAGTCACTTACCAAATTGCCACAGCTTGTGAGTGGGCAGTCTGGGTAAATCTGGTTCATGATTGGGAAGTGAAAGTGCCGCAATCAGCAACATTTTCATGTGCAATCCAGCAGGGAAAAGGTCACAGCTGCTCCCATGACATCCACCTCTGTAGAAATGATTCTTCATCTTTATTTATAGATATTTGATTCAGCATGGCAGGGAGTTGAAAATAATATAAATTTCAGGTTACACATCTTCTGCTTTCCATTTTCTTTCTGTTTTGTGCTGATCAGCTTTGAGTAATTTGGGAAAAAGGAAACAGTTACTGTATTTTTTTCTGATTTTTAATTTTATTTTAAAGTAACACCCCATATTACAAATTTACAATAAATTGCAGTAATATTGTGATGTACTAAGTAATGTTATAATCATTTACAGATAATTTCTGAAAATGGGCCTTTCCATTTTGCTTAATCCGTAATTGCATTGATTCTAGAACAAAAACATAATGGTATGAGCTACAGCAAATTATAATTAGTGTATATCCTGCATTAAAATCATTATAAAACTTTATTGTACACATTAGTAAAAAGTGTATAGTCTAATGTGCCCTTGCCTCAGGAGTTATGCAGTCATTATGGAGACCACTGTGGAGACACAAATCAATCTCTCGTGCTACCAAACTGCGAGTATACAATTCTGCAGTCCTGTCTGTTCTGTTTTATGGCTCTGAGACTTGGCCATTAAATAAAATCCTGGAAAACAGACTTGATGGCTTTGATAGCATGGCTCTAAGGAGGACTGAGAACATTACATGGCTAGATCATGTCAGCAATGAGGAGCTATGGGAAAGAATTAAGCAGCTACCAGCCTCTAGCCTTGCTGCCCAATGATGTATCCGCTGGTATGGTCATGTCTTGCGCTGCACCCAAGACCATCCCACCTTAGCTATTCTTAGTTTTGACCCAAGGGCAGAGGGATGGAAAAGACCTAGGGGCCCTCCTTGCACGTGATGAATAGACACAGTTTCCAGGGTTCTAGAGCAGTGTGATGTGTCCCTGACTGATGCAAAAATTCTTGCACAGAACAGAGTAGAATGGAGAGCACTTACTAACATGGTTGGCTCTACGTACCATCTGGTGCACGAGAAATTAATGAATGAAAAAATAGTCTAATGTTATCTATTTTAATGTTTTAAAATGTTCCTGTAAAACATAGTTTTGCACTCTATTTAAAAAAATTCAGTACAATGTGTCATTATTGAAAACAAATTACAGTAGGAATGCTGTAAATATGAATTACAATTAATAATACTCTGCTGCCAATAAGATTACTGTAAATATACAAGGTAATTATTTACAGTGTACAATATGGCCATGTGTGGTTATGAATGGAATATCATACTAATAACATCTACACAGTAAAATATAAAATACCTTCACAAGTTCCACTCTCAATACCAGGCGCAAGATTCCATCAGGAATAAAATGGGATTAACTAAAGAAATGAGAAACAGGACTCAATAAATTTAATTAGCAAAGCAGGCAAGCTGGGTGTTCCCATGGGTAGGTAAAATAATCCCAGCATGCAGTCTGGATCATGCTGTTTTCTTGTGCATGCCATAAAACAACAGCTTGCCATATGGCAGGGCAAAACAACTGATTATAGGTTAGGGAATAATAATAATAATAATAATAATAATAATAATAATAATAATAATACAGGCAAATGACACAATGCTTTGACAGTATTAACTATTAATAAAAAGTTACTATCAACATTTCTAATATCTACAGTATGTAGACAGAAAATTAGTTGCTGCTGTTTCGAATGAAATAAGGCAGAAAATGATTCAACCTTATAATATCCTTCATCATTCACACATTTTACTTTTGTTTGTATTTTCTAAAACTTTCATTGACAGTAGACTGACAGACAGAGATGAAAGCATCTCAGTCTGAAAAATGTAGCTGAAATCACAGCTGCTGTATTTGTCTGTGTTTAGAGGTGACTTTGTTCTTCATCCCTTGGGATCTGCATCAAAGCCGCAAGGTCTGTATATGTCTGGTCATTTGTCACAGGGAAAAAAGTCATATGGCCACAACAAAAAATGAGGCAGAGATACAATACTTATATATATATATATATATATATATATATATATATATATATATATATATATATATATGTGTGTGTGTGTGTGTGTGTATATATACAGTGGTGCTTGAAAGTTTGTGAACCCTTTAAAATTTTCTATATTTCTGCATAAATATGACCTAAAACATCATCAGATTTTCACACAAATCTTAAAATTAGATAAAGAGAACCCAGTTAAACAAATGAGACAAAAATATTATACTTAGTCATTTATTTATTGAGGAAAATTATCCAATATTACATATCTGTGAGTGGCAAAAGTATGTGAACCCAGGGGCGCAGATAGGATTTTTGAACTGGGGGGGACTGAGCTGTCAGCAAATGATTCCATTTTGTGTAAATGCATATATATATAAAATGTGTGTGTGTACTGAAGCTTCAATATACATTCGAATTGTGAGTTTTCTAACTGAATGAACATTGGTAGACAAAGGCCTACCCGGTCAACATTGCTCGGTTTTTGAAAAAACGCTGTAGCTAATTGTTTTTTGTTTTTTCATTGTTGACCCCACCAGGGATTGCCTGCAGGCCAGGAGGACAATGTTAACATCTTGAATCTCATAATTTCAGTTAACAGTTGCTGCTTACTAAAATAACATTATACATAAAAATAACAACATTAAAAGATATTCACCTACAGCCTAGAATGCTGTTATTTTGCATTTAGCCTACTTCAGGTAAGTCCAAATTCCTTCTTATTATTATCAGACTAGCTACTCAACATTACAAAACAAGTATTTGTCACATCTGGGAAAGGCAACAGGCAACAGGCATAGGATATTTACATCTTTTGGTTCTTGAAACAAACGCTGTGATTATTTTTTCCCCTCTTCTCTGGCTTAATGTGGCAGAAAGATCACCAGCTCGGTCATTAGACAGTTGTTTATGATCACTATGGTTACCGTGACAGGCAAAGTCCCCAGCTCCCCTTAGGACCCCGGGGTCGAGATGGTGCGTTACATTTACATTGGAAGTCGGAACTTGGAGCTCCAAGCAACATAACCTCAGAACTGAGCGCTTCCCAGTTTAAAAACTGGGACATCATGGAACATGGAATTCGAAAAAAATGGCCAGTTAATGAAATGAAACGAAAACCCCAACATTTATGCTGGGAGATGCTGGATTTCAATGCTTTTCCGACTTCAAACTTCCAACTTATGAGTACAACTGAACGCACCATTAGTCGTAGCAGAAACACCGCTGCTATCAAATGGATGAGCTGTGCAGTGTTATTAACCGAGAATTACGTGGAAAATGAACACCTTGCTTTCCCAACTCTGCAAGGATCTGCTCCAGCCTACACCGATTCAAGAAGGGGAAAATGTGGATTGATCACTGACAAGGCTGCTGCTGCTGCCATTTCAACTTTGTGCTGCAGTGTAAGTTAGTCTAATTAACGGAACATTAATCCTCACTTTTTCTACCTATGTGTGGTGCCTTACGTAGGGACGGTGGGTGGGGGGGACAGATGGGGGTCACTATAAATCTGGGGGGGACATGTCCCCCCCCCCCCGTCCCCTGTGCTATCTGCGCCCTTGTGTGAACCTCTAAGATTAACAGTTAATTTAAAGGTGAAATTAGACTCGGGTGTTTTCAATCAATGGGGTGACAATCAGGTGTGAGTGGGCACCCTGTTTTATTTAAAGAACAGGGATCTATCAAAGTCTGATCTTCACAACACATGTTTGTGGAAGTGTATCATGGCACGAACAAAGGAGATTTCTGAGGAACTCAGAAAAAGTGTTGTTGATGCTCATCAGGCTGGAAAAGGTTACAAAACCATCTCTAAAGAGTTTGGACTCCACCAATCCACAATCAGACAGATTGTGTACAAATGGAGGAAATTCAAGACCATTGTTACCCTCCCCAGGAGTGGTCGACCAACAAAGATCACTCCAAGAGCAAGGCGTGTAATAGCCGGCGAGGTCACAAAGGACCCCAGGGTAACTTCTAAGCAACTGAAGGCTTCTCTCATATTGGCTAATGTTAATGTTCATGAGTCCACCATCAGGAGAACACTGAACAACAATGGTGTGCATGGCAGGGTTGCAAGGAGAAAGCCACTGCTCTCCAAAAATAACATTGCTGCTCATCTCCAGTTTGCTAAAGATCACGTAGACATGCCAGAAGGCTATTGGAAAAATGTTTTGTGGACGGATGAGACCAAAATAGAAATTTTTGGTTTAAATGAGAAGTGTTATGTTTGGAGAAAGGAAGACACTGCATTCTAGTATAAGAACCTTATCCCATCTGTGAAACATGGTGGTGGTAGTATTGTGGTTTGGGCCTGTTTTGCTGCATCTGGGCCAGGATGGCTTGCCATCATCGATGGAACAATGAATTCTGAATTATACCAGCAAATTCTAAAGGAAAATGTCAGGACATCTGTCCATGAACTGAATCTCAAGAGAAGGTGGGTCATGCAGCAAGACAATGACCCTAAGCACAAAAGTCGTTCTACCAAAGAATGGTTAAAGAAGAATAAAGTTAATGTTTTGGAATGGCCAAGTCAAAGTCCTGACCTTAATTTAATCAAAATGTTGTGGAAGGACCTGAAGCGAGCAGTTCATGTGAGGAAACCCACCAACATCCCAGCGTTGAAGCTGTTCTGTATGGAGGAATGGGCTAAAATTCCTCCAAGCCAATGTGCAGGACTGATCAACAGTTACTGGAAACGTTTAGTTGCAGTTATTGCTGCACAAGGGGGTCACACCAGATACTGAAAGCAAAGGTTCACATACTTTTGCCACTCACAGATATGTAATATTGGATCATTTTCCTCAATAAATAAATGACCAAGTATAATATTTTTGTCTCATTTGTTTAACTGGGTTCTCTTTATCTACTTTTAGGACTTGTGTGAAAATCTGATGATGTTTTAGATCATATTTATGCGGAAATATAGAAAATTCTAAATGGTTCACAAACTTTCAAGCACCACTATATATATATATATATATATATATATACAGTGATATATATATATATATATATGAGTGATTCCACGCTTATGGGTACTGAAATGGGGACATGAACTTATTCACCTAAAACCATTTCTTTTTTTACCATCAGGTCACAAAACATGTAATCTTTAATGAATGATATGTTAAAAGATAACTTTAATTTTCTGAGATGTAATAAAAACATTTATATGCCAAAGTCAAGCCTATGAGTTCCAAAATGATGTCTGTTACATTACTTCTGTTACGATTGTCCATCTCGCGTCTGTTACAAATTAATTACAATCTAGCTATATACCATGTTAATCTTATTGAAAGAATGTGTATGTTTATTCTACTACACATGTTTATTAATTATATTTGCTAAAACATCACCTTCCTATGTTTCAAAAAGTAATTCTACATTGTTAAAATTGAGAATATATATGTCCACAACACTTCTGTTACGTTCTGACTTTGGCATATAAATATGTTTTTATTACATCTCAGAAAATTAAAGCTATCTTTTAACATATCATTCATTAAAGATTACATGTTTTGTGACCTGATGGTAAAAAAAAGAAATGGTTTTAGGTGAATTTTTGAAAATAAGTTCATGTCCCCATTTCAGTACCCATAAGCGTGGAATCACTCATATATATATATATATATATATATATATGAGAGAGAGAGCAGCACAGTTTATCATTAGAGCAATTCATAAAGGTTGCTGGAGAATCTGCAGAATCTTTATACTCAGTAGGACGTCTCACTTTATTCTCTTTCCTTTACACCACATCTGCCTACATGCTTTTGCAGCTGCAAACATATGAAAATACCAAACAATAAATTAAATAGAATTAATTGAATATATAAAGTAAATCTATAGCTGTTGTTCTTGTGATTGTGATCATACATCTTTTTCATTTTTTTTCTAATTTTTGTTTCTTTTTTTAGAAGAACACAACTGATATCTTTGTGGCTTTAGAAAATGGTCTTAAATGCTGAGACAGGTGAAGTGAAATATACATCACAGAAAACCTTGAAATTCAATAGCGAGATCTGATGTTGTTTGTCCTTCATAAATCCCACTTGTGAGGAATGGAGAAAAGGCATTTAGATAGATAGTTTTCATTCCTCTGCTTAGATTTTTATCTCAATTGTCTGCATAAGGACCTGTTCTGAAAACATATTTCTGCATAACGTCTGAGCAGATGGCTTCTACATCTGTGTTTACATGAGACAAATCTTTATTTCCTCAGCATGCAAAGCTATAGTAACAGAATTTTTCACTTTATCTCTCTAGTATTTCCTATGATTTTGGATCTGAGTATAAAAACACCAGTGTTTCAAGTCCATATTGGGTTGTAAGAGACTCAAACAGTCTGTGATGATGTTCACTTTTCATCATGACCATGCCCTTTTATTTTTATTAGTAGAACCATTTTATTCCTTTTCTCACTAAATTTGTTCAATGAAGTAACTCCGAGATCATCAGTGCATCTTGATTTTATCAGGAGAAACAGTCAGAGTGGGTCTGTAATTCCTTTTATTTTGTTACAATGAGATAATTTTTATTTTATTTATCTTTGAGTTCTTTTAGTTTGCTTGTTTTACTGGTCACTTGGGTTTAAATAGTTTAACTAAAAAAACAAGTTGGACTTCTCATCTCATCTCATCATTTCTAGCCGCTTTATCCTGTTCTTCAGGGTCACAGGCAAGCTGGAGCCTATCCCAGCTGACTACGGGCAAAAGGCGGGGTACACCCTGGACAAGTCGCCAGGTCATCACAGGGCTGACACATAGACAACCATTCACACCTATGGTCAATTTAGAGTCACCAGTTAACCTAACCTGCATGTCTTTGGACTGTGGGGGAAACCAGAGCACCCAGAGGAAACCCACGCGGACAACATGCAAACTCCACACAGAAAGGCCCTTACCAGCCATGGGGCTCAAACCCAGACCTTCTTGCTGTGAGGCGACAGCGCTAAGCACTAGGCCACCGTGCCACCCAAGTTGGACTTGTTGGTGGAAATTTCAGGAGCCAAAACACTTGTATACATTTACACTGTGGAATTTATTGTACACTTCAAGGTGGTCTTGAAACTCCTGAGGTAAAGTGGCATGAGCCTTCACACTGACTACAGTCTTAAGTTGGAGAAATATCAGTGTGTTCTGAATTATTTCTGTTCACATGAATGAGAGAGTACATAGCAAAGGGAGCAGGAGAAGGTGAGGGGCTATACAAGGCTCTTGGCTTTATTATCACAGGGTTCTTGAGAGGTGGCCCTACTCTGACCCATGCTCTGGTGAAGTTCGCCTCACTGTGCTCTCACTCCAAACTATCACAAAATGGCAGAATATCAGCAAAGGGGTCCACTAAGGGAGACTGCGAGGTACAACACATATGGGCTGGTATGTTCGTACCCATGAGACTGCAAGACCCATGGCTGTTTTGCCTATCTTTGATAATTAGATTTAATAGTGAATAAAAAGTTGCTAATTTCAACCAGATATGTGGTGTTTTAGAACATTTTTCAGCATAGATAAGGGGGATCAAGCTGAGAACCTCTATGTGGTGATTCCCAGTAATGCACTTAGTGCGTCCAATCTCAGCAAACCAATCTCTGTCAAGATGAAGTAAACGCGATGTCAAGTTCTGAGATCTGTATCTTCCAGCTCAATGTGGAAGGTCTTACAAGAGTCAAAAGAGATCTCATCCGCCACCTCGCGGATGAAAACAATGCAAATGTGCTCCTCCTGCAAGAGACTAATGCTGACAACGAGGACAAGCTTTTTATTGAAGGTTACAACACCGTAGCATTTGTGCCCAGTAAACAACATGGTATCGCCACATATGTCTGTGAAGGCATCCAAGTTAATTCCATTCAGCAGTCACCAGAGGGCAGCAAAACTGAATGGATTGTCACCATCCTAGGTGACATATTTATAATAAATGTCTACAAACCCCCACCATGCACGATAACCCTCCAATGCTTACCCCTTGGAGGTTCAACTACCATCGCTTGCGGTGATTTTAACAGTAGGAACACCATGTGGAGCTACCCCGATACCAACCAGAATGGCAAAACAATTGAGCAATGGGCTGATTGCTGGGATCTCCACCTACTATATGATACCAAAGACAACAAGTCATTCTTTTCAGGACGACACAGGACCTGGATTAATCCAGACTTGTGTTTTGTCTCCAGGAGACTGACATCCTCTTGTGAATGGACTGTTCTCAATAAGTTCCCGCGATCTGGTCATTGCCTTATCATTATTAGCTCCAATCGCTAAAGATTAATAGCCTCGAAAAAAATGGTGGAACTTCCGCAAAGCTAACTGGTCAAAATTCACGGACCTCATCAACTCACTGACGAAAGACCTCCCAGATCCTACAGGGAAATCCTCCGAAACCTAGAGTGCCTTTTCCAACAGGCTCTCATCAGCCGCTAAGGCCTCCATCCCTAGAGGTCACTGGAAGCAGTATATCCCTTGCTGAGATGAAGAATGTGAGTCAGCAGTGAAAGAGTACAATGTGGCCAGCCCCAATGAGAAACCTGTAAAATGCGACCTTCTAATGCAGATTCTTTGTGAGAAGAGACGCGCCAGATGGGAGGAAACCGTGAGCTCTATTGACTTCACCCACTCAAGGCGCCAAGCTTGGACTTTGATAAATTGCCTCTCTGGCCATAGCAGTAAACCAAAATTTTGTCGGTTACTGCCAATTCCATCACATCAGTTCTTGTTGATAACAGCAAATGGAAGTCTAAAAGTGAAGAAACTAAGGCCCACACTCATAAGGTTAATGCACAAATTAAAGAGTCTACTTTCTGCCTCCCTGCCTCGAGCAAGCTCTCAGGCCTCATTACATTGGAACAACTAATGGATGCTATAATATGCCTGGGGAGCAGAAAAGCCCCTGGTGTTGACCTAGTACACACTGAGTTCCTCTTTCATTTGGGAATTTATGCTCTCGGTTGGCTATGCCGATTCCTTACCAACTGTCTGGAGACTCTATCTATCCCAGCTCTCTGGCATCAGTCCAAAGTGGTTGCCATCTTGAAATCCAGGAAGCCTGCAGAAGACCCCCAGAGTTACCAGCCGATCTCCCTCCTCTGCATAATATACAAGCTGATGGAGAGGGTTATCCTTGCCCGCATTAGTGACATCGTCGAGGCTCACCTACCCCACAAGCAGGCCGGCTTTCGCAGAGGGAGGTCCACTACAGACCAAATAGTTCACCTGGTCCACAACATCGAGGCCACATTTGTTAGGACTGGGACTGTTTTGGCCTCTAGAGGCCGCTGTTATTTCCTTTTCGTGTCATGTTTGTTTTGGCCTCTAGAGGCCACCACTGTTCCTGTGTTTTGTGTTTGTGTTAATTGCCTGTTTAGTCCTGATTATTTTCACCTGTGTTCAATTTAGTTTGTGTATTTATACCCCCTGAGTTCAGTCCTCTTGTCACGGAGTCTTTGTGCTGTTATGTTTATCTCCAGTTTCCTCTGTACCGTGTTCTTTGTTTTGCACTTTGCTTTTCTTTTGGACTTAGTAGTTACTGTGTTTTTGGATCTTCTGAGCTTTGGTATTTTTGCCTTTTCTTTTCTGGTTTTTTGGCTTTTGTTTTGTACTTTTGGATTTTTTTTATTTTCCCTTTATCTTCTGAGCGTTTGGATTACTTTTGTTTTTTGCCGTGGATTGTACATATTGTAAATAAACTTTTTGATACTTTTCTACTTCCGCCTCACGCCTCTGCACTTGAGTCATTCCCCTGGTGGCCTAGTGGGGGTTTGCTGGATTATCACACCAGCGAACCAGGTTCGAATCCCAGCAAAACCCTAACAGAAAGACTCCGTCATGACTCCGTCTGACTCAGCAGAGGGTGCTTCAACTGTCTACCTGGCCAACCTTCAGGGAATTATGGCAGCTTTGACGCACTTCGGAGCGACCATGGACGCTCATGGACAAACGCTCACCAGCCAACGTGAGGCCCTTGCTCGCCACGAGGAACTGCTTCAGCAAATTGGGAAAACCCTGGCACAGCTGACACCTCTGCCTGCATCTACTCATCCTGATCCAGCTCCCGCTCCTGCTCCAGTGCCTCCTGCCATGCTGCCTTCTTCACCTCGCGAACCCAGCCTTCCTGCACCACAGAGGTATGACGGCAAGCACAGTGAGTGCTGAGAGTTCCTTACCCAGTGTCAACTCACCTTTGAGCTTCAGCCTACCACCTACACTACGGATCGCCGCAAGATTGCCTTTGTGATAACCTTATTAGCTGGTAAGGCGCGAGCCTGGGCTACTGCTATCTGGCAGAGACAGGGACCTGAGTGCTTTGATTTCCAGCTGTTTTCTGAAGAGATGCTTTGGGTCTTCGATCAGGCGGACATCAGTACCGACGCAGCCAGAAAGCTCATGTCCATCCGGCAAGGAGGAAGCGTCGCAGATTACGCCATCTCGTTCTGGACGCTCGCAGCAGTAAGTGGATGGAACGAGACTGCCCTGGTGTCAGCCTTCCACCATGGTCTGTCTGACCCCATCAAGGACAGTCTGGCCTCTATTGGATGCCCAAGTGACCTCGGAACCCTCATCTCACATGCTATTCGTCTGGACAACAGGATGAGAGAACGCCACCAAGCCTTGAGCCCCCCCAGCCTCCCTACCTCTACCTGGAGACCGTCTACCTCCTTCAGTGACTGTCCAGAACCCATGCAAGTGGGTCGTACTCGCCTCTCCGCATCTGAGAGGGAGCGCAGAAGGAGGGACAAGTGCTGCATCTACTGTGGCAAGCCTGGTCACTTCCAAGCATCATGTCCCGAACTCTTGGGAAAAGGACCGCCCTGTCCAGCCGAGGGAGGGTTGAGACAGGGCCTACCCTCTCTCCTGGACTCCCTGGCCAAGGAATCTACATCCCGGTCTCCATCTCCTGGGGTGAGTCTGTCCACTCTTGTCAAGCTTTGTTAGACTCAGGGGCGGCTGGGAACTTTATGGATATTCACTTCGCCCAAAGCATCAATATTCCGACTGCACCTCTTGAAGTCCCACTGTCTGTGTCTGCCCTCGATGGCCAAGCGTTAGGTGATGGAAGAGTCACCCAAGTTACTTCTCCAGTCTTCCTCCAGTCTCAAGGTCACAAAGAAGAAATATCCCTGCACCTGAATCCTTCACCTGAGTTCCCAGTTATTCTAGGCCTTCCTTGGCTTACTCGCCACAACCCTCGCATAGACTGGGTAACAAGCCAGGTTGTGGAATGGGGCCCTGCATGCCATGCCTCTTGTCTGCTCTCTAGCTCTCCTGTGTCTCCTGCCGAGCCCCCTGATCTCACCGAGTTATCTCAAGTTCCCACAGAGTACTGGGATCTCAAGGAGGTCTTCAGCAAGAGCAGGGCCGCCGTTCTTCCTCCGCACCGGGCCTATGACTGTGCCATCGACTTGCTCCCTGGGACTACCCCTCCTCGTGGCAGACTGTTTTCCCTCTCTCAGCCAGAACGCAAGGTCATGGAGGAATATCTCAAAGACGCCCTGGTCTCTGGGTTCATTCGACCCTCCACCTCACCTGCTGGTGCCGGCTTCTTCTTTGTCAGCAAGAAGGATGGGGGGCTCCGACCATGTATTGACTACAGGGGCCTGAACAAGATCACTGTGCGCAACCGATATCCCCTTCCACTGATGTCCACAGCTTTCGACCTGCTCCAAGGCGCCACCGTCTTCACCAAGTTGGACCTACGGAACGCATACCACCTCATCCGTATCCGACAGGGAGACGAGTGGAAGACTGCCTTTAACACCCCGTCTGGGCACTATGAATACCAGGTGATGCCCTTCGGACTCACCAACGCACCAGCTGTTTTTCAGGCCCTAATCAACGACGTCTTAAGGGACATGATTAACCTGTACGTTTTTGTCTACCTCGACGACATCCTTATCTTTTCCAAGACCATGCAGGAGCACCACCACCATGTCCGCCAGGTTCTCCAGAGGCTGCTACAGAACAATCTGTTCGCCAAGGCCCAGAAATGCGAATTTCATGTTCCCGAGGTCTCCTTTCTGGGATTTATTGTACGGACAGGCCAACTCCAAATGGACCCTGCCAAGACCCTGGCCGTCCGGGACTGGCCTACTCCCAAGTCCGTTAAGGAGGTTCAGCGGTTCTTAGGATTCGCTAACTTCTACCGCAAGTTCATCAGGAACTTCAGTTCTGTAGCAGCACCCATGTCGGACCTCACCAAAGGGACAGGTGGATCTTATGTCTGGTCTCCTCAGGCGGAAAAGGCGCTCAAAGACCTCAAGGACCGCTTCTGCACGGCACCCATTCTGGTCCTCCCAGACACCTCCCAACCATTCATCGTGGAGGTGGACGCCTCGGACAGTGGTGTCGGCGCGGTGCTCTCTCAATGTTCGGAAGGAAAGCTGCATCCCTGCGCTTACTTCTCCCACTGCCTGAGTCCTGCGGAGTCCCGGTACGATGTGGGGGATCGAGAACTGCTAGCGGTCAAACTGGCCCTTGAGGAGTGGAGGCACTGGCTGGAGGGAGCGCAACATCCATTCCTGGTTTGGACTGACCACAAGAACCTGGAGTACCTCCAGCAAGCCAAGAGACTGAACCCTCGACAGGCTAGGTGGGCCCTGTTTTTCAGTCGGTTTGACTTCACCCTCTCGTACCGCCCCGGCTCCAAGAACACCAAACCTGACGCACTGTCCAGGCTGTTCTCTGCCACTAACAGGGAGAGTGAAGTCGGGCCTATTATCCCTGGCCCCTGTCCGCTGGGGTATTGAGGAGGCTGTCCGACGAGCCCAACACCAGGACCCCGGTCCTGGGACGGGGCCACCGGGCCTCTTGTACGTCCCACATCAAGCCCGGGCCAAGGTTCTCCAGTGGGGTCACTCTTCCCCTCTCACCGCCCACCCGGGAGCTCAGAGGACCCTGGACTTCCTGAAAAGATGCTTCTGGTGGCCTAACATGGAGAAGGAAGTAAGGTCATTTGTCCTGTCCTGTGAGGTTTGCACCAGAACCAAGAACCCACGACAGCGTCCCCAGGGTCTCCTGCATCCTCTGACCATTCCCCGGCATCCCTGGTCCCACGTGGCAGTCGACTTCATCACGGGTCTCCCTGAGTCACAAGGTAACACGGTCATTTTGGTCATAGTTGACAGATTCTCCAAGGCCTGCCGCTTCATACCACTGTGCAAACTCCCCTCTGCTCTTGAAACAGTGAAACTTATGTTTAATCATGTCTTCCGAGTCTTTGGTCTCCCACAGGACATCGTCTCAGACCGAGGGCCCCAGTTCTCCTCCCGAGTGTGGCACGGGTTCTGCAAGGTCATCGGAGCCACTGCCAGCCTCTCCTCTGGGTTTCACCCACAGTCCAATGGTCAGACGGAGAGGCTCAACCAGGACCTGGAAACCACCCTGCGAGGCCTGGCTATGGATAACCCGACATCGTGGAGCACCTGGCTGCCATGGGCAGAGTACGCCCACAACACCCTGCAGTCATCGGCCACCAAGCTGTCGCCATTCCAGTGCCAATTCGGGTTCCAGCCACCTCTGTTCCTGGACCAGGAGGAGGACGCGGGGGTGCCCTCGGTCAACCAATATGTGAAACGGTGTCGCAAGACCTGGAGCAAGGTCAGGAAGACCCTCATACAGACCTCCAGAACCAACCAGACTCAGGCCAACCGCCATAGAAGACCTGCACACACTTTCCGCCCTGGGCAGCGGGTTTGGCTGTCCACTAAGGACCTTCCGCTGCGGGTGGAGAACCGCAAGCTTGCTCCTCGCTACATTGGCCCCTTCAAGGTGGTGCGCAGGGTGAATCCTGTCTCCTACCGGCTCCAGTTGCCCCGGACTCTGAGGATCAACCCCACTTTCCATGTTTCCCTGTTGCGGCCCGTACTGACGTCTACGTATGCCCCTGCCCCTAGGAACCCCCCACCCCCCCCGCATCTTCCAGGGTCAGACTGTGTTCACTGTGCATCGCCTGCTTGACTCCCGCCGGGTCCGCAGTGGGCTGCAATATCTGGTGGACTGGGAGGGCTATGGTCCTGAGGAGCGCTGCTGGGTTCCTGCTCGGGATGTCCTAGATAAAGAACTGTGTCGGGACTTCCATTCGGCCCATCCGGATCACCCTGGGAACGTCAGGAGATGCTCCTAGAGAGGGGGTCCTGTTAGGACTGGGACTGTTTTGGCTTCTAGAGGCCGCTGTTATTTCCTTTTCGTGTCATGTTTGTTTTGGCCTCTAGAGGCCGCCACTGTTCCTGTGTTTTGTGTTTGTGTTAATTGCTTGTTTAGTCCTATTATTTTCACCTGTCTTCAATTTAGTTTGTGTATTTATACCCCCTGAGTTCAGTCCTCTTGTCACGGAGTCTTTGTGCTGTTATGTTTATCTCCAGTTTCCTCTGTACCATGTTCTTTGTTTTGCACTTTGCTTTTCTTTTGGACTTAGTAGTTACTGTGTTTTTGGATCTTCTGAGCTTTGGTATTTTTGCCTTTTCTTTTCTGGTTTTTTGGCTTTTGTTTTGTACTTTTGGATTTTTTTTTATTTTCCCTTTATCTTCTGAGCGTTTGGATTACTTTTGTTTTTTGCCGTGGATTGTACATATTGTAAATAAACTTTTTGATACTTTTCTACTTCCGCCTCACGCCTCTGCACTTGAGTCATTCCCCTGGTGGCCTAGTGGGGGTTTGCTGGATTATCACACCAGCAAACCAGGTTTGAATCCCAGTAAAACCCTAACAACATTCCAACGAAAGGAGAAGTTCGGCGTCATGTACATTGACTTAACAGCCGCATACGGTACTGTTTGGCATCACGGCTTGTACTTGAAGCTGCTCTAACTCATTCCCGATGTGAAGCTTGTGAGGTTCATCATGATTATGCTTCAAAACTGCACCTTCTACGTAACAACCTCAAGCGGCGAATGTAGTAGGAAACGGAAGCTCCACAATGGCCTACCTCAGGGGTCTGTCCTGGCCCCTATACTCTTCAACATCTATATAGCAGATTATCCATCTACTATATCAAGCAAGTATCTGTACGCGGATGACAGCACTATTGGCTACTTGGCCTGAACCTATGAAGAGATACAATCTACCCTGGAAGCTGATTTTACTTCACTTTGTAGATACCTTGCTCTCTGGCACCTCAAATTAAGTGACACCAAAATAGTATGCTCCATATACCATTTGGCCAATCGATTGGCAAAGACGGAGCTAGAGATAAAGCTGGATGGTAAGAAGCTTAGGTTCAACCCTGTGCCGGTTTACCTTGGAGTCTCCCTGGACCACAGTCTGACCTTCGGCCCTCACCTGAAGAGTACAGCGGAGAAGGCTTCAAAACAGGTCAACATCATCAGGAGGCTTGTTCAAGCCGAGTGGGGTGCCAAGTTCACTATCCTACACACTTCAACCCTGGCTCTGGTTTATTCTATAGCAGAATATGCTGCCACTGTCTAGTCGCACAGTACGCACAACAAGGCTGTTGATACAGTCCTTAATGGTGCAATGAGGCTGATTTCAGGAACGTTAAAGTCTGCCCCTACGGTCATGCTACCTGTGGTCTCTGGCATCCCTCCTCCCTCCATTTGACATGACTACCAGGTGTTTAAACTGGCCAAGAAGGCTAAAGAGGGGGGTAGCCTGGTACCCCTACCTGACCCCACAGCAGCCCCGCAATGCAGCCAGAGACAACACTTTGCTACTAGAGCTGCAAAGCTTCAAGAACATCTACCGCTGTCTGCATCCTGGGTGGAGAACCGGTGGCAAGAGGAGTGGAGTACTCTTGACACAAGACTCCACATGTTCATCAAGACTCCCACCGCCAAGCCCAGTGGCCATCAGCTGGATTGTAAGGCCTGGGCGCGACTGAATCGTATACGCATTGGCTGTTGCAGGACTCGCGCATTCCTTAAATCCATTGGTGCGTGCAATAACGATACTTGTGAATGTGGTTTGCCACAGATATTGCAGCACCTAATCCATGCCTGTCCAACCTTGTGACCTCCAAATGGCCTGGAAAGCCTAATAGAACTTGACACCGATACAGCCGAATGGCTCAAGAGCATCCCCGTTTGACAAGAGGTTAAATGAAAGATGACGAGCATAGATAAGTACTGCAAAAACATACTGCTGAATGAACAGATGTATGACTGGTGTAGGGACTGCAGAATTAAACCTGTGTTCCTGCTGTTTATAGTACAACTATCATTAGACAATAAAAAAATAGAAAAGCTTTTGTTCAGTACTAATTTGTAGTGGGCGGCATGGTGGTGTCATGGTTAGCGCTGTTGCCTCACAGCAAGAAGGTCCGGGTTCGAGCCCCGTGGCTGGCAAGGGCCTTTCTGTGCGGAGTTTGCATGTTCTCCCCGTGTCCACATGGGTTTCCTCCGGGTGCTCCGGTTTCCCCCACAGTCCAAAGACATGCAGGTTAGGCTAACTGGTGACTCTAAATTGACCGTAGGTGTGAATGTGAGTATGAATGGTTGTCTATGTGTCAGCCCTGTGATGACCTGGCGACTTGTCCAGGGTGTACCCCGCCTTTTGCCCATAGTCAGCTGGGATAGGCTCCAGCTTGCCTGCGACCCTGTAGAACAGGATAAAGCGGCTAGAGATAATGAGATGAGAGATGAGACTAATTTGTAGTTCAAAAGCTTTTTTAAAAAACTGCAACTATGGTGATGCGTGTGGATTTGCAATAGTGGTTTTTCTCCTCTATTAAGACATGGATCTCTGTGACAAGATACAAATTAAAATCGGTCTCTATGCCAAATAAATCCTATACTGTTAAGCAATATAGAAGGCATTATCTTTTATACAGGCTCATAAAGAAGTGTACTGAACTGGAACTTTTGTTGTCACTAGCGTGCCTTTAGGGTGTACCTTTTACCTTGAAATGTCCATGTAGTATATCTTTAAAGTATTACATTAAAAGCAAATTAAAAGTACAAGAGAGGTCATTAGGTCCAATTATGAATTGGTAACAGTTTTAAAGATATGCTACATTCACATTACCCTGTAACAGATACAGATTGAAGGTACAAAAGATATAACCTTGAGTGCACCCCCTCTGTAACCAGATGCGCAGCTTGTGAACAGGCAAGGCAGGCAACTGCTTGGGGCCCCCTGAGAGTCGGGGCCCGAGGGCTTATTTATTTTGTTTTTTATTGTTTTTATTGTTCTTTACCATTGTATTTTCACATTTGGAATTTAAAAAACTTTGGTTTCATACATTTTTCGTTGATGTCAGATTATTTATAACATATTGGTGATGAACACTGGTCAGAAGGGCCCCCTGGAAATTTTTGCTTGGGCCACAACAGACTCTAGAATTGCCTCTGCCTGTAACAAGGAAAATACAGTTTTGAATGTGTTTTTCCTGAGAGTGTGACACAGATGCCATCACAGACTTATAAGGGCTACACAAAGCATATAAGAAATGTGTGATTACACGCAGATTATACTGCTGTAATTACATCCAGGACAAAGCAAAGACAAAAACAAACTGTAATGTGAACAGTGAACTGCTTTAGAATATTTAATCATTTAAGCAAATTGCTATTATAATCTTCCAACATCTTCCAACCAGATTGTTTTGTTTGTACTTTGCCTACATAAACCAGCTCGTCTGCACCACAGATTTGGCTGCAGTATTGAAGAGCCAGGTGGTTTTCTACACACTCATTCCATATGGTGCCCTTTGGTTTGCTCCACTCGCTACTCCCTTTCTCTCACACACTCTGACTCTCAGTCATTCTCTTTTCTCTGGTCTCGCTTCCTCTGATGATTGTGTTGACATTCAGAGAAAAGGCTGACTGCTGACAGCCCTTTGAGCAGAAGCTTACTGTTGTTTTGAATGCACAATGTGTGTGTGTGTGTGTGTGTGTGTGTGTGTGTGTGTGTGTGTGTGAGAGAGAGAGAGAGAGGCAACAACATTAATGAAAAGCAGATGTGCCAGCAAGAGTTTGTACTCAGAACCAGATTCTCTCATTTTGTGTGTGTGTGTGTGTGTGTGTGTGTGTGTGTGTGTTAGCATTTGCATCCCTCTCATCTCCTAACCGCTGGTTGCTGTGCGTCTCTCGGTGTCTGATCGAGTAGTGCAGGGTGCATTGAGCCCAGGGAGTTCACAGCGAGTTGACCATCTGGAAGAGCTGGTGGAGATACAAACTGAGAGTGTGTGTGCCAGCTATCTGAAGCTGTGCAAAACTCAGCCACACTTCAGTCTCACATTACACACACTCTTCTCTGCTGAGCTGGGGAAAAAATAAATACTGACAAAATAATTTATCATATGCAAAACATGTTTTATATATAAGCCATCCGTGACTTTAGTACTGACAATGTCACAGTGTCACTGCTGTGCCAAACATGTCCCGAATCATATCTACTATTAAACGTTCCCTTTCCAATGATGAAATGGGGAATTGGGGGCAGAGCAATGAATGGGCTGCAGTCAGAAACTATACTTACACAGTGACCTATATTTTGTTGTACCTGAAAATAATTGGGAAAATAGGGCATAAAAATCGATAAAACCTGGGTGTACAGAATAAACTGGCAGCTGGCTGCATATTATGTGAACTTTTGCAGTATATTGCAATGTATTTTTGTGTATCGGTGTTTTCCCTCTGCTGAGAAATCAAATATATAGTGTTGATTTATTAGCAGCATAAAGATGAATTATGTTGGCCACAATTGTGAGATTTATGACAGTATGTCTGTAACACAGCATGATACATGAATATGGACTTGGGCTTCAGTAAGTGACGTTAAATTCATCTGCAGTCTATTTTCTCTGCTGTCAGAAGCTTTATGTTGCACACTTTGATTTTATGTCATCACTTTTTGGGGGTCTCAACGAAGTTTGTAAAGAAATAAAAGACTATGCAAAAATAGTGTCTCCTCTAAAATACTCTCATTCTTCTCACTTTCCCAGTGAACATCTGTGTCTGTGTGTGTGTGTGTGTGTGTGTGTCCAGTGGAAAGCAGGTTTAATGAGCTGTACACTGTGGGCATTCCCTTGTTTCCTTGAAGTAGAAGGAAGCTTGGAGATTTATGACGTGGCTGATTGCCCCTCTCTCTCAGAAAGGGGGGAAGAGAGAGAGAGACAGAGAGATGAGATGCACTAAATCATAGTCGGTGAGCTGCTGCACTTGGTGTTGATCCCTGAGAGATCAATCAGAAAGTCATATCTCAATTTGTCTGTATGACTCTCTGCCCTGCAGCCAAGGCTGTGCTCCTCTTTATCACCTGCTGGACACTTGGCTTTGATGGAAGTCTGACTTGCTCTGTTTGATCACAGTGTCACAGAGATTAAAGTTAGGTGAGACTGTGTGAGAGTTTGACCTCAGCATGTGTCAAAAAGCTTGGAATCAGCTTCTGACAAGAAAAGCAATTACATGATTAGTCCATAAATTGAAAGTTCAGGATGTTAGTGATATGTCACCTCTTTCCCTCCATACTCCAGCTATTTTTTTTTTCAGTTAAAGTTGCTCAATTTATATAATGTTTGCGATATCGGTTAGATATGTTACTTAAAAAATTATGATATATAATCAATGGTGAACAAAGTTCTGTAATGTAAAACTTAAGGATTAATACATATTTAACAGAACCTGAGCTTATAAGAAATTGTAATATATACTGTATATAAAATTCTAAAAAAAAATTCCTCAATCTAGCGAAGTGGTTGGATTTTGCTTGAATTTCTAATGAATAAACAAGACAACCATTCACCATTAACTTTCATTCCTTTATACAAATGACTCATGGATAATTATGAATGATCAACATAGTCTGTACTGTATATATAGCCTGATACATCCTTTGTAAATACGTCATAAAATAGTATGTCTTGAATTGAGATAGCTCAAGACTCATTGGTATTCTGTAACACAGTCAAGTGGGTTTCTTTCCCCATCATCATCTTGTCTTCTCTATCTGTCTCTCTCCCTGTCACTCTCTCCTCACCAGTCTCTGTTTTCTATATTTCTCTAACTGTACTCTGTTTATCTGTACATTAATGTATGCCATTTAGAGTAAGCAAAGATAAACAGATGACTTCATTACAGTATGTGTTATCATAAAAGCAGAATAATAACATTTATTACAAAGGTACAATTGCATAACACTGGTTACAGAATAGAGTTCTTCATTATGATATCATAAAATAGGAAATGAATTGTCAACTAGCCCCTCACTTACTTACTTAATAATGGTGTTACAGCTGTCATGGGTTCTGTAAATTGTGGGTCATCAGGAAACATTTTGCAAAAGTAACTCAAATGTCAAAATACAGTGGTTTTCCCTTACATTTCTGGCACAGAGATAGAGAGATAGAGAGAGAAATTTTGGTCATTTTGATTATCAGTGAACAAGAAACTATGAACCATTTTTTGGAATTTGTAGGAAAGTGTGTGTGTGTGTGTGTGTGTGTGTGTGTGTGTGTGTGTGTGTGTGATAACTGACAATCAAATCGCAAAATATGAGCACTTTATTATTGGCAGTAAAATGTTTTGAAATTTTTCCATAATTTTTCACACAAATACCAGCTGATGAAATGTGAATAGTAAAGTAGTTTCCAGTTATAATCCTTTCCAGTTTTTTTTTAATCATAACACCTATCTACTGGTTATCAGAGGATTATCAAAGGTCAAAGTCAATACAAGACTCTTTGCCTGCTCCATTTATCTCTCTTACTCTCACCTCACACATGCCCCCCACTGTGTAGGAGTTAACAGAAGACACTGACCCCTGGGCCACTTGCAGTTCCTGATCCACAGTGAGGAATGTGAACCTAAAACCTCATCTGACTGAACTCAGCTTTCATAGCATATGTGGAGGACAGTATAATACCTGTCTCTAATATTCTTATGAAAGTTAGATGCTAAATAGTTTACATTTCAGGGTCAGACATTAAATAACAGGACAAAATTAATTGATCACGGTATTTTCTAGCAAACTTTAATCTAGATTTGACACAGACTGCACAAAAGATCTGAGAATGACTGTATCAGGAACTGGCAGGAGCCAATTGCCTGGAGGTGAGGGGATTTACTCTGAGTAGGGCTTGCTGTCATTAGGGGCGATCGTTCTCCTCAGAGGATGTCATTTGAAAAGTGAAGTTGGGCTACAAGCCTCACAGGCTGTTGTTATAACCTCTGACTCTCCCCTCATTCTTTTTCCTGCCTGTGCCTGAGTCATTGTGCTGCTCAGTGTTGCAGAGCTCTAAAGTGATCTGTATATCCCTTCAAAATTTTCCCTCTGGCATCACAATTCCAATTTGGTCTCAACTGTCTTTACTGGGTTTTGTTAAACCAGTATTATCTGGGACAGAGTAATTAGGAAGATTTTCAATCTATGAGATTTTATGCAAAATGGTTTGATAGCATTTAATAAAAGAGACTACAGTGTCAGAGCTTTGTACAGTGTTATACTTGCTATGATATAATTCTGGAAGTAAGCATCGTGGGAACATGCAGTAATGAGAAAATAATAATAATAATAATAATAATAATAATAATAATAATAATAATAATAATATAAACTTTGCATCATTTCATTGCCAAATTTGTAAAAGCCACACAAAGGAAACCACTGTCTGCAAAAACCTGTTCATGTGCTTTATGTTATGTGAAATGTTTAGCACTGTAAGGGATGGAAACAATGATTACCAGTAATATATTACTGACCTTTTTTGCTGTTTGGCTCACACATTGCAAAAAATGATAGTGGAAACATTTTAGCATATAGCATTTTTATCAACTGCCTCTCTTACAACAAAACACGTGCAGCAGGAGCATACAGCTGGACTGAGGAGGACACACGAAACTTTCTTTGTTCTAAAAAATCTCATAACATCAATGTTCTGGGAAACTATAGCAAGTCAAAAAAAGGCAGTTTTTATAGTTTCATAAGATCAGTGGCCCATGTATGCATCATTGTCTTTAGGTGCTGATAATGATGATGACTTTATATTACATTATAGAATTTATAATATAGGTGCTAATAACTGTCCATTCTGTTTTCATCAACCTGAAATTGGTGATTGAAATATTGACATATTTTCAGTAAAGCAAAACAGTTTTTGCAGCAAATTGTGTCTTAATTTAATGCTATTTGCACTATTTAAAGGTCATAGGCAATGGTCAGAGGTGAAATGTAGAATATCAACTTTATTGTCTAGAAGAATGACCCAAAAAGCAAATTCAATCTTCCTAGTGTCTAATTTGCAACCTAAAATTGAATAAAACAGTTAAAATATACTGTTTTGCCCAATTTCCGAAGGTTTGTTTACATCTCACTTATGCGCACTTTCACCACCAGGGGACAGTCGTCGTGACATCATTTAAGAACAAACAGACTGGGAGCAGCTCTGTGTTCACTTGCGAACCGAGAACACGTGTACGGACTTTGGTCCTGAGAGGTTGCGTAAAATGTCTGAAAGCGATAGCGATTTTGAAGTAGGAACTCTCCAAATTGAATATCGAGAGGTGAAACCATATATGTATGAACCTATGGCCGTTGCGAAGCAATTGGTGAACGTGGCTCACTGGTTTGACCGTGCGGCCTCGAAATCGGACAGCAACTCGGCCGACTCTGATCACGGTGACCCCGGACCTCAACAAGACTCGCACCCAAACGATTTATCCTGGTAATTATGATAAATTCCTACTTTCGTCGTAATACTAAATAAGAGCCCTTTTGAAGAATAATTAAACCACCCTCCCTAGTGGATATAGGTAACGATTACTTGACAGTGCGCCGGTAGGCCACATTAGCCTGCCATCCGCGGCATTATACTATTTATAGCCTACTCTAAGCGAGGAAATATCCCTTTGTCTCATTCCCACAATGATTGTACAGGATCCCTCAGGATTCTTGACTTGTCAATTGCAAGCAAAAGTAAAAATGTTTACCTCCAATCTTCTCCTTTTTGCTTGAGCGTTGCTGGTCCGTTTCTTGTTTGACTGCTTGATTTTGTTTCACGCACACAATCCACTCTCTCCGCCTCTTCTCCTCTTCTGGAAAAAGCCAACCCACTCACTCCACCTCGTCTCCTCTTCCAGAAAAAGTCAATCCACTCTCTCCACCTCGTTTCCTCTTTTGGAAAAAGCCAACCCACTCACTTCATCTCTTCTCCTTTTTCGGAAAAAGCCAACCCTCTTGCTCCGCCTCTTCTCATTTTTTGGAAAAAGCCAACCCTCTTGCTCTGCCTCTTCTCCTCTTTCAGAAAAAGCCAACCCACTCACTCCACCTCTTCTCTTTTTTCGGAAAAAGCCAATCCTCTCGCTCCATCTCTTCTCCTCTTCTGGAAAAAGCCAATCCACTCTCTCTGCCTCTTCTCCTCTCTCGGTAAAAGGTAAAAACTTCTTCCTGAACTGGTCCCGTTGTTACAGTTCACTGCACAACAATAAGGCATGGTTTTCTTTGGAAATTCTTGAATGCACATCTGCACTCAAGCCGAATGGCAATGTAAGTAAACAGAAGTGGACTCAACTCAAGCAGTTTGTTTGTCTTAAATAACGTCATGCACCGAGTGGTCACGAAAATAGCCGAACAGAAATTTGCCACGATCTGCGCTAACTTATTTTAACTATTACTTATTAACAATACTTCTTGGGACCAGAAGAAAATTACAGAGGGTTTTTTAACATATAAAGTTTCAAATGTGCATAAAATTAAACTGTTGCCTATGACCTTTAAAGGCAGACTGCCTTTCAGATTTTTCAAGTGGAGGTCGTAAAAAGAATTTTCCCTGACATCCAATTATTTTTGTTTAGTGGACCGAAAGCTACTGAATTCGAATAATGGACTTCCAATTATTATTATTTATTTATTTTAAAAAATAGAACAATTAATTAATTTAGGGCCACATGGCCCTAAATTCTCTACTATTTTTTCTTGCTTCACCATGACCCAATTCAAGATACTACATCATACATCACATGGTGGGCTTTCCCCATTTGCGCAAGGCATTGTGGGATACAAATTTGAAACAGGAGAGAAAAATGGAGGACATGAGTCTGTGAATGAAACATGAAAGACCAACTAAAGTAACGGAAAGTGAGAAGAAAAGATGTTATGTTGTGAAGAAAAGGAAACGCAGGACCAAACTAATAAATATTGGCAGTCAGCAAGCACCGCGGTGTGATCAGCTGTTTGTTTAGCAACAGAATGATATAACTGTCAATGCATGGTCAAGGTAAACCTGTAGATGGCAGTAATGCAACACTGTGGATACCAGCTGCTGTAAAACCCAAAAGAAGAAGAAGAAAGTAAACCTGCACATGCGCACGCGAACTTCCTCTGTCTGCTTGACTGTGTGAAGTGAGTGATTTCATGCACATTATTTGCTAGGGAATCCCCTCAAATTAAATAACTTCCCAGCCACAGAATGGCCTGATATTTTGTGAGATATTACAGAAATAAACATATATCACAATGACCAAATTTCAGAGGGAACTAAATTTCACCGATTTTATGAAATCAAAAGGCCATCTAGCTTTAAACTGCAAGAACTCAATTTGAAAGAAATGAGACTTGAAAAGCAGACTGTACAAACTTATTTTTCATTTTTAAGTTTCATTTTATCATTTACATTACATGCATAATAAGCTGGTGGAAACTTTATGCAGAGAATGATATCAAATATACAATAACATATAGTTATAGAAAGTATTTACACAACTGTAACCTTTAATTCATTCAGCCTCATTAAAAAAAATATCTCTCCAGTAATAATAGATTATACATTCTCAAAATTTCTAATCTACAAGGGTAATGTACAAGGAGAGGGCAAGAGGATCCTGCCCTAATTACACAAAGATATTACAGGGCTATTAATGAGATAACTGCAGCTTGAATTATATTAATTGCTCCTCTGAGTTTTATAGTGCACACATTATTAAGGATCTCATGTAGCGGTATGAGGACAGCATGTGGCAGAGCATAAAATAGTACGTCTTGAATTGAGACATAGCTTGAGGCTCATTGGTATTCTGTAACATAGTCAAGTGGGTTTCTTTCCCCATCACCATCTTGTCCTCTCTATCTCTGTCTCTCTCCCTGTCACTCTCTCCTCACCAGTCACTGTTTTCTATATTTCTCTAGCTGTACTTTGTCTATGTATACATTAATGTATCTCATTTAGAATAAGCAAAGATAAACAGATGACTTCATCATAAAAGCAGAATAATAACATTTATCACAAAGGTACAAGGGCAGCACGGTGGTGTAGTGGTTAGTACTGTCACCTCACAGCAAGAAGGTCCTGGGTTCAAGCCCAGCGGCCAACAAGGGCCTTTCTGTGTGGAGTTTGCATGTTCTCCCCATGTCTGCGTGGGTTTCCTCCAGGTGCTCCGGTTTCCCCCACAGTCCAAAGACATGCAGGTTAGACTAATTGGTGGCTCTAAATTGACTGTAGGTGTGAGTGTGAATGGTTGTTTGTCTCTATGTATTAGCCCTGCGATGACCTGGTGACTTGTCCATGGTGTACCCAGCCTCTCGCCCATAGTCAGCTGGGATAGGCTCCAGCTTGCCTGCGACCCTGTACAGGATAAGCGGATGGACAGAGGTACAATTACATAACACTAGTTACAAAATGGATTTCTTCATTATGCTATTATAAAATAGGAAATTGAATTATCAACCAGCCCTTCACTTACTTACTTAATAACTTTTACAACTGTCATGGATTCCATAAATTGTCAAAATGTCAAAATACAATGGTTTTCCCTTACATTTCTGGCAGAGAGAGATATTAATGCTGCTAAGGGATTGACTGTTTATGTCTGCCATAATGTAAGTGATTGAAAGGATAACAAAGCAATGTGTGATTGGTAGTATGTTCCTGTGGTTTAAGGTGAAATAAACATCCTGGGGCATTACAGGAAAATATCTCATCTCATCTCATTATCTCTAGCCGCTTTATCCTTCTACAGGGTCGCAGGCAAGCTGGAGCCTATCCCAGCTGACTACGGGCGAAAGGCGGGGTACACCCTGGACAAGTCGCCAGGTCATCACAGGGCTGACACATAGACACAGACAACCATTCATACTCACATTCACACCTACGGTCAATTTAGAGTCACCAGTTAACCTAACCTGCATGTCTTTGGACTGTGGGGGAAACCGGAGCACCCGGAGGAAACCCACGCGGACACGGGGAGAACATGCAAACTCCACACAGAAAGGCCCTCGCCGGCCCCGGGGCTCGAACCCAGGACCTTCTTGCTGTGAGGCGACAGCGCTAACCACTACACCACCGTGCCGCCCTACAGGAAAATAATCAATGGGAAATAATTAAACAATATCACAACAGTAAGACTGCTGTTATACTGAATATTGGCATGGATATAAAGAAAAACATATTGGAAGTTGATTTAACTTGATGACATTGCCAAAGTATGCCGTGCCTTATGTAGTTTATCTCCATCAATTGTTCTTTTTGATTAGACTGATTTAACTTTTTTTATGAAAAAAATAAAATAGTAAAAATAGTAAAATAGTAGTACTACTTGCTTAGTGATGTTTTTACTGCATGCTTTTTGACTGTTTGTACTCTTTTTTGTCAAAGATCTTTAGTGTTTGAAATGTAAAGGTTTGTTGGGTTAATATAAAAACAAGAATAATTAGAATATCAAAATATGTTAATAAAGGCAGCTAGAGAAAATGAGATGAGACGAGATTACTTATGTACTTGTCCTTGCATTATGGATTTGTATATCATCCAACATGGCGGCGGGTGCGTACGTCAACCTGTTTTTGCACACGAAGAATGCACAAAAAATAAAAAATGTTTTGATCAGTACCACATATTTTGTTTATTTTTGCTATTGTCTGTTTAGCTTATGCTTATACACCCTCATAAACCCAACACTAATAAACTATCAGTGATCTTCTCGTGGCTTTAATGACTGAATGTGTTTACTTTCTTACTTAACTGAATTGACTCAGTGTCAGTGGATTCAGCCCAAGTGTAGGATTTGCTCGACGTCACTGTGCCTGTGCTGATTACCCTCGGAGTCCCCCCTGAGAGGGGCCCCAGTGTGAGCAGCAGAGCAGAGCTGTGAGCTACGCGCGCTGTAGCGGGGTCCGGTTAAAGCGCGCGCTGACGGTGAGTTCTCACACACGCACGCGCGCGCGCGCACGCACTCGCCGTGATTCCTGCTGGATCTTTATTACCAACTCGACCAAAGCTCCGGAGTAGCAGAGTGTCGTTTATACACTGCAGCTGGCATGAGCTAACATGGAAACCAAACCTTTCCTTTCGCTAGGTAAGTTTGGCGTTTCTTTAATGTGTGTGTGTGATGTGGTTTTCATTTCCCTCCACAGTCACAGCCAGCAGTCATCATGCTGAGGCTGATGATTTCCACCGGAGTGTGCGCCTGTAGGTGCTGTTTCTGCACCGCACACACAGCCAGCACAGGCTTCGGCACAAGTTCAGCTGGATACAAACTAACACTCAAACAATGAGTTCAATACACTTACAGCTCATCCATCTCTAATCTTGGAAACGGATTTAGCTTTTAAAATCTTTTAGTAGTTTCAGTTTACCTCGGAGATATTATTATTATTATTATTATTATTATTATTGTTGTTGTTGTTGTTGTTGTTAGTCGTAGTAATAGTGATTTTGCCATTATTCCTTGCTTGAACTTGCTGTAGTCACTTTGCTGTGTTTAACAGCTGGGCTTCGTCCCAAACTCTTCACAATATCTCAGTAGTACACTTCGTGCAGTACTGTACCCTTTTTAGATTGAGCAGTTTGGTTAGTGTTTGTTGTTAGAAATCCAAATCTCCATCTGATCTGCCCTTGTCGTCTTCTTTCCAAAATCTACCACCCATCATTATATATATATATCCAGTCTGTCAGACTGTGTTCATAATCAGGATCTTAAAGACACCTCACTGACAACAAACTTTATTTTAAGTGAGGCATACTTTCAGTTCTACACTAGTGCCCTAAGTATGGTTTGTGGTTTGAGAAATGGTGAAAATAATGCAACTAAAAGCTGATTTGTTCTGTAGGTGTGAGGTGAAAGGTGTGAGGTATGAGATATGAGATGTCTTATAATGCAGTCATACTGTGTTCAAGTTTACACGATGACCTGATTCCTCTGCATGTCCCGTGTGAACATTTAACCTCATAAACATTCCAGTGATTATTCAGCTACTCACCTTACAGCATATATTTATTTTTTTCAGTATTCAGTATCACTCAAGACAGTGATGCTAATAGAAAAGAGTGAACAATCAGAGTCCGGAGCTGCCTACGGACGGGTTCTGGGCGTTTAAAAGGTTAAGCTATTAATCTTTGAAGCTGTGTCCAACTCGCATACTTCCATGCTCAACAATAGGCCATAGGGAGCATTTGTGGTTTGGAACGTAGCCAGAAATCTTTAAAATCTATAATCAGCAGACCTTGTTCTTATATTAGTGTTGAACCTCTGAAAACCCCTAGTGCTGTAGATGAAGAATGAAAACAGCATATCACACCTCAAAGTGGAATTTAGCTTAATAATACACATGATGTGATATCCAAGAAGATGGTAAAAATTGTTTTAAGGTTCATTTGGGAAATTTTTCTTTGTTTTGGTGCTTATTTTGTCACTGCAGATATAAAACTAATTAACCCTGGTGTAGCATCCAGGGTGTGTTCCCACCTCGCATCCTGACCAGGATGCTAAGATTACTGAATGAATGATAATAATGTTGTACCCTACATGGGTTTAGTCACTTTCTGTCAACAAACTCTGTGATCTGTCTAATGAAGACTAATCGCTGTACCCTTAAGTATGTCTTAGGAAGTTCCCATCCGCTTGGCCTTGGGGTGACCCTGCGCTTTGAGCCGCGACTCCCAAGTCCATGGGTGTCAGAGAGAAGCATTGACTCTCTTTGTCGGACAGCCCATGGTGTTCAGGACCACCCTAATAAAACAGGACCAGTTGGGTTTACAGCACTGAGGTTTAGTAGCTCTGAGGAGGTGATTGGTGCCTTTGTGAATGTCTGCAGCTGTCAGTTTTATTAGGGAGCTTTTAAAGGGAAAGTTAATTGCTTAAAGTGACAGCATCTCACAGACACCCTCCAGCCACTGTCTGGCTCCGAATCAAAGGCTGCGTGGGCTCCTTTCTAGATGTGCAGAAGGGCCAAATTGCACTTAAGAAAGTTTAAAGTGACAGTTAACACACACACACACACACACACACTTTTAGGAGGAGTTAAGGAAACTTAAGCCTTCTCTGTCTTGTTTCACTCTCGGCGCACAAACCGTTGTTCAAGTACCTGAAGCCTTTTAGATATAACACAAGAACCACATGAAGGATTGAAGATGTTATCTACAGTTATATAATATGCTCAAAAGCTGTAGTTGTTAATGATTTGCTCTGTGAACTGTATACACTGATTCATTGATAACAGCGCGGTTGCCCCTTGTACTATGGACTGTGTTATTCCCCTTGCTCTTGTTATGTAGCTCCAGCCTGCTAACCAAACACACAGATCCCTGTGTGACCCAGAACACTGTGACCCTAAACTCTGAGACAGTTTTGCAAGTCATGATTGTCACAAGGTATTATTAAAAGGTTGTCTTTGGGCTGGCCTCTTTCACTCTTCCCCTTTCCACTTGTCCCGTACAGTGGATTAGTCATATCTGATCTCTGTTGTCTAGTTTACTTTGAACTAATGGATTTGGCATTTACAGCCTGGCTTTGAGACAGAGCGACAGAATGTGCCACGCCGCTCTCATCTGCTCTGTCTGATTTTATGAGCGTAAACACCCAGTCGTGTGTGTGCGTGTGTGTGTGTCCGTCCGTCCACTCTGAACAGGATTTTGTCTTTACCATCCAGGCTGCACTAATGCTTTGTCTGGAGTGTGCTGGGTCATGGCCACTGTAATGGCCTAATATGTCTGTGGCTACTTTGGAGACATGGTAAAGAGAAGGGCAGCTGGGTAATTACCAGGTACAGAGTTAGGAGGTTAAATTCTCTATTGTTGTTTCAAGATATAACCTTGACCTTTGGACAAGCAAATGTACAAGTCACAGAATTTAGTTTAGTTTTGGGGGGGTTTCAGTGCATTTCAGGTTTATGCCAGGTTTATTCTTAAAGAAATGTTTCTGGAATGTATATTTCACAATTATTACCCAACAGTGGTATTATAAACTTGTTTTTCATGCCCATATTAACCCCTTCAAACATAATGTGTACAATTATACACATGAAGTTCCATAGCATTTTGTTCCGTAGCATTTTTCCTTGTGTCTGAAGGGGTTATAGGAGTACTCCAACATATCATAAGCTAATTTCTCTTCACCGCCTGCCTGCCTGTACTGAGAAAAGACAAAAAGTCCATTGACTTGAAAACCACTTGTACTAAGGGCAGTTGTTAAAATCTAAAATGCATGTTAATATAGAGCAGGGGTCACCAAACTTTTTTTCTCTGGGGGCCACATTGTCGTTCCTGACTGCGATGGGGGCCGGGGTCGGGTCAGCTATATCACATAGAATTGTATGACCCAGACAAATATGACCACCAGCAGGCCTCATTGTGTAGTAGAGATTACTAGCCTGGCACGGCCATCCCCACTACTATATCCATACTACTACGGTATATCAACACTTGATTCCTGGCACATATTTGTTTATCTTTACTAGTGGTTTGCAAAAGTAGTAATCAAGTCTTCACACTTTGTTTTAATTTGAAATACCACTGATATTCCATTTATTTATTTTCTAATAAAAATAATATCAAAGCTGTCAAGGTAAGAAACATCTGCCTATTTGAGGTGATTGACACTGGCAAAGGTGAGTGGAAAATTATAAATTGTAGGTAGGCCTGTTGATATTATTAATAATATAAATAATAATTGTATGCAGCACTTAATAAAGATCAAATAAATAGGCCTATAAAATAAATACATTTTAAAAAACAGTGAAATTATAATAATATGAGCAATAGATCAATAGATCACAGCAGTTGTGCTGTGCAGGCCCGGCGCCAGGAACAGTTTACTAAGGGGGCAATTAGAAATCGCAAGGGGGCAAATATTTTTTCATATAGTGTGTAGTAGTGATGGCGGTCTGACAACGTGTTTCAAACAATTAACTGCGCCAACCACAAAACCACGGCCCCGAAGGTTGCTTTAGTCCGGGAAAATCATGTGGCATATTACCAGGGCAGTTGCGCTTTATCAACTCCCGTGCCCACCTGTTAACCCTCCCCTCCGATTTTCTCACAGACACGCGTTACAACCGGAAAGATGCCAAACATAAAACAACACACACAAACCTACAGGCAAGTCCTTTAAATTTAAAATGCATACAAATAGCTCCGCGGCATGAAAACAAAACGTCAATGCAAGTCTAAGGTACTTGGCTCGGTGGCCAAAATCATAATTTAAAAAAAATCAACAGACCCCGTGGCTGCACCAGTAATAGCCTTCCTGACTCGCACCGAGTCAACGCTAACCACTTAATCCGCGATCCCAGTTTAGGCGTGTAGGGGACAAAACACTCTGAAGTGATGAATTTTCACCCCCGCTGCATGGGGGGTGACGTCAATGACACATATTCTTACGCTATTTGCGCACAAAGCGGACCATATATGAACACATACACCAACATAAACGGAGATAAACTTAGCCTACAAAGAAAGAAAATGGATTCACAATATGGTGATTGAATTCGTTTAATTCGGAAGGGGAAAGACTACTCCCGTAAACTGACTGCATATTGCAGGATATTGCAGAGACAGTGCACTTGTAAGTGTACATGTAAAACCCCCGCCCGCATGACCCTTGTCCTTATCACAGGTCTGTGTGTGTGCGGCTGTGTCAGCATTTCACACATACACCCACAATAACTAGTAGTCCCCAGTAGTTAGGATTGATACATATGTCTAAAACAGGGTTAATATTAAATTCAGGCTTTTTGAAATAATCCTACCTTAATACAGTTGAATTCTACGATTGCAACGTAAGAATCATAACAACCAATCAGATTTGTTCTACCGTGCAAGTTTTAGTAGTGATTTATATGAAATGTATTTTTGTGCAATGCGCAACCACTTAATATTTCGTATTTGAAAATGCAAATTATTAATACGTCTATAATACATTATATTTTCATAAGAAAACAATTAAATGATCTGAGCCTCCGTTGAGGGGGCAGGGCTGTAGCCACGAGGGGGCAACGCCCCCTTTCGCCCCCCCATGGCGCCGGGCCTGGTGCTGTGTCCTGCACGTCATTGCTGTCATCCATGGCCAAAGCAAAAAACTCGAATTCTGACGCTTTCTCATTCAGCTGGTCATACACGTTGTCCCCCAAATCTTTGGTTTGCCTGGTCATAGTAGGTGCGGAGAGACTCACCGCATTGAGCACATCCTTCTTGTCGGGACACACCTCCTCGGCCACAGCAAGCATGCATACTTTAACAAAGTCTCCATCAGTAAACGGCTTTCCATGGGTAGCTAGTAGGTGAGCTACCTTATAGCTAGCTCAGACAGCAGCCTGGTTGATCTGGGTTTGGTGAAGGAATACATTCTGTTGTGCAGCCAGTCTGCATTTCATCCTCTGAATCCTGTCTTCTCTTGTTTGCCCTCGCAAACTAGCATACTCTTTGTGGCGGGTTTCATAGTGACGACGCAGATTATATTCTTTGAAAACCGGCACACTTTCTTTACATACAAGATAAACTGCACGGTCCTTACACTGAACGAAAAAATAATCGGTGGTCCACTGTTCTTTAAAAACTCTGCACTCTCTGTCAGCTTTTCGCTTACCGCTAGCCATTTTGCTGTCCTGAACACTGACAGTTCTCTGCGCATGCGCTGCCTGTCACTGCTTGATCGCGAGCATATGACGAAAATTCGGAAAATATGAATAGTTCATTTTATAACTAAATATCAATTTTAATTGATAAAATCAACAAAATACAAGATGCAGACATGTTATTATTTGCCAAAAAGCAATTTAAAAAAATAGGCCATGACCACTTTTGGGGATTGCCTCATAGGGCCGGTTCAAGTGATGGGGGGCAGAGGGGCTGGGGGGCCGGTCAAAGGGGGGTGACGGGCCGGATCTGGCCCGCGGGCCATAGTTTGGTGACCCCTGATATAAAGTATAATGCAAATTGAAAGCTACAGTCATTGCACTCTCATGGTAAAGGTCTTAAAGACCCACTGACAGTCATTTCGTATTAATTTGTAAACAAACAATATATGACTCCAAAGATAAATTCTGGTTTTAATTCTTGGTTTAACTGTCCGTTTTAAACATCAGAAGTAATTTTAAATTTCGTGCAGGGAGATTGACCTGGATATGAACTGAGCTCATTCAGAGATGCTGGAAGTGACGTCACATCAGTGTGTCGTTTTTGTTTACAAGTCACTATGTTGGTTCAGTTCTCACAAGTCTTGTGATATTGAGCTGTGGTTTTGTTGTGATTTCCTTGCGTGAAAAAGTTAAATGGCATCTAACCGAAAAGGGATTATATGTGTGGCTTACGGGTGTTCTAACACCACGTCGGAAGGAGTGAAACTCCATTCCTTTCCTTGGAAAAAACACCCTGAAATAGCAAAAGAGTGGGAAAGAAACGTTTCCAAAACAGGTGCGAACTGGAAGTCAACAAAATGGTCACGTCTCTGTTCAGCACATTTCGAGGAGCACTGTTTCACTTTGTCGTCCAGAACTCGAAGAACGTTTGATCCAGCTTATCCACTGGTGTTGGAGGAGTCAGCTGTGCCGACGTTGTTTGACAGGCCCGGGCCGAATCAATCTGTCAAAAGAGAAACAGATGACAGCAGACCCCCGAAGGGGCGGTCAAAAAGCGAAAGTCTGGTGGTGCCTTTGCCAAAAGAGAACGAGCCAGGGTATGTGGCTATGTGTTGTTATTCAATACATGTATGTTGTTTAAAATTTGTTGTAACGTCACAAATGCGTCTTATACCATTGCATATTACTTATCAATAGGCCAAAGCAGCTAATAGCAGTAATGTACAACAACTGAAAGGCCAATACCTTGTTTCATATATTTCAGGGATGCAAACAGCGCGCCTTTTGGCGGATGGCGCCTTTTTCACGGCTGAATCGCGCAGATCCGAATTTTTTTTTGGGGGGGGGGCGTTGGAGTGTCTGATTATAATTTCAAAGTAAATTCTGTATTAAAATTACTAAATAAGCAAATCCGTTACAGTCCATGAAACAGGAAGTATAAGGATGAGGAAAAAACAGTTTAAATCGGGAAGCTGCGCACATTTGCGCAGTCCTGCCGCTCAGGCTGCACAAATGTGCGCAGCTTCCCGATTTAAACTGTTTTTTCCTCATCCTTATACTTCCTGTTTCATGGACTGTAACGGATTTGCTTATTTAGTAATTTTAATACAGAATTTACTTTGAAATTATAATCAGACACTCCAATGCCCCCCCCCAAAAAAAAAATTCAGATCTGCGCGATTCAGCCGTGAAAAAGGCGCCATCCGCCAAAAGGCGCACTGTTTGCATCCCTGATATTTAGTTAGGATAATATACATGATATATGTGTGGAGTGATAGATATAAGATGTCATCTGGCATGTTTTGAAAGTTTGTGAACCCTTTAGAGTTTTTGATATTTCTGCATAAATATGACCTAAACTTCTGGTAGCTACTGTATCTAACATGATCTAACAGGAGCTTAGACATGATGTTTTTTGGAGTGGGACCAATAGTGTGACGTGACCAGGACCATATGTTTAAGACATTATGCTGTTTAAACAGAATCTTTAATAGACGTGAGGGCAGACAATCTCGATAGCTTCCCTGCTTCATGTTTTGTTTTTATGCAATCCAGAACGACATACACTGATGTGACGTCACTCGCCCTAGCGGCAAAAACGGGCAAATGGCTCATGGCGCTTGTAGAAGCCGGGGCAAAAAACACAAAATCGGCTCTGAAATTCTTGATTTTCTACAAAGACGATCCTTTATTCAAGTTGAGTTTTGGATATTTTATTTCACAATACAGCAATAAAACAATAAATACACATATTACGTGGTGTAAAAAGTTGTCAGTGGGTCTTTAAGATATAAGAAAGACTCAGAACCTGTTCTTATGTAACTTTAACCAACTTTGCAGCCTGGATAAGACACCAGTCCATGTCAATGCACCATGCACACTCATATTCACACACTCATTCACATACGTTAGTATAGCTAATCCAGCATGTTTATGGACAGTGGGAGGAAACCAGAAACCCCTGAGGAACCCTACGCAAAACACACAGAGAACATGCACAGAAACTCCACGCAGACATTAACTTGAGCTCAGGATTGAAACAGAGACATTGGAGCTGTGAGGCAGCAGCATTACCTGCTGCCCCAGTGTATGCCTGAAAACATTTATTTCTAGCCATTTATACTACACTAAAAGTTTTGCAGTGTTCATGCACAATCAGAGCCACGCAAGTACGTTTGTAATGTATTACCACAGATTGTTCTCATCTCTGAATGGGTGAAGTATACAGATTTAGAGCTTAATTTATGAATACCTTCAACTGAATAATTAATGAAACTGTTCTACACAACATATGTTTGGCCTAAACGTTTATTAACTGCCCTAACAAATGCCCTTACATATCTGTTATAAGTAAGTTTTGAGTTTTTCAGTTCTCTGTTCTTTTCTAAATACAGAGAATTTCTGTGTTAATGCTACTTACACACGTTACAGGTTCAGTAGGTATTAGGGTGAAAGCCACTGAAGTACACCTTTAATTTAAAAAAAATCAACAACAGTCCTTCAGTATATGTAAGTGTTAATCAATCCATAAAATATGTGTAATAAAAAAAAAAAGCCCAGAATATTTTTGATATCCTCTAAAGCTTTGCTCTTAACACACCTCTCTTTTTTGTTGCTTTAGATTTTAAGTAAGCTTTTGGGTTGTTTCCTGTGAACATGCTGCCTCTGTTGTATGACGTCACTAGCTGCAAATGTTTTAGTTAGTAGTCAAGATAAGATCTGTCAGATATTGTGATATCCTTAAAGCCGTGCATATCTTCAAGGCTGAGTGCATTAAATTATACACATTGACAAATTCACAAGCATGATAATGGACCCCTCAGACTACTGCTGATGTGATATGAGACTAGTACTCCATTTCCACTCACAATGAAAACCGCTGTCAATTTTCCAGTATTATACAGTAATGGGGTACTGTGTGTATGGGAGCAAAACTGCAACGTTGAAACTTTAATCTACCCCACTGTTGACCTAGTACATTGACGGAAATCTTTTGTTACGGCTCCAGTGGGAATCGGACCCATCAAATTTATGTGTTGTAGTTCGAGGGGTCATGCTTGTACGCTCGAGCGAGTCAGCAGATATGGTGATCCACTGTATAAACAAAAAATGTTACAAATAGCCTTTGCTTGAAGAAAACAAAATGTTCAGAAACAGGAAAACAACTCTCTAAACAGAATTGTGATGTAGCTCGATTCATGCCACGTTACTGACTGTCTAATGTCTCGGCTTGGGCTTATCACAACAATAGACTTGCCACGTCATTCATTATATGTCATAACTACTCTCGCATGGTTGGTGCTCCATAGCATTCCGTTAAAGCTAGACGGCCTTTTGATTTCATAAAATCAATGAAATTTAGTTCCCTCTGAAATTTGGTCATTGTGATATATGTTTATTTCTGTAATATCTCAAAAAAACAAAAAACAGGCTATTCTATAGCTGGGAAGTTATTTAATTTGAGGGGATTCCCTAGCAAATAATATGCATGAAATCGCTCGCTTTGCGCAGTCAAGCAGACAGAGGAGGTCTGTGTGCGCATGCGCAGGTTTACCTTCTTCTTTTGGGTTTTACGGCAGCTGGCACCCACAGTGTTGCATTACTGCCACCTACAGGTTTACCTTGACCATGCACTGATGGTTACATCATTCTGTTGCTAAACGAACAGCTGATTACACAGAGGTGCTTGCTGACCGCCGATATTTATTAGTTTGGTTCTGCGGTTCCTTTCCTTTGCAACATAACGTCTTTTCTTCTCGCTTTCTGTTACTGTAGTCGGTCTTTTACGTTTCATTCACACACTCACATCCTCCTTTTTCTCTCCTGTTTCAAATTTGTATCCCATAATGCATTGCACGAATGGGGAAAACCCACCATGTGATGCATGGCATAGTATCTTGAATTGTGTCATGGTGAAGCAGGAAAAAATAGTGTAGAATTTAGGGCCATGCGCACCTGAACTCAATTAAGGAACTATGTGTGCACCTATTTAAGGACTGTGCTGATGCATGATCATCATGAAGTATTACGCTACGTCAGTACGCATTACCGAGCCTTTCTACCCATGTTTCTGATTTCCTGTTTCTTGATTCCTGTGCCTGTTTCTCGTTCTAGTTCTCGCTTTGCCTCTGATATCCTGTATGCGCCTTGCCCGACCCTTTTGCCTGTTCTACGTTTTGTAGTTTGTCTGTCAATTTGAATTGTTTGCCTGTGTGTGTGTTTTGCACTTTATTATTAAACTGAAACTTCTGCACTTACATCCACCTACCTTGTGCACCTGACAACTACATCCTTGGAGAAAAGATGATATAGACCCCTTTCACTGACGTCACCCGAAACCGGAAGTAAACAGACCCTGTGCCATTTTGGAAGACCAACAAACTCGTGATAAGGGGATAATAACGGCAGCGGTATGTGAACCCACGAAAATAAAGTGGAGTGGCAAACGACTTAAACAAACAAATCTGAGCTGTTTTATTTATGATTTATTGGCCCAACAGTAGACTTGAAAGAAACCTGTGTGAGACTTGGCAAAAAACTGTGGATATAATGGATAAGTCTGTGCATGATCTGCGGACACTTTGAGGTAAGCAAACGCAAGAAATTCAGATTTAAAACATGCTAAATTGGCCCCAAGTTGATAACTGTATGAGGAGCAAGCCTCCCAGACTTCTACAATTTAATAATAATAATAATAATAATAATAATTTAGGATGGTTTGGGGCTTGCTCGCTGCTGCCAGGTTGGTTGTTGAGTAGCCTGACTGTTTTTTTTTTCCTTGTGTGTGGTATCATTGTTGACGCGAGGTTGTTTTTTGAACATGCCAATGCGGACACGATTTCCCCTGATGAGTTATGACTTCAGACGCGATGCGTGTGTGGAGGTGTGGAGTCCGCGTGATATGTGCGTAAGATAGGCTTCTCATGTGTTTGGAGATCCGCGCTCCGAGACAAGCGCAAGCACACACACCCCCAAGGGAAAAAAAGGGGCCCCCCGAAAATATCGGCATAGTTCGAACACTGAGTGTAGGCACTGGGTGTAAACAACAAATAGTTTACAATGTCTGGGTAGCAAACAGATGGCAGAATTGGTGTCAGGTCCTCCTTATGTTTCCATTCTCCCTTGCCGCGAGTCTTATCATATGGGTCAAACCCATCAATCACAGCCAGTTTCTCCACGTACCGTGCCCTTTCTGCAGCTGGTAATGTACTCACATAACCAGAATTATCATCCATCGTGTCACTTTACTCTCGCTCGTACTTTGTTTTATATTGTGAGCGCATGTACTTGGTCTTCCAATATGGCGCCTAACAAAATCTCGCGGCGCGGTGACGTCATGTGAAAGGGGTCTATAATGTATGAATATTTATCATAACTGATTATGAAAATAGTGTGTTTTTTAGCAATAAAAATAATGATCATGCTTTGCATTGTTTGTCATAGAAGCGAAATCGTTTCGTTTTTTTAATAGGGACAGACTAATCTGCTAATCACATTTGCAACACAATCTTGCTATTTCTGGATGACTGAAAGTGTCGTCACTAACCTCAATGCAAAATGTGATTCTCATCTCATCTCATTATCTCTAGCCGCTTTATCCTTCTACAGGGTCGCAGGCAAGCTGGAGCCTATCCCAGCTGACTATGGGCGAAAGGCGGGGTACACCCTGGACAAGTCGCCAGGTCATCACAGGGCTGACACATAGACACAGACAACCATTCACACTCACATTCACACCTACGGTCAATTTAGAGTCACCAGTTAACCTAACCTGCATGTCTTTGGACTGTGGGGGAAACCAGAGCACCCGGAGGAAACCCACGCGGACACGGGGAGAACATGCAAACTCCACACAGAAAGGCCCTCGCCGGCCCCGGGGCTCGAACCCAGGACCTTCTTGCTGTGAGGCGACAGCGCTAACCACTACACCACCGTGCCGCCCAAAATGTGATTATTCATGCATAATTCTAACAATAAAACCTGCTATTTGTATTAATAACCATTAATAGTGAAGCAGTGTTCATTCAGTGTTGGAGGGATTTGCTAAACGGGTGAGTTTCCCGATAATGTGGCCCTTTAGAGCTGAAGAGAGAGTTGAGAGACTCTCTTAAGCAACGAACATTGTCTCTACGTGGTTTTCCCGAACTCACTTGTAAGAAGGGGTCTAAAGAGCAACAGGACGAAGAGCATCTTTGCAGTGCGCATCCCCGATATAGGCATTAGTAGTTGCTAAAGGCAGTCGTACTGTTGTTGCTGAAGGCATTAGTACTTACTAAATCCAGTCGATAAGGTCACATAGCATTCGTTTTTGACAAAAGTCTAATGAAATATCTCATCTCATTATCTCTAGCCGCTTTATCCTGTTCTACAGGGTCGCAGGCAAGCTGGAGCCCATCCCAGCTGACTATGGGCGAAAGGCGGGGTATACCCTGGACAAGTCGCCAGGTCATCACAGGGCTGACACATAGACACAGACAACCATTCACACTCACATTCACACCTACGGTCAATTTAGAGTCACCAATTAACCTAACCTGCATGTCTTTGGACTGTGGGGGAAACCGGAGCACCCAGAGGAAACCCATGCGGACACGGGGAGAGCATGCAAACTCTGCACAGAAAGGCCCTCGCCGGCCACGGGGCTCAAACCCAGACCTTCTTGCTATGAGGTGACAGCACTAACCACTACACTACCGTGCCACCCCTAATGAAATATAAAGCTTTTAAAATAAGATAATATATATTATCATCTGGAGGCATTATTACCGTTCAAAAGTTTGGGGTCACTTTGAAATGTCCTTATTTTTGAAAGAAAAGCACTGTTCTTTTCAGTGAAGATCACTTTAAACTAATCAGAAATACACTCTATACATTGCTAATGTGGTAAATGACTATTCTAGCTGCAAATGTCTGGTTTTTGGTGCAATATCTACATAGGTGTATAGAGGCCCATTTCCAACAACTATCACTCCAGTGTTCTAATGGTACATGTTTGCTCATTGCCTCAGAAGGCTAATGGATGATTAGAAAACCCTTGTACAATCATGTTAGCACAGCTGAAAACAGTTTAGCTCTTTAGAGAAGCTATAAAACTGACCTTCCTTTGAGCAGATTGGGTTTCTGGAGCATCACATTTGTGGGGTCGATTAAATGCTCAAAATGGCCAGAAAAATGTCTTGACTATATTTTCTATTCATTTTATAACTTATGGTGGTAAATAAAAGTGTGACTTTTCATGGAAAACACAAAATTGTCTGGGTGACCCCAAACTTTTGAACGGTAGTGTACATATATAATGTGGCAATTAATTAATGAAACTATTTTACATTTTTTGGCAATTTCTTTTATTCCAAGCGTGTTTTTAATTAAATGAACAAATGTTCACATGAAAGAATGAGCAAATAATAAGCTAAATAATTAGTTAAATGTGTTCCCCGTGCTTGCTCATTTCACTGTTATCCCCCGATCATGCAGTCAGGATTATTTCATCTGTCATCCACAGTGCAGAGTGGGCAATGTTCTCCCAAGTGTGCATGCGCAGAGAGAGAGAGAGAGAGAGGTTTTGATCTGTGTGTAGTGTGTACCTAAGGAGGTTGAATTGACCTCCTTATATATATGATCAAAACCTCTCTCTCACTCTCTCACACACACACACACACAATGTTAGAGGTGCAGAAATGTGTCTCATTTATGACACTAAATTAGTTAATCACTTGCCTAATGGAGTTAAATTTGATTAAAATGTAGCTATATCAATGTGACATTACGATATCCATACGTAATTCCATAACATATTGAAATATATTCATAATGTTTTCCATATATTTATTTAATAATTAACTCAATGTACTTGCAGTGTACAAGAAAAATAATTGAACATTGGCAGCAGATTCAACACCAGTTTCCCCTGTTGACTGTGAGTCCCTCGGAGGCGCCTGTGCATTCTGTGTATTCGGCTTGAGTGAGTCGCTGTTTGTTTTGAACGAGTGATCTGGGTCTCTCGTAAATTTCGAGCAAACTAAAGGACCACTTGGGCTACGATGTTGTTCAGGAAAACCACTTTAGTTTGACGATGGATCTTAAGAAGTAATTTAAGACTCTCTTGGCCTTAAGAGGCTTTCGGGAAACCCACCCCAGGTCAATTAAATTTCAAACAAGGTTTGTCATATATATATATATTTTAAACAACTGCTATTTTGTGCATATACAGTGCCTTGAAAAAGTATTCATACCCCTTGAACTTTTTCACATTTTTCCACCTTACAACCACGAACTTAAAAGTTTTTTATTGAGATTTTATGTGATAGGCCAACACAGAGTAACACATAATTGTGAAGTGAAATGAAAATGATAAATGGTCTTCAAAATTTTAAACAAATAAAAATCTGAAATATGTGGTGTGCATTAGTATTCAGCCCCCTGTCCTCTGATACCTCTAAATACAATCCAGTGCAATCAATTGCCTTCAGAAGTCATCTAATTAGTTAATAGAGTCCTACTGTGTGTAATTTACTCTCAGCATAAATACACTTGTTCTGTGAAGGCCTCAATGGTTTGTTAGAGAACACTGAAGAACAAACAGCATCATGAAGATCAAAGAACTCACTAGACAGGTCAGGGATAAAGTTCTGGAGAAATTTAAAGCAGGGTTAGGTTATAAAAAAATATCCCAAGCTCTGAACATCTCAAGAAGCACTGTTCAATCCATCATTCAAAAATTGCACAACTGCAAACCTACCAAGACATGGCCGTCCACCTAAACTGACAGAGTGAGCAAGGAGAGCACTGGTCAGAGAAGCAGCCAAGAGGCCCATGATCACTCTGGAGGAACTGCAGAAATCCACAGCTCAGGTGGGAGAATCTGTGCACAGGACAACTATAAGTCGTACACTCCACAAATCTGGCCTTTTTGGAAGAGTGGTAAGAAGAAAGTCATTGTTGAAAGACAGGCATAAGAAGTCCCGTTTGCAGTTTGCCAGAAACCATGTAGGGGACACAGCAAACATGTGGAAGAAGGTGCTTTGGTCAGATGAGACCAAAGTTGAACTTTTTGGCCTAAATGCAAAGCGCTATGTGTGGTGGAAAACTAACACTGCTCATCACCCTGCACACACCATCCCCACTGTGAAACATGGTGGTGGCAGCATCATGCTATGGGGATGCTTTTCTTCAGCAGGGACAGGGAAGCTGGCCAGAGTTGATGGGAAGATGGATGGAGCTAAATACAGGGCAATCCTGGAAGAAAACCTGTTGGAGGCTGCAAAAGACTTGAGACTGGGAAGGAGAGTCACCTTCCGGCAAGACAATGACCCTAAACATACAGCCAGAGCTACAATGGAATGGTTTAGATCAAAGAATATTCATGTGTTAGAATGGCCCAGTCAAAGTCCAGACCTAAATCCCATTGAGCATCTGTGGCAAGACTTGAAAATTGCTGTTCACAGACGCTCTCCATCCAATCTGGCTGAGCTTGAGCTATTTTGCAAAGAAGAATGGGCAAAAATTTCAGTGTCTAGATGTGCAAAGCTGGTAGAGACATACCACAAAAGACTTGCAGCTGTAATTGCAGCAAAAGGTGGCTCCACAAAGTATTGACGCAGGGGGCTGAATACTAATGCACACCACATTTTTCAGATTTTTGTTTAAAATTTTGAAGACCATTTATCATTTTCGTTTCACTTCACAATTATGTGCTACTCTGTGTTGGCCTATCACATAAAATCTCAATAAAAAACTTTTAAGTTCGTGGTTGTAAGGTGGAAAAATGTGAAAAAGTTCAAGGGGTATGAATACTTTTTCAAGGCACTGTAGATAGCAGTATGTGTTCTAATAACTGGTCCTGAGTGTCATTAAAAGTGATTCTGTTAGCTAACGATGTTATCAGCAGTGCAGTCACAAAGCATGACTACATACTCATTTGCTTTTCCCATCAATACAGATACATTCTGGCAGAGTTTTTATCTCTGTTTTCTTTCTTTCATCAGATACATTTGATTACTGAGGGAACAATTTGAAAAGGTGTTTTTCACTGTGGCTGTGTGTTCATCATCGTGTATGACCAGTGTAGATACATGAAAAAATCAGGAATAGGAAAGCAAGGTCTCTGTTTTTTGCTGTTTCTCACTCTTTTATTCTGTCACATCACATGGAGTGATCTTATTTAAACATGTTCCATACAAATGTAACAGCATAGATCATATCTATATATTAAGAAAAAGCACAGTCTGTGAACCGGATTAACCGTCATTCCACCCACAACTCGCTCAGCATGTTTTCGTGCATGTTTTGTGATAGAGTCAAAGCAAACACTCAGACACTTCTAACAACAATTCTAATACTATTATAAATATATGAACAATCACAATTAATAACAACAACCTCATGTGTTACTTTTATCATATGCCCAACACCCTACGCTTTGGTTTCCCCCCCATTTTTAAATTTCATTTCATTTATATACAAGTGTAAGTCAACTTAAACCTTAAAAGTGTGACATAAATTACAATTTTTAAAAAGTAATCTGAAGCAGCATAAGATGCACACTTGCACTGAATGAAAAGGTGATTATTTAGAAAAACAATTGACGTTTGTGACACCTATTTCCAATAAACGTTGCAGAGTAAGATTTTCATTTGACTGATCCTCATATGGGGGTGGCACGGTGGTGTAGTGGTTAGCGCTGTCGCCTCACAGCAAGAAGGTCCGGGTTCGAGCCCCGTGGCTGACGAGGGCCTTTCTGTGTGGAGTTTGCATGTTCTCCCCGTGTCCGCGTGGGTTTCCTCCGGGTGCTCCGGTTTCCCCCACAGTCCAAAGACATGCAGGTTAGGTTAACTGGTGACTCTAAATTGACCGTACGTGTGAATGTGAGTGTGAATGGTTGTCTGTGTCTATGTGTCAGCCCTGTGATGACCTGGCGACTTGTCCAGGGTGTACCCCGCCTTTCGCCCGTAGTCAGCTGGGATAGGCTCCAGCTTGCCTGTGACCCTGTAGAACAGGATAAAGCGGCTAGAGATAATGAGATGAGATGAGATGATCCTCATATGGGGGTGGCACGGTGGTGTAGTGGTTAGCGCTGTCGCCTCACAGCAAGAAGGTCCGGGTTCGAGCCCCGTGGCTGACGAGGGCCTTTCTGTGTGGAGTTTGCATGTTCTCCCCGTGTCCGCGTGGGTTTCCTCCGGGTGCTCCGGTTTCCCCCACAGTCCAAAGACATGCAGGTTAGGTTAACTGGTGACTCTAAATTGACCGTAGGTGTGAATGTGAGTGTGAATGGTTGTCTGTGTCTATGTGTCAGCCCTGTGATGACCTGGCGACTTGTCCAGGGTGTACCCCGCCTTTCGCCCGTAGTCAGCTGGGATAGGCTCCAGCTTGCCTGTGACCCTGTAGAACAGGATAAAGCGGCTAGAGATAATGAGATGAGAATGAGATGATCCTCATATGTTTTTTTTTTTTCATAATTTGGTCCAAGATATTTAACACTCAGACACTTCTAGCAACACATACACGCACGCACACACACACACACACACACACACACACACACACACACACGTACAGTACATATACATTAATGCTGCTGATTAGCTGTACAGGATAATCAAAAATTAAAAACACATCTGTGCCAAGTTTCCCAAAATCATTGCAGCACAAAGATCATCATTAAATAGTAGAGTGAGCACAATGAACACGCTCTCTCCTAGTTAAGACGCTCTTAGCTTTAAGAGGCTTTTGGGAAACCCACCACTGTTTCCCAACGGTTTTAGGAAACCCACCACTGGCACAGTGGTGTAAGTGGTTAGCACGGTCGCCTCACAGCAAGAAGGTTCTGGGTTCGAGCCCAGCGGCTGGCGGGGGCCTTTCTGTGTGGAGTTTGCATGTTCTCCCTGTGTTTGCGTGGGCTTCTTCCGGGTGCTCTGGTTTCCCTCACAGTCCAAAGACACACTGTTAGGTTAATATGGGACAGCCTTGGGCTGAGGTGCCTTTGAGCGAGGCAACTTCTCCCTGGGTGCTGTTAGTATGGCTGCCCACTGCTCTGGGTGTGTGTGCTCATTGTGCATGTGTGTGTTCACTGCTTCAGATGGGTTAAATGCAGAGAGGAATTTCACAAGTGTGTGATGAATAAAGTTGTTCTTTCTTTTGTATATAAAATGTATATAAAATGTGCAGTGAAGAATGAGTCACTATTTTGAGTCACTGTTTACTGCTGTATTTCGAATCTTTCTCTGGTATGCAGTCTTGTATAGTAATTATTTAAAATAAGTAAATAACCAGCTCCATTCCATGCTTAATAATCTAATTACTGGTGTATGATTCATGTGTGGCTGTTCCACTGGGTGTTGGGGGGGGGGGGGAAACAGTGTTAAAACTCCTTTTTCATCCATTAAAAAGCAATGAAAGAATAGATTATTGTTCAGATTACAGTTTAGAGATGTATTCATAGCAGTGTAGCTTGTAGTTCAGTGTTTTCCCCAGAAAAAAATTAAAGCCCTAAATTCTGGCATGATAATACACAGACAATTGAGCGCCACTGGTGTGAAGCGAAACTAGGGGGGTCCGGGGGCATGCCCCCGGAAAGTTTTTTTTTTTAAATAGATGCTGTCAGGTGCATTTTCAGGGTCTCTGAGAGGTTTTAGATACATGATTATAGGATAGATTTTACCAGTGTTTCAGTGATTTCTAACCTAAATAGTATTAATGTATACACATTTGAAATTTCACCTTAAAGTTCAACATGCAAGTTAAACTGTTTTGTTATAGATTATTTAGGTATATGATAGATTGAAAATCTACAGGGATACCTTAATTATCTATGATCAAGTAGTGTTGTAACAAAAATGTGCATGAAAATATGAACAGTGGTTTGCTCCATCTTATGCAATCCAATGAAGAGAATCGATCATCATGACCTCCTGTTGATCACAAAGGGATCTGAACCTAAGAACTGCCACCTTAAAATAAGTTGCTGTATTACTATAACTGTAATGATTTAGAATGTTTCTGATGCAATTACCATAATATATGTATAACTAAGATACACTGAAGAGAAAAGTAAAGCAACTGCATATTATAAAGTTTAAATTTTGGCACTTTATTAAATGGACTAGATTAAGATTAAAACACATTTAAAGGAAAATAAAACTTAATTCATACATTTAAGTTTGCAGAAAGATTATGTATTTATAAACACATTCATGAAGAGAATTTGTTAATAAGTGTCAAATGTAGCATAATTTCAAATAATAATGATAAGCATATTTGGCAGTGTGATGTCACTGTGACCCTTTAACAAAAGAATAATCCGGAGCCTTCTTTTGTTAAATGGATCCCAGTGACATCACACTGCCAAAAATGCTTATGATTATTATTTGAAATTATGCTATATTTGACACATTTGGACAACTTCACTTCTGCAAACCCAAACTAATGAATTAAGTTTTCTACTACTTTCTTATAATATAAGAACACCTAATATAACAGGGGGTCCATTTGAATGCAAGGTGTCAAAGGGCTGATGACACGAACATGACTCTATGCAATTTCTTAAATAAACTATACAACATGGCAAACTTGTTAGATTTCTGTTATAATTACGTGAAAAGAAGCTGTTGTTACGCGAATATCCAACTTTTAATTGCACAGCGCAAGAAAACTGGGTCTGTGGCTCGCGGCCATGTTGTGATGTCAGCGGAAGAACACGCTGCGGTTCACTGGCTGTTCTACTCAATGGAAATGGCGCATGAAAATGCCGGTGAACTCTCTAACTCTTCCTTTTCTGGGAGTCTAGAATTGTGTTGTGAGTGGGATAGATCGGAAGAATCAAGTGATGACGAACACGGGTGCATCCAACCGTACAGGTTTGAACCTGTTACTGTGCAATCTGAGAGCGACTCCGAGATGGACAGCGGACAGGCAGACAGCCCAGCATTGAACACCACAAGGTTGGATAACAAGGATTGGTAGGTCAACCCGTATTTGTTCAAAATGTTACGGAATCAATATTTTAATATTGTGTATTGTTGTCTTGCATGTGTAAACATTGCTTATATCATGTAAGCCGTATGCTACACTGAATACATAGTTCCTAATGGAGCATGCAAACGGCTAACATAATAAGCTTACGACAATGCCTGATCCGTGATACATTTAGGATAATATTGGCAGGCACGTCTTCTAGTTTATGGCTTCTTAGTTTTATCCTTGAATGAAGCAAAATATTTGATAACCTACATCAGCGTAAGCAAATGACAATCTGTAGCCTACTTGTCTGGCTAAGTTAGCTTTCCCTCAGTGTTTGCTTTGAGAAACAAGCTTTCACAAGCAAATACATGACTGATATCACGCCAACTTTATGATTACATTTATGATTATCATGAATGTGTACTCTATGATGTGTACTCTATGAGCGCTCTGGAGCAAGTCGCTTCCAAGATGGCCGCGCAGACTGCATGGTTACTATTTTTAGCATCATGTCGGAGCACTCTAGCTCTACGTACCTTTATCTTATGTCGTTGCTCAGCACATGTTCTGACAGTTGGACTGTCTTTGGAGGAGTCGCCTTGTCCCAGGCGACTGCTGGATCCGGCATAGTTACTAGTAGACCCCCTCCGAAATACTGTAGGCACTGCTGATGGCAGTAACACACGTTTGTGCTGAACTGAACACCCAAGAGATTCCTTTAATCTGGGAAGGGTGTCAAAACAATCCAAATCGAAGTGTTCAGAGCACAGGATGGATGTTGGTGAGGGCTCCCACTTGTCACGAGTGTGCCTGACTTCCTTCACCCACTTCGCATGCAGCTCGGGATCTCTGGGAAACTTGAATAAACTTACCCCATCCTTGTGGGTTTTGGAGCAAAAGCCGGCAAAACAACGCGAAGGCATAATAACTATATATATATTATAATAATGTATAATAATAATACTAATAATGATAAACTGAACACCTCTCGCATCAACAACAAACTGGTAAGTGAGGAGGAAGATTCTTTTGCTGACGTCATATAGCCCCTCCTCCTCTTTCGTCTCCTGGGTGCTGCAGCCCCGTCAAATTTGCCCAAATAGCCGCGTTTTTTATCATAATTTGTAAAATAGGCGCCTTCGTGAATTAATATATGGATCATCGGGAATTACTTTTTATGTTATAAAACATCGCAAAAGATGCCAAAAACGTGTCATCAGCCCTTTAATGATTTTCAGTAATTATTTAACAAAACTAAATAAGTATTATTCAGTAATCTGACTATAACCTGCCTCCATCACTAGATATGATAACATTTGCGTCAAGACATCCTGACTAGCAAGTTATAATCTCACTATTAATGACAATGAGTGCCATCAAAAATAACATCTTATGGTTAAAGTGTTAATTTAACGTAATGGTTACTTACCTGTGCCATCTGAAGTGCTCTGTAGCCAGGGGTTATCCTTGACCCAGGCAGCTTCGAATCCTGATTTCCTTTTTTTGGATCTTGGGGTGCTTCTTGGAGCGAATTTCTCTTAGTGCTCTGGCACTGAGAGAATGCTGGTGTAGACACTAGTGCCAGTTGTCATCGTCGTGGCGGTAGACAGAGTAGTTGTGCTTTTTGAGCCAGTCACTGTGATCAAAATTGACAACGTTTTCGTTGTCGTGACAGTTGTCTGGTTTTGTGCACCATCACTCACGTGGGTTTGTTGATATTTAGTCCACAAATCTTTAATCGAAGCCATAATGATAATAGACTAGAACAAACTTCATCTCATCTCATTATCTCTAGCCGCTTTATCCTGTTCTACAGGATCGCAGGCAAGCTGGAGCCTATCCCAGCTGACTACGGGCGAAAGGCGGGGTACACCCTGGACAAGTCGCCAGGTCATCACAGGGCTGACACATAGACACACAACCATTCACATTCACACCTACGGTCAATTTAGAGTCACCAGTTAACCTAACCTGCATGTCTTTGGACTGTGGGGGAAACTGGAGCACCCGGAGGAAACCCACGCGGACACGGGGAGAACATGCAAACTCCGCACAGAAAGGCCCTCGCCGGCCACGGGGCTCGAACCCGGACCTTCTTGCTGTGAGGCAACAGCGCTAACCACTACACCACCGTGCCGCCTAGGACAAACTTTTGTGATTAAAATCAGTCGGCTTTGCCCGTCTGGTGGGGGACAACATCGGCAGCCAATGAGATCGCTTATAATGAATCGGAAAATTCTGGGATGTCTGACGTTTTCTTTTGATATTTTTATTGGATGGTTTGAACATGTGATCTTGACATGGCCAACAGATTACAATTTGTTTACATCATACCACGCGGACATATTACTTTAACAGAATCAACACAAACATTGGAAAAAAAGACCGCTTGTTTAACACAAATATCAATTAACATGTAAATGGTTCTGTTATTTGCTCTCCTATGTATCTAGTTACTTGTGGGTAGGAAATTTAACGTATCAGTATAAATCTAAGCATATTGGATTTTAACTAAAGCGACTAAGCGTATCGGCAGGCAGAGCAAGCGTATCGGGCCCGATACGCTAAAACGCTTTGGGGAAAACCATGGTAGTTATCTAAAATGTGACTTAAGATAAATAAGAAAAATGTCCTTACCATGGAAAAATCAGTTTTATATTGCCACATAAGTCTTGATTCATCAGTTGTAATATATATTTCAAATGTTTTATATAATAATGAACAACAACTGAGTGCTTTATATGGTTTGTAAAAAACTATTTTTTAAAAATGCCTTTATTAAACTACATTTCTCACTGATCTGTTAAATCCAAACAAGACACAATGACAAGACAATTGTCAATAAAAATACAGAAATTACTTTTTATGTTTATTTTATTTAAGTTTTTTTCATGCATCTATTAAAACTTCTGTGATGTCACTTCCAAAGTACTCATATATCTACAAATTGCTCCTGAATATCTTCCTGCTTTAATGATGGCCTGTGTTCTTCCTGAATCCTGAATCACATGACCCGATATGCCTCGCAGTGTGTAGACACCGAAACACTTTACAAGTCAATTTGAGTTAATATGTCCCATTTATAATGCTGGAATTGCCCAGAAATATTTTTCCCTAATCTAATCTGTTTAGACAGTTTCACTTGATAGATGTGACAGGAAGAAAAGAGACTGTGCAGTTTCTTCATAAAAAAAATACTTGTGGTTCATTCCTTTGATGAATGTCACGATATTGACTTGACATGTGTTGCTTCCATGCTGTGTGTTGGTGCGTGTGTGTGTTTGTGCGTATCTGTGTTTTTCCCAGAAGCTAACACACAGCTCCAGTAGTTAATTAACAGCAGAGGAGGAATACAGATCTGTATCCAGCTCTAAATTACAGCTGCAACAGCTTATACAGTGGTCAGCGTAAATGAGTACACCCCCTTTGAAAAGTAACATTTTAAACAATATCTCACTGAACACAAACCATTTCCAAAATGTTGACAAGACAAAGTTTAATATAACATCTGTTTAACTTATAACGTGAAAGTAAGGTTAATAATATAACTTAGATTACACATTTTTCAGTTTTACTCAAATTAGGGTGGTGCAAAAATGAGTACACCCCACAACAAAAACTACTACATCTAGTACTTTGTATGGCCTCCATGATTTTTAATGACAGCACCAAGTCTTCTAGGCATGGAATGAACAAGTTGACGACATTTTGCAACATCAATCTTTTTCCATTCTTCAACAATGACCTCTTTTAGTGACTGGATGCTGGATGGAGAGTGATGCTCAACTTGTCTTTTCAGAATTCACCGTAGGTGTTCGATTGGGTTCAGATCAGGAGACATACTTGGCCACTGAATCACTTTCACCCTGTTCTTCTTCAGAAATCCAACAGTGGCCTTAGATGTGTGTTTAGGATCATTGTCATGTTGGAAAAGTGCACGACGACCAAGGGCACAGAATGATTGGTAGCATCTTCTCTTTCAATATAGAGCAATACATCTGTGAATTCATGATGCCATCAGTGAAATGCAGCTCCTCGACACCAGCAGCACTCATGCAGCCCCACATAAGGACACTGCCACCACCAAGTTTCACTGTAGGCACCATGCATTTTTCTTTGTATTCCTCACCTTTGCGACGCCATACAGTTTTGAAGCCAACAGTTCCAAAAACATTTATCTTGGTCTCATCACTCCAGAGTATAGAGTCCCAGTAGTCTTCATCTTTGTCAGCATGGCCCCTGGCAAACTCTAGGTGGGCTTTTTTGTGCCTGGGCTTTAGGAGAGGCTTCTTTTGTGGACAGCATCCATGCATGCCATTCCTCTGCGGTGTACGCCGTATTGTGTCAGGGGAAATAGTCACCTCAGTTTGGCTTTCTACTTCTTTAGATAACTGCAGTGAACTTGCATGGCGATTTTCTTCAACCCTTCTCATCAGAAGACGCTCCTGTCGAGGTGTTAACTTCCGTGGACGACCTGGATGTCTCTGTGAGATGGTTACAGTTCCATCTTTCTTAAATTTTTGTACCACTTTTGCTACAGTATTCTGACTGATAAGTAAAGCTTTGCTGATCTTTATTGTAGCCTTCATGTTTGTGGTGTAAAGAAATTCTTTTCTTTCTCAGGTCTTGTCATTTCTCTTCCATGTGGTGCCATTGCTGACAGCATGAAATGGGAAGGGGTTTTCTTTAAATAACACCCTTTTATAATCAACTGTCTGCTGGACACCTGTGTAATGACTAATTAGACTCACCTGTGATTGTCTCATTATCTCTAGCCACTTTATCCTGTTCTACAGGGTCACAGGCAAGCTGGAGCCTATCCCAGCTGACTACGGGCGAAAGGTGGGGTACACCCTGGACAAGTTGCCAGGTCATCACAGGGCTGACACATAGACACAGACAACCATTCACACCTACGGTCAATTTAGAGTCACCAGTTAACCTAACCTGCATGTCTTTGGACTGTGGGGGAAACCGGAGCACCCGGAGGAAACCCACGCGGACAACATGCAAACTCTGCACAGAAAGGCCCTCGCCGGCCATGGGGCCCGAACCCGGACCTTCATGCTATGAGGCGACAGCGCTAACCACTACACTACCGTGCTGCCACCTGTGATTGTATTCTTGTTAAATTAGACATTTGTAGTCTACAATTTAGCTTTGCTCCAGAGACTTTTAGTGGGGTATACTCATTTTTGCACCACCCTAATTTGAGTAAAACTGAAAAATGTGTAATCTAAGTTATATTATTAACCTTACTTTCATGTTATAAGTTAAACATATGTTATATTAAACTTTGTCTTGTCAACATTTTGGAAATGGTTTGTGTTCATTGAGATATTGTTTAAAATGTTACTTTTCAAAGGGGGTGTACTCGTTTACGCTGACCACTGTAAGGGCCTCTGCATGGTCTTGCGACAAGGCTTTCACAGATAACTTTTCGCAGACAGTTGTAATTTATCATTGAGCAGGGAGTAATAGGCGTGCGCGATGTTATTCACCGCCACAACGCAAGGGGGCGCGAAGTTGCGAAATCGCTAGGAGTAGTTGGTGGGTGTGGTTAGTGGAGTGTTTATCCTCCGGTTACTTATAATGACTAGAACTGGAGTCGTATAGATGTACGTACTTCCTCACTTCCTCGATCAACCGCTGTTCGTGCTGTTCCATCTTCGCTCGTGTTTTTAAAAATGGCGGTAGTGAAAACAAACCAAACCGGGAAAGTAGGGAAGTGGAAGTGCGTGTACAGCGGATGTAGAGTGGACCAATCAGAGCCCTCTTGTCTGCGAGGCTTCTGCGGTGGTCACAATTTTTGGGAGGTGCGCGCAGAGCGTCTGCGGGGGGGGGCTACGCAGACGCCATCTGCGACACCATCTGCGAGGACTGCGTTGTCAGCATAAATTGGCCTTAAGTGCTTATAAGTTGAGTCCATGCCAAGAAAAAAAAAATTAATTGAACTCTACCAATTCTACCATGAAGAGTCGTGAAATATCCAACCAGAATTCTGACAGAAGCTTGTTCCTGGTAAACAAAAATGTTTGGTGATGGTGAATCTTGCGAAGAGACATTTTACCCAAATATTAGACGTGCTGTATGTGTATTTTTGACCCTGTATGTATAATTCTGACCCTGTGTTGATTTCAGAAAACCCAAAGAAAATTAAAACTTGTGCACCAAATTCTAGTGTTTTTTTTAATTAAAGATGTATGCTGTACATTCTGCCACAGAAAAAGAACAGTTTAAAGAAATTACTGAAAGCCCAAATATTGCCATAACATTCATATCCAAGATGACATTCATGTTACTGTATGGAAACTTCTGACCACAACTGTATATATTCAGATATATCATGCTAGCTGAATGGAATATATCTGATATACCACGAAAAAAAAGCTAGCCAATATTATTATTATTATTATTATTATTATTATTATTATTATACGTTCCTTTCGGGTATTCAACTTGTCTTTCTCTTTCAAAATTCTCTCAAAATCTTCCATATTTAACGAAGCAAACCTGGCGACCATGTTTGTTTACAAATTGTCACAGTCGCTCGCTAACATGGAAGTTTTGCACCTCTGACTTGTGACGTCATGTCTTGACAACCATGCAATATCGTAAACCATATTCAATGCTCATTCTCCATTGGGTAGATTGATGTAATACACATAGGATAAGCGACAAGCGATATGTTAACAATATTGCATGCTATCAAACCAAATGAATGGAACCCGCGAGAAGGGAACAGAATGCATACACACACAAACAGAGAGAGAGAGAGAGGATATGACACAGTTGCACTAAGATATGTATATTTCATGAGTGAGTGAAGAGAATGAGTGATATATTTTTCAACACAAGAAGATAAACTTCATATCTTCGTCAGGATGGATCAGGCAGGTCCGAAGAGCGGTAGAGGTCAGCATCACTGTTGTCTCAGGATCAACATGTAACTTGACAGACAGGGTGAGAGACAGAGATGCCTCTTTTCCACCAAAGCAGTTCCAGGGCTGGTTCGGGGCCAGTGCTTAGTTTGGAACTGGGTTTTCTGTTTCCACTGACAAAGAACTGGCTATGGGGCCAGAAAAACCGGTTCCAGGCTAGCACCAACTCTTTGCTGGGCCAGAGGAAAGAAGCGCTTACGTCAGCGGGGGGGCAGAGTTGTTAAGGCCAACAACAATAGCAAGACCGCGAAAGGTCGCCATTTTTAAGCGACGAGAAGCAGCAGCTGTACAAATGCGGTCATCCATTATTATTGTTGTTGTTGTTGCTGCTTCTTCTTCTCCGTATTGTTGTTGCTTCGATGTTCGCGCCAAGGTTTATGCAAACGCAGCGACGTAACTGACGTATACAGCGACATAACTGACGTATACAGCGACGTAATGACGTGGCTCCCCTTAGCACCCCGAGCTATGGAAAAGCAAACTGGTTCTCAGCTGGCTCGCAAGTTCAACGAGTTGTGAACCAGCACCAGCACTGGCCATGAACCAGCCCTGGAACTGATTTGGTGGAAAAGGGGCAAGAGAGGGAGAGAGAAATATTTCAAGTGATCTGCAGTAGAGCTATAGTAGATGAGTTAGAGACCTTTTTGCATGCTTCACCATGTTTTTTTTCCTTGCGATTATTTCTTTTCTCCTGTTTGTGTGCTGTTTTTTTTTTTGAGAGCTTCCAAAGTAACACACCCACTGAATTGTGCTACACATTCCTCACAGTTCCTTTATGTGGCTTTGCTTCCTTTATAGATTGTTTGAGGTGTCTTTGGGGTGGTGCTGACGTTTAAACAATGTAAGGCCGTAACTAATCCTGTTGACATTTTTCTTCTACTGTTGGATTGAGTTTTTGAAGCATGGTGTTCTTCTGTTTTGGATATTTTTTGCATTGATTTTTTTAATGATTGTACTTGAAATCCTGTTTTTGTTGATGTCCCACTGAAATTTTTTTGAGCGATTGATATATCCTCAGATCCTCAGGCCAGACTCTAGTTCATGATGAATTTGAGTTTTACACTCGCATATGGTGAGTTCTTGATGGCTGTTTATATGACGGAGTGTGCTGTATGAATGATGTTTTGTGCACTGCAGGAAGTCATAGGAGAACAATGAGGAGACGAGGAACAGGATGCTGGAGTGCTCTCTCTCTCTCTCTCTCTCTCTCTCTCTCTCTCTCTCTCTGTGTGTGTGTGCATTTCATATTCAGCTCGTGTGTGGTTAGACATGAGTAAAAACACAGTAATTAATGCTGTGGGCTGGAAGTCCATTATTTAATGACCTGCCTATAATAAATGTCTCAATTATTTGTTGAAATTATTTCTCTGATATGTATTTCATGATATGAAAAGCCTAAATAGTACCATCTCTGATTAAGATGTTTAATTCAGAACGATATGTATAGCTTTTAATCTTGGGTTTAATGTCCCACATAATGAAAAGGTTGTTTTCATTAGATCTCTGTTGTGCTTCATGGGCCAGTGAAAATAAAGAGATGTTTGAGGGCTAGTTCTGCTGTCGCTCTCCACAGTGAATGTTTTAAGTTACATGTATTCTACAAGAATTCACAAACCTTTTGTGACCTTATAAAACTGATGTGAATAAATGCAACAGGCAGAAAAAAGGTCATCTTAATACTTGTTTTGTCCAGGAGAAGGTCAGTGCTGATGTATTTTCATTGACACACTTTTTTTCACTTAAAATGCTCAAAGACTGAGGTGCATCCGTAGAGGAGTTTTTTTTTAATGAAGGCAAATTGTGTGTCAGGAATGCTGATCCTCACCTGTTATATTCACGTGTGTGTGTGTGTGTATATATATATATATATATATATATATATATATATATTCTTTATAGAAGAATATATATTTATACATTTTCTTTCTCTCTCTCTCTGTATATATATATATATATATATATATATCATCTCATCTCATTATCTCTAGCCGCTTTATCCTGTTCTACAGGGTCGCAGGCGAGCTGGAGCCTATCCCAGCTGACTACGAGTGAAAGGCGGGGTACACCCTGGACAAGTCGCCAGGTCATCACAGGGCTGACACATAGACACAGACAACCATTCACACTCACATTCACACCTACGGTCAATTTAGAGTCACCAGTTAACCTAACCTGCATGTCTTTGGACTGTGGGGGAAACCGGAGCACCCGGAGGAAACCCACGCGAACATGGGGAGAACATGCAAACTCCGCACAGAAAGGCCCTCGCCGGCCACGGGGCTCGAACCCGGACCTTCTTGCTGTGAGGCGACAGCGCTAACCACTACACCACCGTGCCGCCCCGTGTGTGTATATATATATATATATATATATATATAAAAAAAAGACCTGTCAGCCCTGTGATGACCTGGCAACTTGTCCAGGGTGTACCCCGCCTTTCGCCCGTAGTCAGCTGGGATAGTCTCCAGCTTGCCTGCGACCCTGTAGAACAGGATAAAGTGGCTAGAGATAATGAGATGAGATGAGCTATTAAGACCATCATGTTGGATGCACCCGGGAATGGGAACGGGAGTGACTGTACAGGCCTATCCGGGACTTGCAGACCTTGTTGCACACTTTGCATGTGAACTGGGTGTTGGGGTTTGATGTTTCCGCCTCCAGCCTCTTTGTAGCCACAGTCAGGCCCCTCCTTCTATCAGCCTCCAAGGTGCCCTTCTGGATGGCGAGGTGCCAAGCGGCTCAGTCTCCAGCTTGCCGCTCCCAGTCCTCCACTGGAATGTTTTAAGAAGTTAGGTCTCTTTTGCACACACCTCTGAATCTCAGTGCTCGGTGGCCAACTCGCCTGGCACCAGTGGCCAGCTGACCATACATGATATCTTTTGGCAGTTTTCCATCCTCCATGCGTCGGACATGTCCAAGCCAGTGGAGGCGTCTTTGGCTGAGCAGAGAGTACATGCTTGGGATTTTGGCACATTGGAAGATGTCACTATACGGTATATGGTCCTGCCAGCTAATGCCAAGAATGAGTCTAAGGCATCGCATGTGGAAGGTGTTGAGTCGTCGTTCTTGATGCTTGTATGTAGTCCAGGTCTCGCTTCTATACAGTAGGATGCTAAGGACACAGGCCTGATAGACTTGGATCTTGGTGTGCTCTGTCAGAGATGAGTTCTCCCATACCCTTGTAGTCAATTTTGCCATGGTGGTGTTTGACATCCCTAGCCATCTGTCAAGTTTGGTGTCAAGTGATAGAGTATTGTTGACTGTAGACCCCAGGTAAGTGAATTTATCCACCACTTCCAGGGTGACGTTGTTCATCCTGATGGAGGGGACTGTACTTGCACCTTGTATGCAGACACAAGTCTTCTGTAGGCTGACAGTAAGCCCAAACTGGGTACATGCATCTGCAAAGCGGTCACTCAGTCTCTGGAGGACCTCCTCTGTGTGGGCTGCAAGTGCAGCGTCATCCACAAAGAGCAGCTCCCTGAGGAGTACTGTCCTCACTTTGGTCTTACAGCGCAGTCGAGCCAGGTTGTATAGCTTGTTGTCTGACCTTGTGTGCAGGTAAACTCCATCGGTGGATGTGTCAAAGGTGTACACCAGGAGCAAGGAAAAGAAGATTCCAAACAGAGTACGTGCCAAAACACATCCCTGTTTCACTCCACTGTTGATGGGGAAGGAGTCTGATGTTGATCCGTCAAAGAGGACTGTACCTTTCATGCTCAGGCAAAAGGAAACCAGCATGCTGCAGAGTCTTGGGGGGGGGCATCCAATCTTCCTGAGGAGTTTGAAAAGTCCTTCTTTGCTGACCATGTCAAAGGCTTTTGTGAGAGCAATAAATGGTAGGAAGAGTGGCTTGCCTTGCTCTCTGCACTTCTCTTGTAGTTGACATAAGGTAAAGATCATGTCTATAGTTGATCTACCTGACCTGAAGCCACATTGTGATTCTGGATAGACATGGTTTGTGAACTGCTGGAGCCTGCTGAGGAGTATCTGGGCAAAAACTTTGCCAAGAATACTGAGAAGAGATATCCCCCTGTAGTTGTTGCAGTCGCTGTGATTGCCCTTGTTCTTGTAGATTCTTATGATGGTGGCATCATGCATGTCTTGAGGGACTGCTCCTTCCTTCCAGCAGAGGCAGAGAAGTTCATACAGTGGTTGTAACAGAGCTGGTTTCCCGCACTTGATGGCTTCCAGTGGGATGTTGTCATTGCCAGGTACTTTGCCAGAAGGGAGAGAGTCAATGGCTTTGCTGAGTTCTTCCATGGAGGGAGCTTCGTCGAGCTCTTCCATGATGGGCAGGTCCTTTACATTGTTGAGGGCAGTGTCAGAGATGGATCTTTCTTGGGAGTAGAGTTCAGAGTAATGTTTTACCTCTTGGGCCATCTGTTGTTTCCTGTCAGTGATCTTTGCTCCTGTCCGGGATTTCAGAGGAGCAGCCCCCTTCGTAGTGGGACCAAGAGCCTTTTTTGATGCCATCATACATGCCTTGGAGGTCTCCAGATTCAGCACTACATTGGATTCCTGTGCAGAGTTGTTGACAATAATCGTTAATACACTGTCTGGCGGTACGCTGTGTAGTCTTCTGAGCATTTCTGAGAGCAGAAAGTGTCTGTCCATTCAGGCAGCTCTTGTATGCCAAGAAGGCTTAACATTTGGCTTCAATTACTGGTTCCATCCTGGGGAGATGTGCACTGAACCAGTCGTGATGAAGCTGTTTCTTTTTGCCGAATGTGGTCATGGCTGTGTTGTAGATAGCATCCTTCATGGCTGTCCACTTTGCTGTGGCATTGTGGTCTGGCAGGTCGTGAAGAGCTTGGCCCAGTTTGGATACGTATTCTTCCACCTTGAGGGGACCTGAAGTCTGTGCAGTACTGATATGAGGGCGTCCTTTTGGTTTGGAGCAGTGTGTTCTGCGAAGCTGTAGTTGCACTTTGCTGCAGACAAGGGCATGGTCAGTGTCTCAGTCTGCACTGTGGTAGCTCCTAGTGATGAGGACACTGTTAAGGGCAGAATGCCTAGTGATGATCATGTCGAGTTGATGCCAGCGATGGGATCTTGGATGCTTCCAAGACACTTTGTGTTGTGGTTTACACTGAAAGAAGGAGTTTGTGATGCAAAGGTTATGGTAGGTGCACAGTTCCAACAGTCTCTGTCCGTTTTCGTTAATCTTTCCAGTGTCATGGAGGCCTAAGCATGTAGGCCATGACTCATGATCCGCACCGACTCTTGCATTAAAGTCGCCTAGGATGAAGAAGTCCTTGTCTTTTGAGCTACCCCTAATCAGTTCATCAAGCTGACCATAGAACTGGTTTATAATGTCCTCTGAGGAGTTGAGGGTGGGAGCGTAGATACTGAGGACATTGACAGGGCCAGTTTCAGTGCTGAGGCACATGGACAGAAGATGTTTGGTACCCACAGTGGGGGGTTCTATGGCATCCAGGAGGGTGTTATGGATGGCAAACCCAACTCCATGCTGGCGAGGTTCCTCAGGTTCTTTGCTCTTCCAAAACAAAGTGTAGTTAGCCTCCCTTAGGGAGCCAGAGGAAGCAAATCTGGTCTCTTGAAGTGCAACAATACTAACATTCAGTCTAGTGAGCTCTCTGTCAATGATGTCAGTTTCCTACTGTCGTCCATTTGTTGAAGGTTGTCAGAAAGGCCTGCGCACATGGTGCACTCGTTCCAGCTAGCTAGTCAGAGGGCTGGAGTCCTCTTTGCTTTCAAATTTCTGTATCTGCCGGGTGCAGGGTATCCGCCCACTTGTCGTGAATGGCAGTGCACTATGCTTTGGCACCCTCTGGACCAGTGGGAGTTGGCAGGCCGACACCTTACTGGCCGGGGGCTGCCCGGCTTAAGGCAGGCAGTAGTCGGCCAGTCGGATGCGATCACTCCTCCCACCGCCGAAGCTGATCCGTGGCGCCCGTACCCTACGCCAGTTGGGCTGGGCTTATCACCCATAGTCTGCCAGCTCCTGTGTTGTGTCCTCACTCTGGGAAGTGAGGCTGGAGTTTCCTCTCCAGGGCGCAAAGCCTGGTCAGAAGATGGTGTAAGTATGGAAATCCTGGGTTGCCCAATCGTCAGGACTTCTCTCTCGGCCTTGCTGGTGGCAGTCCAAAGGAGTGCGGAGCATGATGTTTGGCACCAGTCTGGCTGCAGGTTTGATTTTGGGGTTGCCTTCCCCTAGATGGACTGCCTTCCCAGGCTGACAAGCTCCGTCTACCCATACTATTTACCCATAGCTGGGGGTCTGGTTCATGGGTATCAGGGTATGTCCACACGCCAGTGGGTCATGCATGCTGCATGTCTGGGGGCCAGACCTCCTCCAAGCTCCCTGCAGTTTAGCCTGGGGCCTTGTGGTGCCCAATTTCTGTCTGTAGCCACGAGGTGGCACTGCATAGGACTTGCTGTGGAGAGGCTATATACTGGCAGGAAAGACTTACGCACTTGGCTCTCTTTTCACAGTGCTGCAAGACATGGCTACTAGCCAGCGGTGAGGGCTAAAAACGAGAGGTGACAAGCACACAGACGCTTCACCTACACACTAGGCACATCACACAGCCATTTACAAACATTCTATCCACATTCATCGGATATGAGCAATGATTGGCTACTCTACTACTAGGATATCAGCTTATATACTGTGAGTAGAGAAAAACAAAATGGCAGAGCATGTTGCTGAACCAAACGAGGACGAAATAAAAACTCTACTCGAAAAGAAAACCCCCCAAAATTGTTATTAAGTACTTAGTAAAAGAAACAGAAATAGCTAAAAGAATATAGTTCTTTCCCTCCCAATATCTCCTGGCGGTAATGCACCTGTAAGTTGGTTTGCCAACCACCAAAATAAAACCTAAAGAAGAAGAAAACCTCCAAAAATACAAAAAAAGCAGAAAAATATGGAATAAAAGTATCTGATGGGGAAAAAACAAATCTTTATTTAATTTTCAAGAATTATAATTATAGCATTTTTCACAAATTGCTACTGTCATTTCACCAGTTTGTTTACATTCTAAGCAGAAATGATTTTGTTGGTCGTTTTGTATAATGCTTTTATTTATTGATAAATGATTTTTATTAAATAAAAATGTGTTTCTCTGTGAATGTGGATGGAATAAAACAGTTATTTCAGTCAATCTCTTCGTACATGGCTTATAGCCAACTCGATGTTACATGCCTTGTCGGCTATCAGCTCATGTATGAAGAAATTTTGTGGAATAACTGTGTGTATATATGCATCCATCCCTTATCTGTAGCCGCTTATCCTGTTCTACAGGGTCACAGGCAAGCTGGACCCTATCCCAGCTGACTATGGGTGAGAGGCGTGGTACACCCTGGACAAGTCGCCAGGTTATTGCAGGGCTGACACAGAGAAAAACAACCATTCACATCTATGGTCAATTTAGAGCCACCAATTAACCTAACCTGCATGTCTTTGGACTGTGGAGGAAACTGGAGCACCTGCACACAGACACGGGGAGAAAAATGCAAACCCCACACAGAAAGGCCCTCGCCGTCCGCTGGGCTTGAACCCAGGACCTTCTTGCTATGAGGCGACATTGCTAACCACTACACCACCGTACTGCTGTCTATCCAGCTATCTATCTATATCTATATATCTATATATATAGAACATTTAGTGCTCAGCGTAAATGAGCACACCCCCTTTGAAAAGTAACATTTTAAACAATATCTCAATGAACACAAACAATTTCCAAAATGTTGACAAGACAGACTTTAATATAACATCTGTTTAACTTATAACCAGAAAAAGTAAGGTTAATAATATAACTTAGATTACACATTTTTCAGTTTTACTCAAATTAGGGTGGTGCAAAAATGGGTACACCCCACAACAAAAACTACTACATCTAGTACTTTGTATGGCCTCCATGATTTTTAATGACAGCACCAAGTCTTCTTGGCATGGAATGAACAAGTTGGTGACATTTTGCAACATCAGCCTTTTTCCATTCTTCAACAATGACCTCTTTTAGTGACTGGATGCTGGATGGAGAGTGATGCTCAACTTGTCTCTTCAGAACTCCCCATAGGTGTTCGATTGGGTTCAGATCAGGAGACGTACTTGGCCACTGAATCACTTTTACCCTGTTCTTCTTCAGAAATCCAATAGTGGCCTTAGATGTGTGTTTAGTCATGTTGGAAAAGTGCATGACGACCAAGGGCACAGAGTGATGGTAGCATCTTCTCTTTCAGTATAGAGCAATACATCTGTGAATTCATGATGCCATCAATGAAATGCAGCTCCCCGACACCAGCAGCACTCATGCAGCCCCACATAAGGACACTGCTACCACCAAGTTTCACTGTAGGCACCATGCGTTTTCCTTTGTATTCCTCACCTTTGCGATGCCATACAGTTTTGAAGCCATCAATTCCAAAAACATTTATCTTGGTCTCATCACTCCAGAGTATAGAGACCCAGAAGTCTTCATCTTTGTCAGCATGGGCCCTGGCAAACTCTAGGCGGGCTTTTTTGTGCCTGGGCTTTAGGAGAGGCTTCTTTCGTGGACAGCATCCATGCATGCCATTCCTCTGCAGTGTACGCCATATTGTGTCAGGGGAAATAGTCACCCCAGTTTGTCTTTCTACTTCTTTAGATAACTGCAGTGAACTTGCATAGCGATTTTCTTCAACCCTTCTCATCAGAAGACGCTCCTGTCGAGGTGTTAACTTCCGTGGACGACCTGGACGTCTCTGTGAGATGGTTACAGTTCCATCTTTCTTAAATTTTTGTACCACTTTTGCTACAGTATTCTGACTGATAAATAAAGCTTTGCTGATCTTCTTGTAGCCTTCACCTTTGTGGTGGAAATAAATTATTTTCTTTGGGGAATTCTGAAAAGACAAGTTGAGCATCACTCTCCATCCAGCATCCAGTCACTAAAAGAGGTCATTGTTGAAGAATGGAAAAAGATTGATGTTGCAAAATGTCGTCAACTTGTTCATTCCATGCCAAGAAGACTTGGTGCTGTCATTAAAAATCATGGAGGCCATACAAAGTACTAGATGTAGTAGTTTTTGTTGTGGGGTGTACTCATTTTTGCACCACCCTAATTTGAGTAAAACTGAAAAATGTGTAATCTAAGTTATATTATTCACCTACCTTACTTTTTCCGGTTATAAGTTAAACAGATGTTATATTAAAGTTTGTCTTGTCAACATTTTGGAAATTGTGTTCATTGAGATATTGTTTAAAATGTTACTTTTCAAAGGGGGTGTACTCATTTACACTGAGCTCTATCTATCTATCTATCTATCTATCTATCTACAACCCCAATTCCAAAAAAGTTGGGACAAAGTACAAATTGTAAATAAAAACGGAATGCAATAATTTACAAATCTCAAAAACTGATATTATATTCACAATATGTAAAACATAGACAACATATCAAATGTTGAAAGTGAGACATTTTGAAATTTCATGCCAAATATTGGCTCATTTGAAATTTCATGACAGCAACACATCTCAAAAAAGTTAGGACAGGGGCAATAAGAGGCTGGAAAAGTTAAAGGTACAAAAAAGGAACAGCTGGAGGACCAAATTGCAACTCATTAGGTCAGCTGGCAATAGGTCATTAACATGACTGGGTATAAAAAGAGCATCTTGGAGTGGCAGCGGCTCTCAGAAGTAAAGATGGGAAGAGGATCACCAATCCCCCTAATTCTGCGCCGACAAATAGTGGAGCAATATCAGAAAGGAGTTCGACAGTGTAAAATTGCATAGAGTTTGAACATGTCATCTACAGTGCATAATATCATCAAAAGATTCAGAGAATCTGGAAGAATCTCTGTGCGTAAGGGTCAAGGCCGGAAAACCATACTGGGTGCCCGTGATCTTTGGGCCCTTAGACGGCACTGCATCACATACAGGCATGCTTCTGTATTGGAACTCACAAAATGGGCTCAGGAATATTTCCAGAGAACATTATCTGTGAACACAATTCATCGTGCCATCCGCCGTTGCCAGCTAAAACTCTATAGTTCAAAGAAGAAGCCGTATCTAAACATGATCCAGAAGCGCAGATGTCTTCTCTGGGCCAAGGCTCATTTAAAATGGATTGTGGCAAAGTGGAAAACTGTTCTGTGGTCAGACGAATCAAAATTTGAAGTTCTTTATGGAAATCAGGGACACCGTGTCATTCGGACTAAAGAGGAGAAGGACGACCCAAGTTGTTGTCAGCGCTCAGTTCAGAAGCCTGCGTCTCTGATGGTATGGGGTTGCATTTGTGCATGTGGCATGGGCAGCTTACACATCTGGAAAGACACCATCAATGCTGAAAGGTATATCCAGGTTCTAGAGCAACATATGCTCCCATCCAGATGACGTCTCTTTCAGGGAAGACCTTGCATTTTCCAACATGACCATGCCAAACCACATACTGCATCAATTACAGCATCATGGCTGCATAGAAGAAGGGTCCGGGTACTGAACTGGCCAGCCTGCAGTCCAGATCTTTCACCCATAGAAAACATTTGGCGCATCATAAAACGGAAGATACGACAAAAAAGACCTAAGACAGTTGAGCAACTAGAATCCTACATTAGACAAGAATGGGTTAACATTCCTATCCCTAAACTTGAGCAACTTGTCTCCTCAGTCCCCAGACATTTACAGACTGTTGTAAAGAGAAAAGGGGATGTCTCACAGTGGTAAACATGGCCTTGTCCCAACTTTTTTGAGATGTGTTGTTGTCATGAAATTTAAAATCACCTAATTTTTCTCTTTAAATGATACATTTTCTCAGTTTAAACATTTGATATGTCATCTATGCTCTATTCTGAATAAAATATGGAATTTTGAAACTTCTACATCATTGCATTCTGTTTTTATTTCCAATCTGTACTTTGTCCCAACTTTTTGGAATCGGGTTTTTATATATATATATATATATATATATAGAGAGAGAGAGAGGGGGGTGGCACGGTGGTGTAGTGGTTAGCGCTGTCGCCTCACAGCAAGAAGGTCCTGGGTTCGAGCCCCGGGGCCGGCGAGGGCCTTTCTGTGTGGAGTTTGCATGTTCTCCCCGTGTCCGCGTGGGTTTCCTCCGGGTGCTCCGGTTTCCCCCAAAGACATGCAGGTTAGGTTAACTGGTGACTCTAAATTGACCGTAGGTGTGAATGGTTGTCTGTGTCTATGTGTCAGCCCTGTGATGACCTGGCGACTTGTCCAGGGTGTACCCCGCCTTTCGCCCGTAGTCAGCTGGGATAGGCTTCAGCTTGCCTGCGACCCTGTAGAAGGATAAAGCGGCTAGAGATAATGAGATGAGATATATATATATATATATAGAGAGAGAGAGAGAGAGTCTGTTTATTAGCATTCAGCTTCTTCTGTCTTTTAGTGAGGAAAGATTCAGTTATGAACAAAGATGGTGATAGATGGGAAAAGATATGTTTTTCGTTCATAGAAAAGATCCTGTCACATCCAAAAAAAAAAGTCTGCAAAATATCATCAGACTGCTTTTTCCCCTCTTATATTTCCCTGCTGAAAAAAACAACACCAAGTGCTTATTGCCACCAGACTTTGTTTTCCATCTAGCATTCATTAATCTCTCAAAAAGATTCATCTCTCTCTCTCACTCTGAGCCCAAGGGGAAACAGCAAAAAGAAACGCTGTTATACTGACAGCATCAATACATATCAAGAGCCTTAATCATTTCAGTATATGTGAGGATGTGTGAATCTCTCTCTCTCTCACTTGCTCGTCCAGGATACAGTCAGTATCCTCACATTTCCTCCAGACGTTAATGGTCGCTGCAATTTGTGGGATTTGCATACCGTTTCTTTATCTGCGTTCTGGATCTGGGCTGGCAAGAATATGAAAAAATATGCATTTCATCTTCCTCAGGCTTATAGCAGAGTAGTGACTTTATGCTGATTTAATTTGGAAAGTATGTTGGCTGCATTGGGAATAAATTTCAGGAACTGTTTCACACACCCACAAAAATCCATATCAGTGACAAGACAGCGGAGAATTATTTTGGCTCACTTGGAAAACTGACTAATTTTTGCAAGGAATTGTCACAAGCATTGAAGGAAAGTAATATGGCCAAGAAATATGACTTGGAAACATTCTCGTTAATTGGTAAGCTGGACAGCAGTTGAGTCATTGTGTGTGTGTGTGTGTGTGTGTGTGTGTGTGTGTGTGTGTCTGGAGTGACGTTTACCGGGAAAGTGAGAGGAATGAACTGTGACTATGAAGTTGAACTCCAAGGTCAGGAGTTCTTCTCAGTCTCGAGTAACCTCTCCCATTTCTTTCCCTTCCCCATCTCTTGTTCTCTCTCTTTCTCTTTTGCCTTCTCACATTCTTCTTTCTCTTTCTGCCTGGGTGTGTTTCCTACTCCATGCTATTCGACTATACACTGTGTGTCTCTTTTTTAGTGTGTAGGGGTTCAGTTAGGGGGCTGAGTTCTGCAACTATTTTAAGAATCTGTGAAAGCTGCCTATGTTTACGCAGCCACATCCCTTACTCTTGCTTCCTTGTTCTCTCTATCCATTTTTCTTTCTTGCTTTTATAGTATATATACACAAAATTTATGCATTGTATAATTCCAAACTACACAGTTACAATTACAAGGAAATCCACAAATCCTGTTAAGATGATCAAGATGAATGTGATGAAAAGTGGTGTATTTGTATAATGCTTGTGAGGAATACACACTAATTCATGTCTGAATGAGTTTATTTGGATTTCCATAAAGTAGGTTTGGTTCTAAAATGATGTTTGGTTTTGTTAAATCATTAACAGTGCCAGTTAATTATAGTAGCTTTGTGATTTGTAATATTGTTTTTATTGCAGTGGTTAGTACTGTCACCTCACAGCCAGATGGTTCCAGGTTTGAACCTCATGGATGATGGGGGCCTTTTTGTGTGGAGTTTGTATTTCCTCCCCATGTCTGTGTGGGTTTCCTCCTGCAGTCTAAACGCATGCAGACTAAGTCACCTGGCTACTGTAAATTGCCCATAGAATGAATTCAGCTTGAACTGCTTGATGTAGAAACTTCATTCAATATTTGTTGTGTAGGTCTTGTAAATGACTCTTGAGCTATGTTACTTTCATTTTTGATATTTCACTCGCTTCGCTCTTTTTTTTATCGTTCTATCCATTCAATGTTTCTCATAGACTTTGAATGGAACATTTTTCAAACTGCTCCCATATTAGCAAATACTTGGAAATAATACCGACAAACTTAGTAGACATGTTCTGGGCAATGCTACAAAGCACTTCACCTCTTTTCATACCTCTATCACTCTTGCTTTCAGTTTTTTTCCACTTTTCACTTGCTGTTCCTTCCACTGGCTTCAGTTTAATGTTCAAGGCCTAACTGCTCCGAGAGATTAAAACACTAGAACCACCAAAGTTTGTAAATGTCATTAGGTTATCATACCTTACATAAATACAGTGTACATTTTTTCTGCTCCTCTTTCTTTCTTTTTCTCCCCAATTTTCCCTTTAGAACCCATTAGACTTCTAATGAATAGAATCACAAAACTTGGCATATGGATTCAACTGCACAAGTATACACATATGCTAATGACACTCTTCTATCTCACCTTTCTATACTTTGTCATCCCTCCATCCTCCCATAGCAATCCACTAATTTTACTACTCCGTCAACTTTTAAGGTAGAAATACCAAACTTTGTCTGTAGATACAACTGCTGAAATAAAGTACACCCTTTATCTATCTATCTATCTATCTATCTATCTATCTATCTATCTATCTGTCTGTCTGTCTGTCTGTCTGTCTGTCTTTAGATATGTCTTTAGTATTTCCTTCAGAAAATGAAAATCTAGTTTACTTTTTGTGTTACATAGTTTCACATAATTATCAGTATGCTTATCTCAAATTATCTTAGCTACAGAGGTCATCTGCAAGACTCCACATGCTGATCTAATTAATTATGATGAGTAATGCCACTTGAGATTTCACTTCCCTCATCACTAATACAGCCTTCAAAGCAAACAAAAGCCTATTAGGCAGTGTTGTGTAATCACAAGTGCAGGCGATAATTGATTCCATCGCGGTAGGTCCGTCCCCACTGACTTCATTTTGAGGGTTTAATCAAGAAGAGAGCAGACTTTTTTGACATTCGTGATGTATTTAATTGCAGTTCTGATCTTTGACCTTGAGTTTCATTGCCCTGGGAACGTGAAGGGATTCTGTTCTTAGTGTGGCCTCTAGTGAGTCTTGTAAATATGAGCTTTAAAAGAAAAACATCCCAAAGGCTCATAAAGGGAGCTTCCAGCACTTGTTCAGTGTGAGGTGTGTGTGTGTGCGTGTACATTAGAAGAGGTCATAAGGTGGGTGAATGTTAATACTTAAAAGGAAGATGCAGATAGGGACACTTATTGTATTAGCTTGTAAATAACACATCTCCAAATTAAAATATTCTTTTTAAATCAGGGCACACACACATGCGTGCTTGGTTAGTGGGACAGCGCATACAAATTGAGCATGAATGTCTGTGTTTGGAAGTGTGTGACTCTCACCTGCGTCCTCTTGTGTCACACACCCAGGGTTCCTGAAAAGCCCATGCTCAGTAGCACCACCCTGTGTGCAGGGCCGGCCGAGTGATGCTGGCAGCTTGCCCTCGGGCTGCTCCTGCTTCACAGGCACATGTCCACTGCACCAGCGCAGGATATCCACAGGTACAGAACACACGCACAATCATAAACACACATTCCTGCCTGTGTGCAGAAGTACATCTAAAAGATAAGGTATATTTTGTTATAAATATACACTAATCAGACCAGCTCTTCTGTATGCCCGTGTCACATCTACAGTACTGACTACTGTTTCTCATTTTGTTTTTTTTAATAAGTATATTAATTTTTTTTAAACAGAGGCCTCCTTTGTAATTATGGCTGCTGTAAACAGTTATGATTTTATATTTCCCTTGAGAAAACTCATTGTGTGCTATTACAATTACTCGTTGTCATAAATCAGTAAGATAGAGAGCTTCTAGCTACAGGGTAAATCATTGGTCATCTGTTTTCATGGTGTAAGGTGGTGTCAGGTCAGCTTCACAGGTGTGAGAACAGAAAACCAATTGAAAACCTTTTGTTGTAAACATGTAGCAAAGCCCACAATCCTTTCCTCTTCTTTCATGGAAGTGGTTGATTGATCTTATCTGCATTGTGGACAAAATTAACTGTAGGCTTTTGGCCATCCTGTTATCATGCAACTAATCCAGTCTCACAGTCTGTAAAATTTAATGTTTTTGCTAGTAATAACATCCCTTAATTTCCTTCAGGATGAATAAAATATCTATCTATCTATCTATCTATCTATCTATCTATCTATCTATCTATCTATCTATCTATCTATCTATCTATCTATCTATCTATCTATCTATCTGATAAATAAAAGGGCAACATGGGGATGCAGTGGTTCACTTTGTCACCTCATAGTAAAAAGGTTCTGGGTTCAAGCCTCTTGGCTGACTGGAGCCTTTCTGTGTGGAGTTTGCATGTTTTCCTTGTGCCTGCATGGGTTTCCTCCGGGTGCTCTGGTTTCCTCCCATAGCCCAAAAACATGTGGCTTAGGTCAGCTGGCTATTCTAAATTGCCCATAGATGTGAATATGAGTGTGAATGGTTGTTTGTCTCTGTGTTAGCCCTGTGATAGATTGGCGACTTGCCCAGGGTATACCCTGCCTCCTACCCAAAATCAGCTGGGACTGGCTCCATGGGGGTCATCCCCATGACTCTGATGGATAAGTGACAATGGATGGAGGAATAAGTAAAGCATCTTTCTAAGGTTTTTAAATGAAAAGATCTTTACAAACCATGAAAATACACATGCTAAGAACTTATGACATTATTAACTCCTTAACTAACCCCTAAAAATTATTCTTTTCATGCTGTAAGTGCAATTCACTGTTACATTTTTAAACTACAATCTTCACTTCAGAGAGTTGTAAGTGTATATGTTGAATTTAATTTACACTAACATATGGAAAAAACATATTCTAAAAATTTGGTTGAAAATTTTATTATTTTTTATATCATTTTTAAATTATTTAATTCATTTATTGTTGATAACTATGGAAAAGTCACTTTACCGTTGGCATGAATGTTATATACAGTAGAAGGTGTGTAAAATACATGTAAAGAAATAGAACAGTGACACTATACAACTAAGGGTTACAGTAATAAATTTACTATATATTCTAATTATCATATCAACTGTTGCCTAAACGAGTCTAGGATAAGTCCAGCAGGTTTACAAGAGTATAGCACTATACATACCAAAATTAATAACAGCCTGCCTGTGGCTTCAGCAGTCAGAGCCATTTGCATACAGGGAGACATGGTGGTGCCATGGTTAGTGCTGTTGCCTCACTGCAAGCAAGGTCTGGGTTCAAACCTGACAGTTGACTAGGGTCTTTCTGTGTGGGGTTTACATGTCCTGCCTGTGTGGGTTTTCTCCAGCTTCATGTTACAAATAAATTTAAATTATACACATGGATTAGAATTATACCTTGAACTTGTTTATATTCAGGCAAATTTGTGAATGTATATAGTCTTTGCAAATAATAAAAAAAAATTCTAACCTTGGTTTGTCATAAAAATCAACTTCTAAGACACTGAACTTGTGTTACATAGCTTATTCCAAAATATTCATTCATCGCATCTCATCTCATTATCTCTAGCCGCTTTATCCTTCTACAGGGTCGCAGGCAACCTGGAGCCTATCCCAGCTGACTACGGGCGAAAGGCGGGGTACACCCTGGACAAGTCGCCAGGTCATCACAGGGCTGACACATATGGCCCTTTTCCACTACCCTTTTTCAGCTCACTTCAGCTCGGTTCAGCTCACTTCAGCCCGACACGGCTCGCATTTCGACTACCAAAGAACAGCACGACTCCGCTCGCTTCAGCCCTGCTTAGCCCCTAAAACTCGCACCGTTTTGGAGTGGGGCTGAAGCGAGCCAAACCGAGCCGAGTGAGGCTGGGGGCGTGAGCAGACACTCCCCTGTGCACTGATTGGTGAGGAGGAGTGTCCTCACATGCCCACACACGCCCCGCGAGCACGCTGAGATCTGTAAACACCGTAAACCCGGAAGAAGGAGAATTACGAATTACGAGAATTTCTGAAGCCTTATGCGCCTCGCCTCATCTATACAGTCTTGCCAGTATCTGTTGGCGTTGTCGGTGACAACAAGCCACAGCACCAAGACCAGCAACACTAATGACTCCATGTCCTCCATGTTTATTGTTTACTATTCAGGTTGTGAGACTACCGCTTAAAAGATCACTGATGTCACTGTTTGCGCCGCTTAACGACATCACGTGACGTCCACCCGCTTTCGCTAACTCCACCCAATGTGTCCACCCACTTCCAGCCAGCACGGTTCAGCGCGGTTGTAGTCGAAATGCAACTTCAATAGCCCAGCTCAGCTCGACTCAGCCCAACTCGGCACGGCTCAGCCCGACTCAGCCGCGTTTGTAGTGGAAAAGCGGCAATAGACACAGACAACCATTCACACTCACACCTACGGTCAATTTAGAGCCACCAGTTAACCTAACCTGCATGTCTTTGGACTGTGGGGGAAACCGGAGCACCCGGAGGAAACCCACGCAGACACGGGGAGAACATGCAAACTCCGCACAGAAAGGCCCTCGCCAGCCACGGGGCTCGAACCCGGACCTTCTTGCTGTGAGGCGACAGCGCTAACCACTACACCACCGTGCCGCCTTCCAAAATATTCACAAAAGATTTTAAATAACACTTTGAGTGTGGCCTGATGTTGCATCGTGTTGCTCACAGCCACCTGACTGCTCCAGTGTTCCCGCTTCAATCCTGAGTTTGGGTTTCTGTCTGTGTGAAGTTTCGCATGAGTGCCACATGTTTTATCTCCCCTTCCAAAAACGTGTGAATGGTGGATTGGCTTCAGTAAATTGCCAGAATGTCAGAATGAGTGTGTGAAATATGTGTATTCTCACACCAAGTATTCCCAGGACAGTCTCAAGAATGAATGAATGAATAACAGTTAACAACTTTATGTCTAAAGATGTTTATATTAATTCAATTCAGTTAAATTGTATTTGAAACAGACATTGTCATAATATAGCTTTAGAGAAATATAAATTCTGGATATAAATTGTGAATATACTGTATGTAAATATATAATATATAGAGGATATTGCATGGTTGCGCAAAGATATGAAGTTTTTCTTCAAGTGGTGAACGTATTCACGAGTGAGCGAAGTAAATGAGTGAAAATATTTTCAACACGTGAAGATAAACTTCATAACTTTGTGCAACCGTGTAATGTTCTTTATATTATATGGGCACGTCCACAAAAAATACACTTGTTAATCAAAATAATTTTAATTTTAAACCAGTTTGCGGGCGGCACGGTGGTGTAGTGGTTAGCGCTGTCGCCTCACAGCAAGAAGGTCCGGGTTCGAGCCCCGTGGCCGGCGAGGGCCTTTCTGTGTGGAGTTTGCATGTTCTCCCCATGTCTGCGTGGGTTTCCTCCGGGTGCTCTGGTTTCCCCCACAGTCCAAAGACATGCAGGTTAGGTTAACTGGTGACTCTAAATTGACCGTAGGTGTGAGTGTGAATGGTTGTCTGTGTCTACAGTATGTGTCAGCCCTGTGATGACCTGGCGACTTGTCCAGGGTGTACCCCGCCTTTCGCCCATAGTCAGCTGGGATAGGCTCCAGCTTGCCTGTGACCCTGTAGAACAGGATAAAATGGCTAGAGATAATGAGATGAGATGAACCAGTTTGCAGTTTTGACAACATGTGTCTAGTCAGCGGGAAAAAACACTGGGAGTGACGTCATCGGCTTGAAATATCGGAAAATATGTCACTCACATCTGCGATGAATTTCGTATTTAAAAAAATGCAAGTTTTTCAGCAAGAGAAGGTAAACTTCATATCTTTAAACCAACGTATGATTTTCTTTTTATTATATAGACACATTCACAGATAAAAAGTACTCACATTTATCAAAACAATTCATCGATTTCCTAACACGTGACATACAGCGATTTATGTCACGGTTTTTGTTCTCCATGTCCCGGATGTAACACGCATGAAAAATACGAGTGGTGTATTTCCCAGTAAAACACTCATGTCCATACAATTTATAAATTTATCCCTAATGAGCAAGCCTGAGGTGATGGTGGCAAGGAAACTCTCACTGATATGACATGAGGAAGAAACCTTGAGAGGAACCAGACTCAAAAAGGAACCTTTCCTCATTTGGGTGACAACAGATAGTGTAAAATGAATTATTATTCTTACATTACAGGCATTTAGCAGATGCTCTTATCCAAAGTGACATACAGTGAGCACACGCACATACCCAGCACCTGAAGAGCACCTTCCTGCTGGACCAGGGAATTGAACTGCATAGCTGTCAACCCCAAAATGAAAAAAGAAGTGAGAAAGCCGAGGTCCAGGGGCTGCAGGCCTTGGTCAGGTCCAGGGCGAAGTCCTGGTGGGGGATCTAGGGGGGCAAAGCCCCCCAGCTGAAAACGATTTTGCCAACTTTAAGAGGGGATCGGTGGCCTTAGGATGAAAAAATAACAAAAAATGGCGTCATGAGGACACCACATGTATTAGCAAAACAATGCAAGGTAAATAATAACACATTTTGACATGATCATGAAATGAAAGATGTGCAATGATCACATTTCAAAAAGCTTTCACCACAAAACTACATATGCATGTCACTTCATAGGAAAAGAGGAAACACAATTTGTGTTGCCACCAAGTCATTTCTAAATCAAGGTTTTAACTCAGTAAAAGTGCATGTAGTAACTAAATAAGTAAAAATAGTTAAATAACAAATAGAATAAAATAGAATAAACTAAGGTTGGATTTAAAAATAGAATAAACTAAAATAAAAGCTATCTAGGATAACATTAAAATTCAAAGGACAGTAAAGTATTACACAATGTACTGCAGTGGCAACAGTTTAAAGGTGTTCAGTACAACAGTGCGAAAGTACAGCAGCAAAAACATGAGCAGCAACAGTTCACAGTATTAAGGAACGTTGGTAAGGTGCGTAGTATTCAGAATACGGGGGTGGAGTAGTTCAGCAGTCTGACTGCATCCGGGTAGAAGCTGTTTTTCAGTCTAGATGTTTTTGCCCAGATGCAGCGCAGCCTCCTTCCAGAGGGGAGGAGAGTGAAAAGTCCATGTGCAGGGTGGGTGGGGTCATGGAGGATGCAGGTGGCTCCTTCTCTACATCTGGTGGTGTAGATGTCACTAATGGGTGGTAAGCTGCACCCAATGGTCCTTTGTGCAGACTTGACCATCATCTGCAGCGCCTCCTTCTCAGCCACAGTGCAGTCAGCATACCACACCGTGAGGCAGGAGGTCAGCTGTAAAAGGACCTGAGGACGTCAGCCCCCAGTCCTGCCCTCTTCAGTTTCCTCAGGAAGTAGAAGTGCTGGTGGGCTTTCTTTATGACGGTCGTGGTGTTGGTGTGCCAGGTGAGCATGTTGGTCAGGTGTACTCCGAGGTACCTGACGGAGAGAACCATCTCCACAGCTGCTCCATCAATGTAGAGAGGAGGGAGGGTGGTGCCAATCCTGCGGAAATCCACAACCATCTCCTTGGTCTTCTGGACATTGAGGATGAGCTTGTTGTCCCCACACCACCTTATCAGATCCTCCACCTCCATCCTGTATGATGACTCGTCCTCGTTGGTGAGGAGTCCAACCACTACTGTGTCGTCAGCGAACTTTACCACGAGATTGTTCTTGTAGTGAGCCCTGCAGTCGAAGGTCATCAGTGTGTACAGCAGAGGGCTGAGCACACAACCCTGGGGGGAGCCGGTGTTGAGGGTGATGGTGGAGGAAGTGTTGTTGTTAATCCTGACACGCTATGGCCTGCAGGTCAGGAAATCCAGGACCCAGCTGCACAGGGATGGGGAGGGTCCCAGCGCTGCCAGCTTGGTCACCAGTTTCTGCAGGATGATAGTATTGAATGAAGAACTAAAGTCCAGAAACAGCAGCCTCGTGTAGGAGTCCTTGTACTCCAGGTGAGAGAGGGCCTGGTGGGTCACAGCAGAGATGGCATCAACTGTGGACCAGTTCTGTCTGTAAGCATACTGGTGTGAGTCCTCCGCCACATCGATGGTCTGCTTCAAGTGCCTTATCACCAGCCTCTCAAAGCACTTCATGGTGACAGGGGTGAGTGCAACGGGGCGGTAGTCATTGAGGCACAACGCTACGGAGGTCTTCAGCACAGGGATGATTGTGGCTGTCTTGAGGCATGATGGGACTCTGGCCTGAGTCACCAAGATGTTGAATGTGTCCGTCAGAACCTCAAACAGCTGGTGAGCGCAGTCCCTCAGAACCCTGCCTGGGATCCCATCAGGGCCTGGGGCTTTTCGGGGATTGACCCCCTGCAGTGTTTTCCTCACCTCTGCTGCTGTTATGCTGATGGCTGGGGGCTCATCGGGGGAGGGAGGGAGCCGGGAGGGAGTGGTGGTGTTGGAGGCATCGAAGCGAGTGTAGAAGGCATTCAGGGTGTTGGGGAGCGCTGGGTCCTCAGGGAACTGTGCATCACTCTTCTTGTAGTCGGTGATGCATCTGATGCCCTTCCACATGCTCTGTGGGTCACTTGAGTTGAAATGGCCCTGGATCTTGAGAGCAAATGTGGACTTTGTTCTCCTTATGTTCACTGACAAGTTCCTTCTCACTGCTGTGAGTGCTGCTGCATCGCCATCCCTAAATGTGGCATTGCGGGTTCTCAGCAAGGAGCGCACCTCTGCATTCAACCAAGGTTTCTAGTTCAGCTGGATGAAGATGGTCCTGGAGGTGGTCACATCCTCCATACACTTCCTGATGTAGTGCAGGACAGAAGACGTGTACTCCTCCAAGTCCACACTGCTCCCTGATGTTGCAGCCTCCCTGAACATCTGCCAGTCTGTGGTCTCAAAGCAGTCCTGGAGCATGGACACAGCACCTTCAGGCCACACGGAGATGGTCTTTGTTACTGCGATCCTGCTCCTTGACACTGGGCAGTATGCAGGAGCCAACAGGAGAGAGATGTGGTCTGAGGCACCGAGGTGGGGGCGGGGTGCTGCTCTGTACGCTCCTCGTACGTTGGTAAACACTTTATCCAAAGTGTTTTCACCCTGAGTGGCAATGGTAGCATGCTGTTGGAACATGGGGAGAGTGTCCTGCAGATTCACATGGTTGAAATCCCCTGCCACCACATACAATGCTTCTGGATGTTTGTTTTGAAGCACACCGACACTATCGTGCAGCTCCCGCAGAGTGTCTTTAGCGGTAGCTCACGGAGGGACGTAAACAGCCACTATGAACACTGCTGTGAATTCCCGCGGCAGATAGTGAGAACGGCATTTCACTATTAAATGTTCCACAGCCTCAGAGCAGTGTCTGCCCACCACAGAACAGTTCATGCACCAACCTTTGTTGACATAGATGCAGAGTCCACCTCCTCTCGTTTTTCCGGAGAGCTGCCAGTCCCTGTCCGAGCGGAATAGTAGCCACCCGTTAAGCTTGAAGACGGAGTCCGGCATGGTGTTATTAAGCCACGTCTCTGTCAGAACAAAGACACTGCAATTCTGCATCTCCCACTGGCAGTCTCAGTTGTAGCAGATCCATTTTATTATCCAAAGCCTGGATGCTGGGTAAAAAGAGTGATGGAATAGCTGGCCTGCTAGTGTTGGCTCTTAGCCTGGTTAGCAGGCCGGCCCGCTTGCCCCTCTTCTGCTTCCACGCACACTGCCTCCTCTTGACTCCGAGCCAGCTCCGCCGACCGGTACATGCTGTTGTTCATAAAATCCGAAGCCTACCAAGCATTGCTTTGAGCTCCGGAAAAAAAGGAGCATGGAGACCGCTGTTTAGCTCCTTTAGCTTTGCTAAGCTGTACTTAATTGTCGTTTTACTGGCAGTAGTAGTGCTAACTTTAACACTACCACCGAGAGCTAGAGAAACCGCTGCACTGCTGCGCGCAGCCCTTTTATTTTATTTTTTTTACTTATTCAAGCTGCACACACCGAGACCTGGGTAACTGCGTTTCATGCTTATCATGTCACATAATTTGAATGACAATAAATCTGATTCCGAGTCTGATGTGTTTGCATTTTATTGCAGCAGAGTTTGGGGTTTATTTTGCCTTTTATTAAATGGAAGTGTAAATAAATAATTATATAATTACAAATATTTTTTAAATACAACACTACAAGCTGAGTAAATGTAATATTCTGTCCTATGTATTAAATATCATTTATAAAATATTGATTCATTAGAGTTTATGACATTAAGTAAATTATTAGAAAGATAACATTAAAGGAATGTAAAATTAGTGAATTACTCAAAGTAATACCATTACCAAAAATCCCAAAATTATTATGACAATGATACACAAGAAGACAAAGTCATCTATATCCCCCGCCCTACATACCAACTATATACCAAGTTTCAAGAAATTATTTGTCACATTTTTCAAGTTCTGCTGCAGGAAACCAACCCTACCTCTTTACACAGACCTCAGCAGCCCATGGCATCAGCCCACCGGACCTTTGATCCAGGTGAGCTAAAAGTGAAAATTTCTCACATTTCCTGTATCAAAAGGCACATATACATTACTTAATCAACACATATACCAACTTTCAAGACCATACCACTCATAGTTTTCAAGTTCTGCTCCAGAAACAAAACCTTAAGACAAAAGTCTTAGGGATCTCAGACTAACCTGAGAGACTAAGTCTGAAATTGTTTCCATGGAAACTTGAAAAATTAAAATTTCTCAAATTTCTTAGTATGAAAAGACATATCTACATCACCTTGTTAACATGTATACCACGTTTCAAATCCCTATCATGAATAGTTTTGGATATATGCTCCGGAAACAAACATTGCTTGTAGAAATTAAGTCAAAATCTATTTTTTATGTAAAAATTTAAAAAATACTTTTAAAAAATGTAAAATAGCAAAAGGCACTAGTTCACATGTTGCTTGACATGTATACAAAGTTTCATGAAGATATCTTCAGTAGTTTTAAAGATATGGCCTGAAAACGAAAACGTGACTGGATGGACAGCCGGATGGACGGACGGACGGACAGACAGGCGGACGGAACCCGTTTCTATATCCCCCGCCAAACTTCGTTTGGGCGGGGGATAATTAACAACTTCCAATTATATACTTGTAGATTTATACATTTATATGCTTATTTTTTATTTCCCATCACCAACACAGACTAGCTAGGCTACTACTGTAACCCTAATAAACATACCAAACACAGCATGCAAAGTTCCTGTTGAAAAACATATTTGGCTATACAGTGGTGCTTGAAAGTTTGTGGACCCTTTAAAATTTTCTATATTTCCGCATAAATATGATCTGAAACATCATCAGATTTTCACACAAGTCCTAAAAGTAGATAAAGAGAACCCAGTTAAACAAATGAGACAAAAATATTATACTTGGTCATTTATTTATTGAGGAAAATGATCCAATATTACATATCTGTGAGTGGCAAAAGTATGTGAACCTTTGCTTTCAGTATCTGGTGTGACCCCCTTGTGCAGCAATAACTGCAACTAAACGTTTCCAGTAACTGTTGATCAGTCCTGCACATTGGCTTGGAGGAATTTTAGCCCATTCCTCCATACAGAACAGCTTCAACGCTGGGATGTTGGTGGGTTTCCTCACATGAACTGCTCACTTCAGGTCCTTCCACAACATTTTGATTAGATTAAGGTCAGGACTTTGACTTGGCCACTCCAAAACATTAACTTTATTCTTCTTTAACCATTCTTTGGTAGAACGACTTTTGTGCTTAGGGTCATTGTCTTGCTGCATGACCCACCTTCTCTTGAGATTCAGTTCATGGACAGATGTCCTGACATTTTCCTTTAGAATTTGCTGGTATAATTCAGAATTCATTGTTCCATCAATGATGGCAAGCCATCCTGGCCCAGATGCAGCAAAACAGGCCCAAACCACGATACTACCACCACCATGTTTCACAGATGGGATAAGGTTCTTATACTAGAATGCAGTGTCTTCCTTTCTCCAAACATAACACTTTTCATTTAAACCAGAAATTTCTATTTTGGTCTCATCCGTCCACAAAACATTTTTCCAATAGCCTTCTGGCATGTCCACGTGATCTTTAGCAAACTGGAGATGAGCAGCAATGTTATTTTTGGAGAGCAGTGGCTTTCTCCTTGCAACCCTGCCATGCACACCATTGTTGCTCAGTGTTCTCCTGATGGTGGACTCATGAACATTAACATTAGCCAATGTGAGAGAAGCCTTCAGTTGCTTAGAAGTTACCCTGGGGTCCTTTGTGACCTCGCCGGCGATTACACGCCTTGCTCTTGGAGTGATCTTTGTTGGTCGACCGCTCCTGGGGAGGGTAACAATGGTCTTGAATTTCCTCCATTTGTACACAATCTGTCTGATTGTGGATTGGTGGAGTCCAAACTCTTTAGAGATGGTTTTGTAACCTTTTCCAGCCTGATGAGCATCAACAACACTTTTTCTGAGTTCCTCAGAAATGTCCTTTGTTCGTGCCATGATACACTTCCACAAACATGTGTTGTGAAGATCAGACTTTGATAGATCCCTGTTCTTTAAATAAAACAGGGTGCCCACTCACACCTGATTGTCATCCCATTGATTGAAAACACCCGAGTCTAATTTCACCTTTAAATTAACTGTTAATCCTAGAGGTTCACATACTTTTGCCACCCACAGATATGTAATATTGGATCATTTTCCTCAATAAATAAATGACTAAGTATAATATTTTTGTCTCATTTGTTTAAATGGGTTCTCTTAATCTAATTTTAAGATTTGTGTGAAAATCTGATGATGTTTTAGGTCATATTTATGCAGAAATATAGAAAATTTTAAAGGGTTCACAAACTTTCAAGCACCACTGTACATTTATGGTAACATATCTGTGGGACAGTTCAAAATAAGCTATTATTTTACTTTAACTTAGCAACTTTGCAAATAAATCTAGTTGAGCGTCGATTAACTGAAACAAAAGACGTTTTTTTTTCCAAACACGATAACATATAAAAATATACCTTCTCACTGACAGAAGTCTGTGCTGCAGACGCGGTCAGGAGTGATCCTGATGATGATCTCACTTTTTCAAGATATTTGTGAGACTTTCTTTGCATGTGAAGTTGAACATCTCGAAGGCCTTGGTGTTTACAACTGATAGTCATGTTGCAAACAGTGCATCGGAGATGGTGCTTGCTTTTCTGAATCAGCAATAATGCATGAATAGATTTTGGTCCAGTTAGAATTAAACTTCCTATCATATTTAGCTACACCTTGATACTTGGAAATTTTCTATTTTTTAGAACTTGGAGGGCCCTCTGATCCAGAATCGCTGTCACTCATTTCAAGTCAAGTCAACTTTATTGTCAAATATGCTATACATGCTCGACATACAGCACAGATGAAATTTCAGTCCTCTCTGACCCACGGTGCAAACAGGCAATGCATAAAGACTCTAGATAAGAACTAGACATAGACTAAACACTCATATATGCACACACACACACACACACACACACACACACACACACACACACACACACACACACACACACATAAATTGGTGCAAATAAACAGTCAAGGGCACTTGAGGTATAGCAGGTAAACACGAAATAAGCAGTATAAACAATAAACTAATAGCTGTTAAGGTGAGGTAGTGCGGAATAGTGCAAATGAGCGAGGTAAAGTGAAATGTGCAGTCCCTGAGTTCAGTGTGTTTATGAACGTTGAGAGTATGTATGTGTGTGTGTGTGTGTGTGTTGGGGGGGGGGGGAACTGTGAGGGTGACATGTCAGATGCTGAAGGGGGGGCAGGGGGTGTGCGAGCAGAATCTGTGGCAGGGGGCAGAAGGGGAGGAGGGCAGAACAGGGAGGGAGTTGAGCCTCCTGACCACCTGGTGAAAGAAACTATCCTTGAGCCTGCTGGTTTTGGCCCTGAGACTCCGCAGTCTCCTCCCCGACAGCAGCAGACTGAAGAGGCTGTGAGATGGGTGGGTGGGGTCACCTGCAATCCTGATGGCTTTGCGGGTGAGGCGGGAGTTATAAATATCCAATAGAGAAGGGAGAGAGACACCAATGATCCTCTCAGCTGCTCTCACGATGCGCTGCAGAGTCTTGCAGCAGGACACGGTGCAGGCGCCGTACCACACGGTGATGCAGCTGGTCAGGATGTTCTCGATGGTGCCTCTGTAGAATGTGTGCATGATGGGGGCAGGGACTCTTGCTCTCCTCAGTTTGCGGAGGAAGTACAGACGCTGTTGGGCTTTTTTGGCCAGTGATGCAGTGTTGTTGCTCCAGGACAGGTCTTCAGAGACGTGCACACCCAGAAACTTGGTGCTGCTCACCCTCTCCACTGCAGCACCGTCGATAGATAGCGGAGCATGCTGGGTGTGCGCTCTCCTGAAGTCCACAACAATCTCCTTCGTCTTCTCCATGTTCAGGTGGAGATTGTTGTCCTTGGACCACAAGGCCAAGCGGCTCACCTCACTCCTGTAGATTGTCTCATCGCCATTGTTGATGAGACCCACCACAGTCGTGTCATCTGCAAACTTAATGAAGAGATTAGAGTTGGATGTTGGTGTGCAGTTGTGGGCCAGCAGAGTGAAGAGGAGGGGGCTCAGCACACATCCTTGGGGGGCCCCCGTGTTCAATGTGATGGTGCTGGAGGAGTTGCTGCTGACCCGTACAGCCTGTGGTCTCCCCGTCCGGAAGTCCAGCAGCCAGTTGCACAGGGAGGTGTTGAGTCCCAGCTGGTCCAGTTTATGAATGAGCTGCTGAGGAATGATTGTGTTGAATGCTGAGCTAAAGTCTATGAACAGCATTTTGACATACGAGTCTTTTGTCTCCAGGTGGGTGAGAGCTGAGTGGAGGGCAGTGGAGATGGCGTCATCGGTCAAACGGTTGGACTGATATGCAAACTGGAAAGGATCCAGGGCGGGGTGGAGGGCAGACTTGATATGCCTCATGACTAGCTGCTCGAAGCACTTCATGAGGATGGGAGTGAGTGCGACAAGGCGGTAGTCATTGAAGCAGGAGGGAAACAGCTTCTTCGGGACCGGGATGATGGTGGTGGGTTTGAGGCACGTGGGGACAATAGCCTGGCTCAACGAGATGTTGAAGATGTCTGTAAAGACATCTGTGAGCTCCTTGGCACAGTCTCTCAGGACACAACCAGGAATGTTATCAGGACCCGGGGGTTTTCGTGCATTTGTCGTCCTGAGAGCTCTCCTCACGCTGTCCGGGGACAGCGTCAACACCTGGTTGCCGGGAGGTGGTGGGGTCTTCTGTGCCGTGGTGCTGTTGGCTGCCTCAAAGCGAGTGAAGAAGTCGTTCAACTGATTCAGCAGAGACGTGGAGTTGTCACAAGTCTGCGGCGAGGGCTTGTAGTCTGTGATGGTCTGAATCCCCCGCCACAGGTTCCTGGAGTCTCTGCTGTCGTTGAAATAGTCAGCAATGTACCTGGAATACTGTCTCTTGGCCACCTTGATGCCTTGTGACAGGTTGGCCCTAGCTGTCCTCAGGCCCACCTCGTCCCCAGCTCTGAAGGCGGCGTTCCGAGCCCACAGGAGCCTGTGGACTTCCCCTGTCAGCCATGGCTTCTGATTGACCCGAATGGAGATGGTTCTGGTGACTGTAATGTCATCCATGCACTTCCTCATGTAGGCAGTGACGGTCTCCGTGTACTCCTGGAGATCTGTGATGTTGTTGTAGGTGGCCGTCTGTCTGAACATGCTCCAGTCAGTGGTGGAAAAACAGTTCTGGAGTGCCTTTGAGGACCCCTCTGGCCACACATGTATCTGCTTTGTAGCTGGTTTGGTGACTTTAACCAGCGGCCTGTATGCTGGCATTAGCATAACAGTGGAGTGATCTGAGGCCCCAAGGTGGGGGAGGGGTAGGGCTTTGTAGGCGTCTTTAGGCATGGTGTAAACATTGTCCAGAGTATTGTTTCCACGTGTGGGAAAGTTGATATGTCCATAGAGTTTTGGAAACACGCTCTTGGGGTTTGCATGATTGAAATCCCCAGCCAGGATGAGAAAAGCATCTGGGTGGGCTGTCTGCTGCTCACTGATGTGCTGATAGAGTTCATTCAGTGCTTCACTCCTGTTGTTATTGGAGCCGGGAGGGATGTATATTGCAGTGGCGGGCCGTGCATTTCACACATGGGCCTTCAGTACTGCTCTGTCTGAATTAAATCCACCCCTCAATAATGCCTATAAAACTTTTACTGCAGCTACAGCTGCGACATTCATAAAAACATCAATAACAACCTCATATTGCAATGTTATTTCGCAAAATAGCAACATTTTATTTTATCGATGTGTTCGCAAAATAGCAACATTTTATTTTATCGATGTGTGTGTTTATGTGCCTTATGAGACCTTGTGTGCATGTATGCGAATGAGGTCAGTCAGTATAGGCGAAGTAAATGACATCACTCACCAATACGGAGATTATCTGAACTGAAAATCCATCCTCCTTTCTTTCCTCAAGACACACCTGTGCCCGTTACGTAACGCAGAACCAGTGCCAGCTGCGCTGCATTACTGGCGTCTGGCGTCTCATCCACCATAACAGAGACAAACGGTGCTTCATTGATTTCCCTTCTGATCTCTTCCCCCATCACTTCAGCGATCGCTGTGATCAGATCGTTCTGTATTTTACCAGAAGTCCCAGTAAAAACTTTGTTGGTGGACAGATGGTACTGCAAATCTGTGTTGCTCTTGGCAATGAGGGAAAGAAGCTCCACATAATTCCCTTTATTTTTTGACCCATTGCTTTCGTCATGTCCCCGAAATGAAAGTTCCTGCTTGCCCAAAAAAATTACACAGTCCACCAGTCTTTTTTAAAATTTCCCTATTCTTCTTCACCTTTTCATTGTGGAGCTCCATTTCTCTGCGTGCTTGCTCGCTCAGCTGAAGATCCACTCTTTTTTCCTCAAAGGTTTTTGACAGCACTGTTGCTTGCAGGTGACCGGCAGTGCTTTGGTGTCTCGCTGCCGCCTTGGTTAGGCAAGCCAAATTAGCAAATCCACTATGGCTCCAGACACCATGGCGATCAGTAGCAAATAACAAACACTCCAAATTTGCAGTGTTCCTCGGAGCCCATGAGCCAGGAGTACCGCTCGTAATTAGCAGGCTGAAAGTGGCGAACAAATCCTTTTCCAGGCTGTGTCAGGTTGGCTAGCTTTGGCGTTGACCGCCCTTTCTGAACAATGTCCAGCTTTTCTGGAAAAGTCCTCCGGGAAAATGGTTGTGACAATAAATTTGCCATCATATCAACTTCTCCCCCTCCTTCGGCCATTTTGGGTTGATAAAACAGATATTTATATTATTTAACTATTAAAAATTGAAGCTCGTTAATGCAGTTAAAAATTGCTAAGTTGACTAGCACTCAATGACTTTTTGTAGCATTCGTGTCATCGCAACTCCAGTGGAAATCTACCCAATCAAATGGTGAGAATACAATGACGTTTCCTTATGCATGCTTTGAGCCAATCAGAGCATATACGCCTGCAATGGGCTGTTGGGGCTCATCAGAGACGGCCTAATACAACTGGTTCTGGCCTCGCTAACTTGAATCTACAGTCTATGACACAGACAGGCCAGCAGAACTGATTGTACTGGCCTCCAGGCAGATTTATTTGCCTGGCAACAAATGATGGTTGAAATGTGATTGGTTAAAAATGCTTCAACATGAAAAATACACATCTGGCAGCAGCGCAGCCACGGGAAAGGAAATGGCCAGACCACTTGGAATTATTTAATAGTTATGAAATGAAATAAAAATAATAAACAAAAAATTAACATCAATCAGTCTGTCTGTGATTTTTTTTTTTAGATATTTTCAGGCCAGAAGAGAAGGCCTTGCAGGCCCTGATGGCCCACCACTGGTATATTGCTACCAGCAATATGGCTGTAAATTCCCTCGGCAGGTAGAATGGCCGGCACTTAATAATTATAAACTCCACCAGTGGTGAGCAGTGTTTGCAGACCACGACAGCATCACGGCACCAGGCATCACTGATGTAAACACAGAGTCCTCCACCGCGAGTCTTTCCCCCCCCTCGACTAGCGCTCTGTCTGACCGGTAGCATGTTAGCCGGGCTAGCTGAATGGCACAGTCCAGGACGCTGTCGTTAAGCCATGTTTCCACAAACACGAGGACACAACTTAAAAGATGAGCGGAGCAGGTGGACATAATCCAGCTTATTGTCCAGCGAGCGTACGTTGGCCATTTTCGCCAGGTGCGTCTTTCCTGCCAGTAACGTGGAAATGATGAAGACAAAGACGTGATTTCATTGGTCGACTTCCTGCAGTCAACCAATCATGAATGTCCTTTCAAAAGTGCTTTCACTGGGCTTCTGGAAACACGATATCGTGTACATAGACATTGCATGCACTGGTGTATCGATAATGCTTTGTTTTCCATGAATGTATATTTTTTCTGAAAATTCATGAGAATTTGATAGTGGAAGCATGAGAGCGTGATTCAGTGCAAAACAATTGTGAGTCTCATGGCAAAGTCATGAGCATTGACAAGTCAGGAACTGGGGACCCTTTGGGCCCAAGATGGCTTATCTAACCTTTAGGCCAGGGGTGTTCAAATTGATCCATAAAGGGCCGTGTGGCTGCAGGTTTTCATTCCAGCCATGCAGCAGCACACCTGACTTGGCTCATTCAATCAACTGAACTGTCTTCACACAGTCAAATACTTGCAGCCACACCCACCCTTGATTAAAGGGTGGGTGTGTCAGTTGATTGAATAAGCCAAATCAGGGTGCTGCTGCATGGCTGGAATGAAAACCTGCAGCCACACGGCCCTTTATGGATCAATTTGAACACCCCTGCTTTAGGCCATGGCTGCCCATAATAATGATTATTTTAAATTAATAATTATTGGTACGCTGGGATGACCTGGTGACTTGTCCAGGCTGTACCCTGCCTCTCGCCCATAGTCAGCTGGGATAGGCTCCAGCTTGCCTGCGACCCTGCACAGGATAAGCGGTTACAGATAATGGATGGAATGGAATTATTGGTACATGGCTGTCCTATTATCTCATCTCATCTCATTATCTCTAGTCGCTTTATCCTGTTCTACAGGGTCGCAGGCAAGCTGGAGCCTATCCCAGCTGACTACGGGCGAAAGGCAGGGTACACCCTGGACAAGTCGCCAGGTCATCACAGGGCTGACACATAGACACAGACAACCATTCACACTCACATTCACACCTACGGTCAATTTAGAGTCACCAGTTAACCTAACCTGCATGTCTTTGGGCTGTGGGGGAAACCGGAGCACCCGGAGGAAACCCACACGGACACGGGGAGAACATGCAAACTCCGCACAGAAAGGCCCTCGCCGGCCACGGGGCTCAAACCTGGACCTTCTTGCTGTGAGGTGACGGTGCTAACCACTACACCACCGTGCCGCCCCTGCCCTATTATTATTATTACTTTACAGGCAAACGCTCTTATCCAGAGTGAGATACAACATACCTAGAGCAGCCTGGGGAGCAGTTAGGGGTTAGGTACCTTGCTCAAGGGCAGTTCCGGCATTCCTGCTGGTCGAGCAACCTTTTGGTCCTAAAAGCTGATTCTCTAGCCATTAGGCAATGGCTTGATATTATTATTATTATTATTATTATTATTATTATTATTATTATTATGTGTGACTTTGGATGTGCATTCAAGTCAATTTTATATGAAATACATAGTGGTGTAATGATATACAAAGTTCAGATTTGATACAGTACAGTATAGCAGGGTACCTTTTTGATTCAGCAAAAACAGTTATTGCTTGAATATGTGCCTTAGGTTTCTATTTTCACTTGATTAAATCATTCAACATTATAAAAGTACAGTAATGGAAATGTTATAATGACAGTATTTGTGTGATCCATACAAACTCTTAGCAGCATATAGTTGTGCTTCAGAATGGAACAAAATTATACATGGCTAATTAAACATTAGTTCTCAGGCTCAGAGAAGGTTGTCAGGTCTCAACAAAACCCCCATCCCAGGTATACCAAAAAAACTGCACAAAAAGACCAGAAACTACCACAAAACATTCTAGAAAAGGGAGTCTTATTTTTCTTCATTTTCTACAAACCCCAGTTCCAGAAAATGTGGGATATTTTCCAAAACGCAATAAACACAAAAAGCTGTGATTTTGTTAATTCACATGAATCTTTATATAAATGGAGTTAGAATTTGATGCCTGCAACATACTCAAAAAAGTTGGGATAGAGGAATTATAACCATTGTATTACATCACTTTTCCTTTTAATAACACTTTGTAATCATATGAGATCTGGCAATACTAATTGTTGTAGTTTTGCAATTGGAATTTTTGTCCATTCTTGATACAAGACTTCAGCTGCTCAACAGTCTGATTCTCCTCTTCATAATACACCATACATTCTCAACAGGAGACAGATTTGGACTGGTAGCAGGCCAGTCAAGCACACACACTCTATGTCTATGAAGCCATGCTGTTGTAGCAGGTGCAGAATGAGCCCTGGCATTGTCCTGCTGAAATAAGCATGGACTTCCTGGGAAGAGACGTTGCCTTGATGAATATGCTTCTCTAAAATCCCAATATATGCCACAATATAGCAATGGTACCTTCACATACATGCAACTCACCCATCCCGTGGGCACTGATGCACACCCATACCATCACAGATGCTGGCTTTTGCATGTTTCTCTGATAAGACTGGATAGTCATGTTCACCTTTGGCATGGAGAACTCAACGTCCATTTTCCTGGAAACAAGCTGAAATGTGGATTCATCCGACCACAGCACACGTTTCAACTGTCTTTCGGTCCATCTGAGATAAGTTTGGGCCCATTGGGCAACATTTTCTCATAGAATCGATGAATGGCTTCCTCCTTGTATAATACAGTTTCAGGTTGCATTTCTGGATGCAGCAGTGGACTCTGTTAAGTGACAATGGTTTTCCAAAGTACTCCTGAGCCCATGTGGCTATATTTGTCACATTAGCATGACAGTTTCTCAGGCAGTACTGCCTGAGGGCTCGAAGATCCATTCAGTAATGGTTTCTGACCTTGTCCTTTTGCAGTGAGATGTCTTCAAATTCTCTGAATCTTTTCACAATATTACAGTGGTATGCAAAAGTTTGGGCACCCCTAGTCAAAATTGTTGTTACTGTGAACAGTTGAAGATGAAATGATTTCCAAAAGGCATAAAGTTAAAGATGATTCATTCCCTTTATATTTTAAGAAAAAAACAATTTTTTTAATTTTCATCTTTTACATTTTCAAAATGACAAAAAAGGAAAAGGGCCTGAAGCAAAAGTTTGGGCACCCTGCATGGTTAGTACCTAGTAACACCCCCTTTGGCAAGTATCACAGCTTGTAAACACTTTTTGTAGCCAGCTAATAATCTTTCAGTCCTTACCTAGGGGATTTTCACACATTTGTCCTTGCAAAAGGCTTCCAGTTCTACAAGTTTCTTGGGCTGTCTTGCATGCACTGCTCTTTTGAGATCTAGCCACAGATTTTCAATGATATTTACCGGTAGGTCAGGGGACTGTGAGGACCATGGCAAAACCTTCAGCTTATGCCTCTTGAGGTATTCCATTGTAGATTTTGAGGTGTGTTTTGGATCATCGTCTTATTGTAGGACCCATCCTCTTTTTAACTTCAACTTTTTTACAGATGGTGTGATGTTTGCTTCTAGAATTTGCTGGTATTTATTCGAATCCATGCTTCCCTCGACCAATGAAATGTGCCCTGTGCCACTGGCTGCAACACAACCCCAAAGCATGATCGATCCACACCCATGCTTCAGAGTTGGAGAGGTGTTGTTTTCCTGGAATTTGGCACCCTTTTTTTCTCCAAATATCCCTTTGCACATTGTGGCCAAAAAGTTCTATTTTGATTTCATCAGTCCACAGGACTTGTTTCCAAAATGCATCAGGCTTGCAAACTTCAGACGCTGAATTTTGTGGCTAGGACACAGGAAAGGTTTTCTTCTGATGACTCTCCCATGAAGGTCATATTTGTTCAGGTGTTGCTGCATAGTAGAACAGTGCACCACCACTCCAGGGTCTGCTAAATCTTTCTGAAGGTCTTTTGCAGTCAAACAGGGGTTTTTATTTGCCTTTCTAGCAATCCAACGAGCAGTTCTTTCAGAAAGTTTTCTTCATCTTCCAGACCTCACCTTGATCTCCACTGTTTCTGTTAACTGCCATTTCTTAATAGCATTACAATCTGAGGAAACAGCTACCTGAAAACACTTTGCTGTGTTCTTGTAGCCTTCTCCTGCTTTGTGAGTATCAATTATTTTATTATTCAGAATGCGAGGGAGTTGCTTAGAGGAGCCCATGGTTGTTGATTTTAGGGACAAGTTTGAGGAGTCAGAGAATTTATACAGCTTTGAAATCTGCATCATCTGGCCTTTCCTAATGAAGAATTTGAAAAAGCCACAGCTCAGTAAGCTAATTAAGGTCTGGAACCTTGGTAAAAGTTACCTGAGAACTCAAATGTATTGGGGTACCCAAACTTTTGCATGGTGTTCCTTTTCTTTTTTCACTCTCTAATTGTACAAAACAAAAATAATACACAAACCTTACAGAAAATGCTGAAAAGAAATGTGTCGTCTTTACCTTTATGCCTTTTGGTGATCAGTTCATCTTCTGCTCACTTAACTATTCACAGTAACAGACATTTTCAGTAAAGGTGCCCAAACTTTTGCATGCCACTGTATGTGCTGCGGATTTTGAAAGACCTAAAATCTTTCATTGAGAAATGTTGTTTTTGAATTGACTAACAATTCTCACGAATTTTAGCACAAAGGAGTGAGCCATGACCCATCCTTGATTGCAAAGACTGAGCCTTTGGTGCATGCCACTTTTATACCCAATCATGATACCCTCACCTGTTACCAATTAGCCTGCTTATTGCTGAATCTTCCAGAATGGTGTTACTTGAACATTCTATAAACTTTTCAGTCTTATTTTCCATCTGTCCCAACTTTTTGAGTGTGTTACAGGCATCAAATTCTAACTTTGTTTATGTTTAAAAAATACAATTAAGTTGGTCAGTAAAACTATTGAAAATCTTTTCTTTGTACTTCCGTAAGCTGAATAAAGGTTCGCGTGAATTAACAAATCACAGCTTTTGTGTTTATTGCATTTTGGAAAATATCCCAACTTTTCTGGAAATGGGGTTTGTAAATATTTTCTTTGGAAACAAGTTAACAATAAATTAGTACATTTATTATTTGTTGTTTCAAAACTAGCCCAATTTGATGTAAAAACCACAGCCTTGGCAACTCAACTGGTGTGACTCAACAGGTTAAGGGTGTGTCTGAAGCAGTGCTTTATTTCACAGTCAGCTGTTAGTGAGTTGTGAAAGTTCTGTGTTGTTTTTTTAGCCTCCATTCTGTACTTGCTGAATATAAACTTTTCAATCACAGCACTTGAATGAATAAGCTGAGAAATGCTGTCTTAAAGGAGAGAGAGAGAGAATGTGTTTGTGTATGTGTTATTAGCGCCGATTGGTATGCTATTAGCGTGTGAAAAATAACATGTGAAACGTGAAAAATAACTTTTTTAAATCCCTGTAGCCTCTCCTGACTGTCCAAAATTCAACATTTCCACTATTTTTGCAAATAATTAAGAAAGAATGAAAGAACATAACGCATACAGAATCATGAAGAGACAAAAAAAAACATGTCAAACAAATCAAAACATATACTTCATATTCTTCAAAGGAGCATTGATGACAGCTTTGCACACTCTTGGCATTCCGCCAGCTTCCTGGGATGATTTCTCCAACACGCTTCCAGTAGTTCACATACATTTGATTAAGTATGTATAAAATTTTAGATTTTCCCTGTCTTTCCTGTCTCAGCATGAGTTGCTTTGATTATTTGTTGCCTTTTGCACACTGTAATCATTTAAATGAACTATAAATCTTGTGGTTTAAAGAAAAACAGTTGTGTCTTTTTCTCATTGTTTGTAATTTCTAGATCCTGCCTAATTCCCACAAACCCTAGCAAGCAGCCACATTGAAGTGTGAGAGAATGGTATATTATCTGTTTCTTTGCGGTTAGAGCCCACCGCAATTGCAGCCTTTTGTTGCGAATAAAGCAAGGCATGCTGGGAAAAAATAACTGAAGCGCCAGAGGGCATACATAGCTTGGTTTATCTGAATTCTCATTCCGTTTCTGATGTGGCATGGCCGCTAATTCAGCCATGCTTTGTTATTGGCTTGTTGTAGAAAATAGGTTTACTGGAAAACACTGACAAACGTCCAGTATTCAGGTCATTGAGTCAAGGACTCAAGAACTCTGTGAAACTCATCTTGTATTCATCCATCCTGTCATGAAGCTGATTAAGCAGTTAGCATGAAGCATGCTGCATGAATGCAAAGAAAAGCTAGCGAAACGGTAGTACAAAATGGGTGCTACAGTCCTGTAGTTGCTCTGAGAGGGAGAGAGACAGGGACAGAAAGAGAAAGAGAGAGAGAGAGAGTTGGCAAATGGAAAAGATTATCCAATGGAATGTCTGGACTGACCTCAAAAAGAGCAAACAGGCCAAGCAGCCAATAGGATTGTGTGCTTAGCGTTGAGCTAATTTTTTCCTGATGATTGCAGTCGCCATCTCTATAAAACAGTCTGAGTTGTGTGGAAGGCTGAACTGAGCACCACGGAGCTCACGTATGGCACATGTTGGTAGAATTCAAGTGACATATGCCTAAGAGATGAATTGCAACATAATTTGTTGGCATTTCCTTTCATGCTTTCAGTGCAAAATTACACAAAATCTTTTGTGGATTGTGGAACCATCGATGCCACATGCTTTGGTCTCTCTAATCCAAAACTGTTATAATCACAGTGACCTTGCAATATTAATTATGTTTATAATAATATAATTTCAGCATTTTATCTTTTCAGTTGTCAGGTGTATGAGGAAAGAAGCTTAAAGGAAGCTATCAAATGTTGGATTTTATCAGCATTAATCAGCTCTCAAAACTCCTCTGCGCGTATTATCTCAGCTGGGGGAACAGCCACAGTGAAATGTTCTCTCTTATTTATAAGTTTTCTTTGCAGCTGTGCCATTAGCTGCCTGTTAGCAAAGCTTTCCCTTGAGAAATTTTTTTTTTATACTTACAGATAAAATGTTGATGCTGCTTTCAATTAATATAAATGGACTGTGTCCCAGTAAGTTGTGTGGGATCTGTAATTAATGTAGCACCTATTACCACACAAGTGAACAAATGATAAGTAACAGAAAGCCCAGTCCCATGTTATGCTTGCCTGGAAATCCATTTACCTAAACTAAAAAGTGACAACTAATGTAATTTAACTTTTAAAAAATTCATGATTTAAGAGCATTAATACAGACTGTGGAAAATAAGGAAGTAGGTGAATCCTCAAGAAGGGTAACTTTTTGTAGTCATAGTCTTTATTTTGTCCTGATAATGAGAGCTCTCTCGTTACACTTAAAGGTGTCTATTTGAGTCTGGATAAACATTGTGTTGTGCATTAGGGCTATATGATAGTTTTTGTGCTGTACTGTGCTAGATTATGTTCAGTTTTGTCACTGTTTGTACATCCTGATTCCAGAAGTATTGTCTAGCATCCTTACAAGCTGATTATGCCAAGTAAAACTAGTTCCTACCAGCATTCAGATGATACAGGTGCATCTCAAAAAATTAGATCATGAAAAAGTTCTTTTTTTTGTAATTTAATTCAAAAAGGTAAACTTTCATATATTCTATATTCATTATACATAAAGTGAAATATTTCAAGCCTTTTTTTTTATTTTGATGATTATGGCTTATAGCTCATGAAAATAGGAAAACCAGTATCTCAAATTGTTAGGTCAATCAAAAAAGGTTTTACAATACAGAAATGTTCCACTTCTGAAAAGTATGTTCATTTATACACTCAGTACTTGGTTGGGGCCCCTTTACCATGAATTACTGCATCAGTGTGGCGTGGCATGGAGGCGATCAGCCTGTGGCACTGCTGAGATATTATTGAAGCCCAGGTTGCCTTGATAGCGGCCTTCAGCTCATCTGTATTTTGGGGTCGGGTGTTTCTAATCTTCCTCTTGACAATACCACATAGATACTATCAGGTTAGTTGACTGGCCAATGCTGCACAGTAATATGATCAGCAAACCATTTGGTAGTAGTTTTGGCACTGTGGGCAGGTGCTAAGTCCTACTGGAAAAGGAAATCAGCATCTCTATAAAGCTTGTCAGCAGATGGAAGCATGAAATGCTCTAAAATCTCCTGGTAGATGGCTGCGTTGACTTTGGACTTGATAAAACACAATGGACCAACACCAGCACCACAGGACAAGGCACCGCAAATCATCACAGACTGTGGAAACTTCACACTGGACGTCAAACACCTTGGAATCTGTGCCTCTCCACTCTTCCTCCAGACTCTAGGACCTTGATTTCCAAATGAAATGCAAAATTTACTTTCATCTGAAAAGAGGACTTTGGACCACTGAGCAACAGTCCAGTTCTTTCTCTCCTTAGCCCAGATGTTGCCTCTGGTTCAGGAGTGGCTTGATATTAGGAATGCAACAGTTGTAGCCCCTTTCCTGAAGACATCTGTGTGTGGTGACTCTTGATGCACTGACACCAGTCTCAGTCCACTCCTTATGAAGCTCTCCCAAGTTTTTGAATAAACTTTTCTTGAGAATCTTCTCAAGGCTGCAGTCATCCCTGTTGCTTATGCACCTTTTCCAGGCAGCCTTTTCAGCAATGACCTTCTGTGGCTTACCCTACTTGTGGAGGGTGTCGATGATCGTCTTCTGGACAACTGTCAAGTCAGCAGTTTTTCCCATGATTGTGATTGTGTGTCCTGAACTAGACAGAGAGATACACAGTATTTATTACTCAGACTTGAAATGAAATATTCTAATATTTTGGAATATGGTTTTTTTTTCACTGTAGGCCATAATTATTACAACCCCGATTCCAAAAAAGTTGGGACAAAGTACAAATTGTGAATAAAAACGGAATGCAATAATTTACAAATCTCAAAAACTGATATTGTATTCGCAATAGAACATGGACAACATATCAAATATCAAAAGTGAGACATTTTGAAATTTCATGCCAAATATTGGCTCATTTGAAATTTCATGACAGCAACACATCTCAAAAAAGTTGGGACGGGGCAATAAGAGGCTGGAAAAGTTAAAGGTACTAAAAAGGAACAGCTGGAGGACCAAATTGCAACTCATTAGGTCAATTGGCAATAGGTCATTAACATGACTGGGTATAAAAAGAGCATCTTGGAGTGGCAGCGGCTCTCCAGAAGTAAAAATGGGAAGAGGATCACCAATCCCCCTAATTCTGCGCCGACAAATAGTGGAGCAATATCAGAAAGGAGTTCGACAGTGTAAAATTGCATAGAGTTTGAACATATCATCATCATCATCATCTACAGTGAATAATATCATCAAAAGATTCAGAGAATCTGGAAGAATCTCTGTGCTTAAGGGTCAAGGCTGGAAAACCATACTGGGTGCCCGTGATCTTTGGGCCCTTAGACGGCACTGCATCACATACAGGCATGCTTCTGTATTGGAAATCACAAAATGGGCTCAGGAATATTTCCAGAGAACATTATCTGTGAACACAATTCACCATGCCATCCGCCGTTGCCAGCTATAACTCTATAGTTCAAAGAAGAAGCCGTATCTAAACATGATCCAGAAGCGCAGACGTCTTCTCTGGGCCAAGGCTCATTTAAAATGGACTGTGGCAAAGTGGAAAACTGTTCTGTGGTCAGACGAATCAAAATTTGAAGTTCTTTACGGAAATCAGGGACGCCGTGTCATTCGGACTAAAGAGGAGAAAGATGACCCAAGTTGTTATCAGCGCTCAGTTCAGAAGCCTGCATCTCTGATGGTATGGGGTTGCATTAGTGCATGTGGCATGGGCAGCTTACACATCTGGAAAGACACCATCAATGGTGAAAGGTATATCCAGGTTCTAGAGCAACATATGCTCCCATCCAGACGACGTCTCTTTCAGGGAAGACCTTGCATTTTCCAATATGACAATGCCAAACCAAATACTGCATCAATTACATCATCATGGCTGCGTAGAAGAAGGGTCCGGGTACTGAACTGGCCAGCCAGCAGTCCAGATCTTTCACCCATAGAAAACATTTGGCGCATCATAAAACGGAAGATACGGCAAAAAAGACCTAAGACGTTGAGCAACTAGAATCCTACATTAGACAAGAATGGGTTAACATTCCTATCCCTAAACTTGAGCAACTTGTCTCCTCAGTCCCCAGATGTTTACAGACTGTTGTAAAGAGAAAAGGGGATGTCTCACAGTGGTAAACATGGCCTTGTCCCAACTTTTTTGAGATGTGTTGTGATGAAATTTAAAATCACCTAATTTTTCTCTTTAAATGATACATTTTCTCAGTTTAAACATTTGATACGTCATCTATGCTCTATTCTGAATAAAATATGGAATTTTGAAACTTCCACATCATTGCTTTCTGTTTTTATTTACAATTTGTACTTTGTCCCAACTTTTTTGGAATCGGGGTTGTAAAATTAAAATAGAAAAACGATTGAAACATTTTAATTTATGTGTAATGAGTCTAGAATATATTAAATTTTCACTTTTTTAAAATAACTGATGGAAAATAATGAACTTTTTCGAATATTCTAATTTTCTGATATGTACAGTGGTGCTTGAAAGTTTGTGAACCCTTTAGAATTTTCTATATTTCTGCATAAATATGACCTAAAACATCATCAGATTTTCACACAAGTCCTAAAAGTAAATAAAGAGAACCCAGTTAAACAAATGAGACAAAAATATTATACTTGGTCATTTATTTATTGAGGAAAATTATCCAATATTACATATCTGTGAGTGGCAAAAGTATGTGAACCTCGAGGATTAGCAGTTAATTTGAAGGTGAAATTAGAGTCAGGTGTTTTCAATCAATGGGATGACAGTCAGGTGTGAGTGGGCACCCTGTTTTATTTAAAGAACAGGGATCTATCAAAGTCTGATCTTCACAACACATGTTTGTGGAAGTGTATCATGGCACGAACAAAGGAGATTTCTGAGGACCTCAGAAAAATTATTATTGATGCTCATCAGACTGTAAAAGGTTACAAAACCATCTCTAAAGAGTTTGGACTTCACCAATCCACAGTCAGACAGATTATGTACAAATGGAGGAAATTCAAGACCATTGTTACCCTCCCCAGGAGTGGTCGACCAACAAAGATCACTCCAAGAGCAAGGCGTGTAATAGTCAGTGAGGTCACAAAGGACCCCAGGGTAACTTCTAAGCAACTGAAGGCCTTTCTCACATTGGCTAATGTTAATGTTCATGAGTCCACCATCAGGAGAACACTGAACAACAATGGTGTGCATGGCAGGGTTGCAAGGAGAAAGCCACTGCTCTCCAAAAAGAACATTGCTGCTCGTCTGCAGTTTGATAAAGGTCATGTGGACAAGTCAGAAGGCTATTGGAAAAATGTTTTGTGGACAGATGAGACCAAAATGGAAATTTTGGTTTAAATGAGAAACGTTATGTTTGGAGGAAGGAAAACACTGTATTCCAGCATAAGAACCTTATCCTATCTGTGAAACATGGCGGTGGTAGTGTCATGGTTTGGGCCTGTTTTGCTGCATCTGGGCCAGGATGGCTTGCCATCATTGATGGAACAATGAATTCTGAATGATACCAGTGAATTCTTAAAGGAAAATGTCAGGACATCTGTCCATGAACTGAATCTCAAGAGAAGGTGGGTCATGCAGCAAGACAACGACCCTAAGCACACAAGTCGTTCTACCAAAGAATGGTTAAAGAAGAATAAAGTTAATGTTTTGGAATGGCCAAGTCAAAGTCCTGACCTTAATCCAATGGAAATGTTGTGGAAGGACCTGAAGCGAGCAGTTCATGTGAGGAAATCCACCAACATCCCAGAGTTGAAGCTGTTCTGTACAGAGGAATGGGCTAAAATTCCTCCAAGCCGGTGTGCAGGACCGATCAACAGTTACCGGAAACGTTTAGTTGCAGTTATTGCTGCACAGGGGGATCACATCAGATACTGAAAGCAAAGGTTCACATACTTTTGCCACTCACAGATATGTAATATTGGATCATTTTCCTCAATAAATAAATGACCAAGTATAATATTTTTGTCTCATTTGTTTAACTGGGTTCTCTTTATCTACTTTTAGGACTTGTGTGAAAATCTGATGATGTTTTAGGTCATATTTATGCAGAAATATAGAAAATTCTAAAGGGTTCCCAAACCTTCAAGCACCACTGTACCTGTAGCCTCAGTGCACATACAGAGTGATATGTATATGAACCAACCATAGAGTGTTACATGAAAGTCAACAGAGAGTCGAGTTTTTTCCTTCTCTGGTTGTTGGAAGAGAGAAACAAATAAAAGCCTGGTGTCTGTTATATCAAAGCCAACTGACTCTGCTAGCTGTGTGGTGATTTGCAAACCCCTGTACCAGCCATTTGGTAATTATTATGGCTGTTAGATTTAACAAAATGTGGTGTTTATTCTGCCGGAAACAATGTCCAAAGTTGCACTGTCGAAATATTCACAAGGGTATTGCACATATTAAAAAGCAATCACACTCAAAGCAATCACACTCAAAGCAATCCTTCAGTGTGGACTGAAACGACAAGTAAGGTAGTCTCAGGCTACATCCACACGACAACGGCAACGAGATGTTATTTAAAAATATATCGCGTCCAAATGGGCAACAATCAGTAAAATATCAGGTCCATATGGCAACGCAACGCTTGCTGAAAACGATGCAATACACATGCCACACCTCTAGGGGCGCTGTAAGACGGTCCCTTCGGAGACACCAGAACAATAGAAGAAGTAACGACGCATGCGCATAAACTATTATGCGCGAGACTTCATATTAGCCACAAAGTCAGGAAAATCTGTTTGTAAAATTACATTATAATGACCAAATACAATGAAAAGTATTTTTCCAGTCTCACCTGTGAAAGGTAATCCCATGTGATCTCGTTTGGACGGTAAACCTGTTGGTACAGTTAAATGCAGCTAATCTTTATTCTCCGCTTTGACCTCTCCAATATGGCGGCGAGGATGACGTATGATTCTACGCGGAAGGCGGCATCTTTAATGGTCCGGAATAAATTGGATTAATTTGCTCCTCTATGCCCTTTTTGAGGAATGTATTGTCGGACTTAAATCAACATCTGAAGAGGTGAGATCGCTCCTTTTTTCCCCTATTTTTGCTGGCGGGATTGCACCATTACACAATAAATATTCACAGTGAAAATATTTTGTAAGCGCGTTTCATGAACCAAGTTATAGGATTTGTTGACAACTCGCATCGCAATGAGATCATTGGCACTACTGGTGTTAAGAATCAGACCATTTCATCAATGAATATTTTGCTGTAGAGCTGCAGTGTTTGTACAATTGCATGTTTTTGCTTCACTATTACTGTCACTATTCTGCTTCTTGCATTACTACTGTGAACTAACACTGAACATAATAATAATAATAATAATAATAATAATAATATCCAAGCTCGTGTTTCACTCTCACTAGTGCTCTGTAAGGCTTTTTCCTGGTGATATTCGTTACACTTCTACCCGGCGTGAAGCACTCACAGTCATGTGGTTGTGACGTCATCGTAAACAAATCCGTTCTACTCATCCAGACGACTTCACAACGGCAACGTTGCCAGATCTTTCCACTCTGGAACCCGTTCTCAAAAAGATTGCGTTTTGGGCACCCAAAACGCCGGTGCCGTGTGGACGCCAGGCCTAAACGATAAGCAATTGTATCGGAGTCACCTGAATCCGTTGCCGTGTGGACAGGGCTTCAGTCTGGTTCCAAGAGAAAGTGATTTGACAAACAAAAAGAGAAAATAAACACAGGATGCGATACACAAAACATTTTATATGAGTTATTTATGTAATCCTTGCGATGATATGGTGACTTGTCCAGGGTGTACCCCGCCTCTCGCCCATAGTCAGCTGAGATAGGCTCCGGCTTGCCTGTGACCCTGCACAGGATAAGCGGTTACAGATAATGGATGGATATTTGTGTAATTGTCTAATAATTTATTTAGTGCTGGCTCCGTGTTCTTCATGCTTGGATAAGTGTTTGTGATTTCTGCACACACTTGGTAAACGTTTGTTTACCTTTTTCCATCACTGCATTTCTGACCAATGAATAAAAGAGTTTTAGCCATACACGCTCCTCAGCCAGTCAAATTAATAGATTGGAAAGTGCCATGAGAGGCACTTGAAAAATGTTCTACAGATGACAGGCAACTGCCAAACTTTAAACCATGTTACTGAGCTGATTGATTGAGACACTTTCACTTATCACTGTTATTCCTACCTCCTGTACTAGGACTGACTAGTAGTTCTTCTTTATTAACAGTCCACTGATTGGGCAGTTGAGAAGCCAGACTGTGAAACACCTCATGGAAGACTCCAGTCTTGAATTGTCTTGTTTATATCTTCAACAAAGCTCCAGACCTCACCTGTTGTTATTTATCTTTGCCCTTTAATGTTAATGTTACTATATAAAACGGCTGTAACACTCCTTGTGGTTCTTCACACAATTGTCTGTTGTATAACCAAATTTAATGGCTACTTTGCTCTTTATTATTAGCATGGCTTTATTTATTCTATAAAAGGTCTTTACACACCTTCATAATGATATGTCGTTATGATTTTTTTATCCGGATATATATATATATATATATATATATATATATATATATATATATATATATATATATATATGAGTGATTCCACGCTTATGGGTACTGAAATGGGGACATGAACTTATTTTTAAAAATTCACCTAAAACCATTTCTTTTTTTACCATCAGGTCACAAAACATGTAATCTTTAATGAATGATATGTTAAAAGATAACTTTAATTTTCTGAGATGTAATAAAAACATATTTATATGCCAAAGTCAAGCCTATGAGTTCCAAAATGATGTCTGTTACATTACTTCTGTTACGATTGTCCATCTCGCGTCTGTTACAAATTAATTACAATCTAGCTATATACCATGTTAATCTTATTGAAAGAATGTGTATGTTTATTCTACTACACATGTTTATTAATTATATTTGCTAAAACATCACCTTCCTATGTTTCAAAAAGTAATTCTACATTGTTAAAATTGAGAATATATATGTCCACAACGCTTCTGTTACGTTCTGACTTTGGCATATAAATATGTTTTTATTACATCTCAGAAAATTAAAGTTATCTTTTAACATATCATTCATTAAAGATTACATGTTTTGTGACCTGATGGTAAAAAAAGAAATGGTTTTTAAGGTGAATTTTTAAAAATAAGTTCATGTCCCCATTTCAGTACCCATAAGCGTGGAATCACTCATATATATATAATGTGTGACCCCTCACCGAATCCAGGGACACATGTCGGCCGAAACGAATCCGAGATAATCGCAAAAGAAGCATTTTTTTTTCGAAATTTGTGATTTTTGTTTTTTTCCATCATGTGCAAGTTGAGATCTTGAAGAATGCAATCAGTATTTCAGATAATAGATTGTTTTGTTGGAAAAGCATACATTTTTTGTTGCAAATTGTCTCATTTTTGTCAGGACTGTAGCCTGCTGGGGGGTGTGGGTAAATTACCATATGGGCCATTCACATGATGATTTAAGTCATTTGTTTTTTTTTTTCCGCGAATCAGCTGTATGATCCGAGTTGAGCGCATGGCTACTTAACTGCATACAGGCGTGTGATTTCACTATGGAATGAGTTACTAAACAGAGCGCAGAGGAGCAAACACCGCGAAGCAAACAGACACTCGGTATTTACATCGGAGATCACCATTTCTAGCAAAAAAAAAACGCAACCTCGTTTTCCAGATTGAATGGAATACTTGAATGATCGGATGATACACGGACCGTTCTAGGACTACATTATTCCATCGGAGGCATTGGTGTGTGCAAGGCCCCGTTTCTCTTTCTGATGGGGTAAGTTTATTAATCTAAGGCTGTGTGGTTATTTTTGCATGTAACGGAGAGTGTTGTGGTTTGGTTAAGCCTAGGTCACAACCGGACGTACGATTTTTTGGCCGTGTGATTTTTGGCGTTTCCCAAATCGCTGCGGGTTTTTTTTGTTCACGGAGAAAGACGCGGAAGACACCAGAACAATAGAAGTAAGGACGCATGCGCATAAACTATTATGCGCAAGACTTCATATTAGCCACAAAGTCAGAAAAATCTGTTTGTAAAATTACATTATAATGACCAATAATAATAATTATTGCCGTGTGGACAGGGCCTTAGGCCCTGTCCACACGGCAACGGATTCAGGTGACTCCGATACAATTGCTTATCGTTTAGGCCTGGCGTCCACACGGCACTGGCGTTTTGGGTGCCCAAAACGCAATCTTTTTGAGAACGGGTTCCAGAGTGGAAAGATCTGGCAACGTTGCCGTTGTGAAGTCGTCTGGATGAGTAGAACGGATTTGTTTATGATGACGTCACAACCACATGACTGTGAGTGCTTCACGCCAGGTAGAAGTGTAACGAATATCACCAGGATATCACCAGGAAAAAGCCTTACAGAGCACTAGTGAGAGTGAAACATGAGCTTGGATATTATTATTATTATTATTATTATGTTCAGTGTTAGTTCACAGTAGTAATGCAAGAAGCAGAATAGTGACAGTAATAGTGAAGCAAAAACATGCAATTGTACAAACACTGCAGCTCTACAGCAAAATATTCATTTATGAAATGGTCTGATTCTTAACACCAGTAGTGCCAATGATCTCATTGCGATGCGATGCGAATTGTCAACAAATCCTATAACTTGGTTCATGAAACGCGCTTACAAAATATTTTCACTGTGAATATTTATTGTGTAATGGTGCAAAGTGAGAGAGAGAGAGAGAGAGAGAGAGAGAGAGAGAGAGACTCTGCCCTTAGGGCAGAGTCAATCCCGCCAGCAAAAATAGGGAAAAAAAGGAGCGATCTCACCTCTTCAGATGTTGGTTTAAGTCCGACAATACATTCCTCAAAAAGGGCGTAGAGGAGCAAATTAATCCATCAACGTGTAGCATTCAATTTATTCCGGACCATTAAAGACGCCGCCTTCCGCGTAGAATAATACGTCATCCTCGCCGCCATATTGGATAGGTCAAAGCGGAGAATAAAGATTAGCTGCGTTTAACTGTACCAACAGGTTTGCCGTCCAAACGAGATCACATGGGATTACCTTTCACAGGTGAGACTGGAAAAATACTTTTCATTGTATTTGGTCATTATAATGTAATTTTACGAACAGATTTTCCTGACTTTGTGGCTAATATGAAGTCTCGCGCATAATAGTTTATGCGCATGCGTCGTTACTTCTTCTATTGTTCTGGTGTCTCCGAAGGGACCGTCTTACAGCGCCCCTAGAGGTGTGGCATGTGTATTGCATCGTTTTCAGCAAGCGTTGCGTTGCCATATGGACCTGATATTTTACTGATCGTTGCCCATTTGGACACGATATATTTTTAAATAACATCTCGTTGCCATTGTCGTGTGGATGTAGCCTAAGTGGAGAGGGATAATTCAACTTGACCCTGCTACCAGAGGTGGACAATAACGAAGTACATTTACTTGAGTACTGTACTTAAGTACACTTTTTGAGTATCTGTACTTTACTTGAGTATTAATTTTTTTTGGCAACTTATGACTTTAACTTCACTACATTTGAAAGACAAATATTGTACTTTTTACTCCACTACATTTCTATTAAGGTCCTCGTTACTTGATACTATGAAGCAGCTTTGAAAGTGGATGTTTTTTCTTTTCTAAAACGTGATTGTTTTTTTCACAGGTGACACTGAGACAGCCTATCAGTAATCACTATGGTCACGTCACATAGACTGGATAAAATCAAGATCAATGATTTCTCCACAGCATTATTTAACATGATCAGTTGATGGCAGAATGGAAGGAGGCAGTACTTCTGGAGAATGCATGCACCCATGACTTTACCTAGAACCCATGTTTCAGTTTTCTGAAAGGAATAAAGAGTCATTTTGTTTTAAATGTTTGCTTTGTTTGCCTAAAACGGAACATATCACAGCCTACAAAAACTCGCCATCCAACCTGCAGAAGCATATTGAGGTATATAAACGTTTTGTTCCAAGAGAAAGCTTCCAATGAAGTTGTATGTGCTTTTAGAGCTAGCGATATCGTTGCAATAGCTATGCAGTCTGGTTAGTTGAATGACTTTCTATGGATTTGCCTGCCAAGTTGCCATAGCCTTGTCCACGGCTAACTTTAACACATTGCTAGTTAACTTGGACACTGTTAGTTAGCATGTAAAAATGGAGTTACGCTAACATGAATAACGTTAACTTATCTGAAATCCTTTCAGAAATATGGTTTGGCATAATCTTGCCAAATAAACAAAATGTAGAAATCTTTCTTTTCTAGTAATGTCAGCTACCCAATATGATTTTGAGTTTGAAAAGAGTTTGCTAGCATGTCAGGTGGAGCTTCACTGACTAGCTAGCTTAACATTAAACCACCATGATTCCACAGGCAGATTCATATGTGCATGAATACATACACTTGCACGTACATGAGACCTGTGAGACGGACAGTATTGTACTAGTCAATCACAACAAATTGTTGGAATTTTTTGTTTTGATGTCAGTTGATGGTCTTGCATTTTTTTTTTCTCTTGGTTAAAACAGTGTTGCTATTGGGCAGTTTTTAAGCTCGAGGTGTGGACTTGGGTTTTAATCCGGTTGGATTGTCACTTGTTTTCTGAGCAAGCTGCATTTACAGCTATTCCACTGTCTTCCTGATTAACATATACATACATGTGTGCACACACTGCCAGAGCTGGGTCAGAACACTACCGTGCTACTTTGTAGGGGTGAGGAGGAGTGTTAGAATTAAAAAAAAACAGAAAGAAAAAAGAAAATGACAATGGTTGTGTTTCATTTTGTAACATTCTACCAGGTGTTTATTCTACAGGTTCTACAAGCTAGTCAATAAATCCAGTCGGGTGCTTCAGAGGCATTAGGTTTTGTAAGCGTTGTGGCAATAATACAACAATGCGTCGACAGAAAATGTATTTTTAATACTTAAGTATTTTTAAAAGCAAATACTTCAGTACTTGACTGTACAACTTTCACTTGTATTGGAGTAACATTTGACCAGTGGGATCTGTACTTTGACTTAAGGAATGAAGTTGGGTACTTTGTCCACCTCTGCCTGCTACTGGTGTTTAGCCACAGGACTGCTAATCTCTAGTACCCCCCCAAAAAAAGAGGACGCATCCTAGTGGGGAGAATGGGGGCGAAAAGAGGGAAACCTGACTCCAGCTACAGTGCTGTGTGTCAGCCGACTCAGTAGTATGTCGTATGATGAGGGAAAAGAGGCACTAACAGATGCAACAGAGTCCTTTCATGTTCTCCAGAGAAGGTGCGAAAATGTAAGAAAAATGCACTGACATGGCAGAAGACAAGATGATGGAAGAAGATATGAGTTTGTGTCCAGTTTTGGAGGGGCTGTAATCACAAGTAGCTAAACCTTCATAAGGTGTGCACATGGGCGCCACCAGGGGGGGAAAGGTTAGAACAATTCTAGGGGCCCAGCACTGCCATGGGGCCCTTTAAGGGGCTGATAATATGCTTTTATTGATTTTAATAAGACTTTTGAAATAACAACAATGCAATATTCCATCTGGTAAAATGAGCTAATTGAACAAGGTTGTCTATCTCTTGAGTTCTTCAACATATTGTCATTTAACCCTCCCCCTTTTGCGAAATGGTACGGTCCAGTTCTGGTAGAAGCGCGATGCGTTAAATCTGTGTGCTGATCAGTGCAATGCTACTTGCTGCTGTGTCACGGTGCAGCAGCCAGCCAGCCAGCAGTGGAGTGCGTACAGTTTATGATCGCTAAATATGAAGAGTGGCTGTCAAAAACGTAAAGAAAGGCAGCTGAAAGCTGAGAGGGACCGGAGAGGCAGGCAACTGGTCACTCAGTTTTTCCCAAAGAAAGGTAGCTATCGCTCACATGTGTGTTCAAAATATTAGCGAATGGTAAATGAACAGTATGAATGTGGTTGGATTAGCCTATCAAGAGAACACTTTTACAGTTTGTACAGTGACATTTTTCCATTTTAATAACTGAACTGACTTGTGTGATAAACAAGATGAAATATTACGTTATGCTGGTGCTAATAACTAGTGCTAATAACCAGTTTCATAACTAATGGGGTGCCCTAAATATGCACAGATTCAGCCTCAGGGGGACCTCCACCCTACCAAACCACTGAACCCCCCTTTGGAGAAGGAAGTAAGCAGCAATACAACCCATAAATGCTTTAGGATTGAAGTTTTTAATGAGCGAGCACCATATACAGTTTGCTAGATTAAAGTGTTGCTAATAACGGACACCAGTCAAGTGTTTGACATGGTTACGTGTGTGGAATGTTCACACGTTCTAAACCACTGGTTTCAAATTGAGGAGCTGGAGAAAGCGCAGCACACATAAAAGAGGGATAGAGGTTACAACATATGAAGAAATACGTACGTAATTGATCAAATTGAAATGTCACTCCGTGTCACTTTGAAATAAATTTATAATAAGATGTTTCCTGTCTTTTATGGGTAACATTTGTAAGGCTACTGAGTATGGAGTTCATTTAAATGCATCAAACTTGAATGCATCAAACTTTTTCAAATAATGACAATAGTGCAATTGTGACGAGGGTGGGCAAAGTTGGGGGGCCCAAAATTCTAATCTTTCATGGGGCCCAAAATTTCTGGCGGCGCCCCTGGGTGTGCACATAGGCTGATTTGTACAAGGAGAGGAGAAGAAAGGGAAAGATTATTCTCCTTTGTGTCTTTCATGGAATTTATTCTTACTCTGGTAGTTAGGAGGGGTGAAACAGAACTGTTTTTCTGATTTGTCTTGTGGGGACCACCACAAACAGCTCATCCCCCGCACTGCTCCACACTGCTGTGCTTAATCATTGCTGTGAGCTGCACATGAATACAGCTGCAGTAGATTACTGCACATGACAGTTATTAATCTGACAGACACAACTGCAAAAAAGCAGTTTCGTTCATACACTGTGTTAAATTTACAATCCCATTTTATTAGTTTTTGTTCATTGTTCTTAAGACGGAAAAGCAATCTGAGCCGAGATTAAGTTCATTGATTGTTCTGAATTCTGAAGTATAATTTTGTGGAGTAACTCCTCACTATACTCTCTGAACTTGAACTCATCTGCAATGCTGGGTCCAGTTCTGCAACAAGTGACTCTTCCCATCATGCTCTCACTCACGTAGTCTTCAGGACCTGAGAGCAAAAGATCACAGCGTTCTATGGAGATGTAGATATGTGGTATTGGATATATGGGTATTTCTGACTATATTTCTCCTCTGTTTTTGAAATCAAAGTGCATACATGCAAAATCGATAAGTCTTTATCTTTGACATTAATCTTTTGCTCAAAGTCTCTGCTATAAAATGTTGATTCAGTCACTTGTGTCACATTGTTAGGAACAGAAACTGCACTGATGTATTTTCCAGCATTCCAGTAATGACAAGTATTGAAAGAACATGTGTGCTTGATTTTATGTCTGTCTCCAAACACAGCCATATACAACTAAATCGCACTGAACAGCACAGAATAAAATTATTGGCACTGGCTTATTAACTCACATTAATTAATCAGTAATAGACTGTACGGTACATATGGAGTGCAGATCTGTACCCATATGCAGTTCTGTTTATCCACTGTTTATCTTTCTTTTGGTGTTTGTGAGTGATCAGGTAAACACTTTGCATGACCGTATTTATTCAGCACTTCAGTTTAGATCACACTGTTTGTACAGTAGAGGGAGATCATTTTCTTTCTTGACGCTCACACTGTCCTGCTTGACTGTAGCCAGAGCTGCAACATTATTTATAGTGTCATGTTAAATGAAGCAGCAGGTTTCAGTGTATCTGATAGCCACTGTATCGATGTGTGACAGTGTGAACACTGTGGATTAAAGAAGAACCTCAGAAAATAGTTTCTATACAAACCTTAAATGTTAGTTGCTCCTTGGAGGATGTGCATGATATGGCCATTTAGAAGAGAATTCACTACATTCATGTTTAGTAGACAGAAAGTTGTGCTTATATGATGGGGTTTCTCTTTAGAGAGAGTGTGTTGAGACTAATGAGTTGTCCATGTGCTGTTTATGATATAGAGGAGTTCCAGAGCTCTGCAGCCATGACTGTTTACATTCAATCACTGTGTGAATGCTCATATTTGTGCAGAGCTACCTGCACCCATGAGATGTGTAACGTGTGCCTTAAGGGGTGAAGAGTTGGCCAAGGACCATGGGAGAGCCGATACCAAGAGAGCCCAAAGGATATCCAATGCTGGTTTGGGATTTAATGAGTTTCCATGCTTTTGGAAAAGCACTGCTTGCTGCACAGAATGCCATGGAGAAAAACGACCATACGCAATGTGCAACTGTGCAATGTGCAAATATGGCCATTTAGTCAAGCTGTTGAAACATTTCAGCGATGTGTGTGCTCTGTGTGGTGTGCAAACAGACAAACACACACACACACACACATATATATACACACAGAAGGCTCCAAGAAAGTCTGTGGGCTTTTCAGTTGGCAGCCACAGCTCCTGGTAGAAGTCCAAATGACATTACTAGTGTATAATATAACAGTGTGTGCTGGTTTTTACTGTGCTTCACACTTCAGATGTCCTATTACATACAGCGATTTGTAAGGAACATCCAGGGCTTAATTTGAGCCGGAACATGACGGAACAAGATCCGTAACCTCCGTTGTCGGATCCGGCAGCTATTTTCATTTCATTCGGTGTTCCGGCAGCTATTTAAATGGATCAGATCACCTCTGTGACCATCACAAAGGGAAAAAAATCAAACAATAAATTAAATAAGTAAATAAAAATTTGTTTAGTGTTCGGTTTTGATTTTGATATGTGTTGTTGATTTCTCTCCTATGACATCCACAAAATCTGCGAAAGGGGAAGGGGGGGGGGGACATGGGGTGTATACTTCCGCTCAATAGAACACCGGGTTTTTTGTAGCCGTTAGCTTGCGCTGTGGAAAAAATGGCAAAAAAACAAGAAAGCTTACTAAAATTTTTTAAATGAATTCTCCAACTTGTTTTGTAAACCCTTTATTTCTTAACTATTACTTGAATTGATTGCACTTATGTTTGCTGGCACTGCTTTTAATGAGCAGGAGAAAAACAGCGAGGGCTCGGAAAATGACCGCACGTCGGAATCGAACCCGGGTTCCCGGATTTATGGTATGGCGCCTTACCCACCTGAACCACGAAGTCCCGCTGGCACTGCTTTTAAATAAAAATGAGTCATTTAACTCATGTCTTGTGTGATCTGATCTCCAATGGTGAAATAAACCGGTTGTGATATGAGTACAGTCTGTTATTTTAGAAGATAAATTTAATATATAATTTAATATATAGCCTAATAAAAAATAATATTTTATAACATAATATCACGACATATTACTGTCTGTAACTGTTCGTCACTAAAGCGTTTTCTAAGATCATAATGTCTGATATTATTATTTTTTTTACACACACAGTAAGCGTGTGTGCGTAAAGTTATAGTAAACCACCCCCCGCCTTTTTTTTTTTTGAGTCGCCGGACCCACCCACGTCCTGCGTTCCGGGACCTCCCACTTCACAAATTAAGCACTGGGAACATCCTACTATACAGGGAGGTCTGTGGGTTACAGGCTATACAACAATCATGATTTGTTCTTTTAGAATCTAGACAAAAGCAGAATTTAACAAAAATGTAGGAATGTCTTCTGGTTTTATTCAATTTTCACAACCAGGTTAAACTCCGGGCGGCACGGTGGTGTAGTGGTTAGCGCTGTTGCCTCACAGCAAGAAGGTCCGGGTTCAAGCCCCGTGGCTGGCGAGGGCCTTTCTGTGCGGAGTTTGCATGTTCTCCCCGTGTCCGTGTGGGTTTCCTCCGGGTGCTCCCATTTCCCCCACAGTCCAAAGACATGCAGGTTAGGTTAAGAGCAATTCCAGCGTTATGGACGTGACACTTGAACTCAAAATGGCAACAAATGACCCAGTGCATGTTTTATTGTCTCCCAGTATTTAAACAGGTGTTGCATATTTTAAGGCTGTACCATACTGGAGAAGTGATAGAGCAAGAACAATTCCCATAGTACAGCTAGGGCATGCCAGAAAACGCCAATAAAAGATGCGTTATGGATGTGACAGAAAAAGTATCACTTTTCTTGGGTGACTGTACATTTTTATCAAACTCTGTGAAATTGTAAACCTAATGTCGAAATGGAGATATCCATTTGATAGAGGGGTCCAAGGTGAATATTAAAAAAATCTTTGTTTAAAATATTTTGTATTTCATGCAGAGTTTCGGAAGGAAAAGTCAGCGTTATGGATGCGACGAAATTCCGTTATGGATGTGACGCGTCTGAAATAGACATGGCATATGTTTAGAAAATCAGCAATTTAACCACCATAACCCTTTGAAAAACTCTCTAAATATCAGCTAAAACTATCAAAGTTCTTAAATAATATTTAGGATGGCTATTGTTTTGCTGTTTTGTGGATTTTAGCATACATTTCTGTGGCTTGTGGGAATAATATAGAATTGTACATGATCAAAGTTGATTTTAGCTTGGAGTTTACATTATAAGAAAGAAAGACTGACAGTGACATATTAGGTTGGTTACAAATTGGTTCAGCTTATTCACATCTGTAAAATACAGGCCAAGGTGATATCTCTGGGAGTGGTTTTGATGTATTACATGTTGCTTTATTTTTGCATGGTGAGGTTGACATTTAGGCGGCACGGTGGTGTAGTGGTTAGCGCTGTCGCCTCACAGCAAGAAGGTCCTGGGTTCGAGCCCCGGGGCCGGCGAGGGCCTTTCTGTGTGGAGTTTGCATGTTCTCCCCGTGTCCGCGTGGGTTTCCTCCGGGTGCTCCGGTTTCCCCCACAGTCCAAAGACATGCAGGTTAGGTTAACTGGTGACTCTAAATTGACCGTAGGTGTGAATGGTTGTCTGTGTCTATGTGTCAGCCCTGTGATGACCTGGCGACTTGTCCAGGGTGTACCCCGCCTTTCGCCCGTAGTCAGCTGGGATAGGCTCCAGCTTGCCTGCGACCCTGTAGAAGGATAAAGCGGCTAGAGATAATGAGATGAGGTTAAACTCCATATTTATCTGCATGTTGTAAAAAAAAAAATTAAAGGGTATCCACAGTAAAAAATAAACATAGGCTAGAAATGCTACTGTGAAATAGGATTATGTGTTATATACCCTCTGATAAATGTGCAATATTCTAACTGTGCAGTATCCCCACATAACTTTTATCCCCCTCTCAAAATGTGCAATATTTCCAAATAACTTTCTCCTCTTTTCATAATCCAGGAACAGCATTCAGGACTAGCCTTTTATTTTATTACTGTTATTTAACATTTGCCCTCTCCTTTAGTTTAATACTTGTATTTTTTTTTATTTTGTACATATTACCACCTTTTTGTATAGTGCTTTATATTCTGTATTTTTTATTATAGTGTTCTATTTCCTAACATTGTATTGTATAGGTTTTTTTTTTTTTATAGTGTTTTATTTCCTAAACTGTTGACTCTGAGAGAGCCCTGCACAAAAATTCCAATGTGTCTGAACTGTTGGTTTATGCACAAATGGCAAATAATAAAAACCTTGACCTTGAACCTTGCTACACATTTTTCAAAAACGCATTTTGACTCCCTTGTATTGTCACACTGAGTCGCATAAAGCAGTGCTTTAAAATTCCTTTGTATTCCTGCTTACTTAAGTTCCACTTCAAGGCTCAGCCATATTGCCATTTGGTGGGTGGTGCCAAAGGTTAACGTAACATAGTATCATTGATAGGTTTCCTGTATCTTGATTGGCTCACTCCTTTTGACACTGTGATGCATCCGGATATATAAAACATTGTTGAAAAATGGCAGCGTGCAAACCCTATGGTTGCAAAAATAATAAACGTGATAATAAGGGAAATACATTTTCTGTGTTCTATTGCAAACAACCGAGCAACATAAGCAACTTGCTAAACAGTGGCTCTGCAACTTGGGAAAAGGTCACACTTTAGAAACACTCTCCTTTGGTAGAAATTCTGTTGTTTGCGAGGACCATTTTGAGCCCAATTGCTTTGAAAGGAATCTACAGGCCGAGCTTTTGGGCAACACAAATCATGTTAGACTCAAACCCGATGCTGTGTCAACAATATTCCAATACCATCCATGGAAAAGGAATTCAGGGCATGCAACCTGATGAGCTAGAATTGTATAGACATTCAAAGCTAAAATATATATTTAGGCACTGTCTAAATGTGATGCTTCCAATGAGTGTAAAATGTGTTCGTAAATCTCATCTCATCTCATTATCTCTAGCCGCTTTATCCTTCTACAGGGTCGCAGGCAAGCTGGAGCCTATCCCAGCTGACTACGGGCGAAAGGCGGGGTACACCCTGGACAAGTCGCCAGGTCATCACAGGGCTGACACATAGACACAGACAACCATTCACACTCACATTCACACCTACGGTCAATTTAGAGTCACCAGTTAACCTAACCTGCATGTCTTTGGACTGTGGGGGAAACCGGAGCACCCGGAGGAAACCCACGCAGACACGGGGAGAACATGCAAACTCCACACAGAAAGGCCCTCGCCGGCCCCGGGGCTCGAACCCAGGACCTTCTTGCTGTGAGGCGACAGCGCTAACCACTACACCACCGTGCCACCCGTGTTCGTAAATAATGCAACATTATTTTTTACAAAGCAAATTAAAAATAAACGCTGGATAAAACCCCATCTATCTTAAAGTGCATATCACGGGTAAATTCAGGAGCAAGATCAATGTAATTCTCCTATTTTATATTAAACTTTGGTCAAATATCTGTCACATTTTGCATTTTGTGCAATTTTTTTACCTTGTGCAATAGCAGAAAAATTCAGTTGAAATCAAGCCATTTGAGGCGAATTGGTCCGCCTCTGAAAAAACTTGGCATTTGGATTTCCCAGGAAACATTGATTTTCGTGACGTCGCGTGCGGGATGCCTCCCTCTGAATCCTATGTCAACGCTGGTTTGTTCATGGGAATACGACCTGGTGGTTTACTACTAATTTCAACGTTATCACGTAATTATTAAAATGGTTAACAGATGTATCGTAGGAGGGTGTAGCAACACCAATCTTGATGGGATTAGTACTCATCGTTTCCCAAAAGACTGGACAATGAGAGAGAAATGGGAGCGCTTGGTCTACACAGGCTGTGCACTAAAATTATGCAAGCTCTCGGAGCCTGCTGGCACTTCCACGGGTAACGTCACGAATCTGACTCCAGACTCCCTTGGGATTTTTCCAGATGCATTTTGTTATTTTATTTTTTTCTGCTGTAGACAGATGGCCTTGTGCAAAATTACCCTTCTGGATGAGTGTGTAAAGGGACATACTTTCATATATATATATTAAAAAAAAAGAAATTGGTCCAGAATATGCACTTTAAGCCTGGCGCACACGGGTGATTTTCCGTCGCTTGGTCGTGCAACTTTTTGATGTAAGCGAAAAATTGCTTCGTGTGCGGAAATTTGCGACAGCGATTTTTTTTGTTGTTTGCGACAGATCGCAGGTATCAAACATGCTTGATATTCTGCAACAAAAAAATCGCCAGTCACTGACTTGTTGAGATATTACCGCGTGTGCGTGTCTTTGCGATAACAAAGCGATCACCTCCAAAGGCTAATCCAATACCCGCCCACGAAGTAGTCACGTGATTTCCACATGACTTGCATCCCCCTTCCCAAATTGCCCACTGGTCGCAAATAACACGCACACGCAGCGACCTGAGAGGGGAAACTTGCGTCCAAAAATCACAATACGCTTGCGATGAGAAGTTGCCCGTGTGCGCCTGGCTTTATGTAAATAAAGATATAAATTTTGTTGTCCAGTGGTCACGGAGATACATTGCCTTGCACTTACGATCAGGTTCCCTGTGATCGCAAAAGCCATCAAAGATCAGGCCGATGCATTACCTTAAGTATCTCTTAAGTATGGAGCTTCATGCCGCTCCCCTATAAATTCACACTCAGCTTTGAGCTGTCACTAGCTAGCACTTTTAGACTATATTAACTATTGTGGCACATTGCATGTCTATACTTGTATTCACACATATAATAAATAAATAGGCTTTATAGCTAGTATGGACACACATATATACATAAACATGCACACATTGAGTTTCTATATATAATAGGCTTCTTATCGATTTGTGAGTTCTCCAGCTGGTGCTTTCCCTCTCACATCAGGCTACTATGATATCCTGGTACCTGCTACACACAGGCTATCAAGTCAAGTTTGTTTGTATAGCACTTTTAACAATAGACATTGTCCCAAAGCAGCTTTACAGAATCTGAATGACCAAAGACATGAGCCAATTTTATCCCTAATCTATCCCCAGTGAGCAAGCCCGTGGCAACGGTGGCAAGAAAAAACTCCCCCAGACGACACGAGGAAGAAACCTCTAGAGGAACCAGACCCAAAAGGGAACCAATCCTCATCTGGACAACAACAGACAACAAGACTATAACATTAAAGTTTTAACATGAAGTCAGTTTCGTTGATGTTATAACTCTTCATTAATGGAAACTTGAGTGCAAAACTGTTCATGACAACCGCAGTCCCAAAGTTAGCAAGCCAACTGTAGTCCTCAGCCACAAAAGCATTACTGTAAGTGTCCAGAGTGTCTTCCAAGTGTGACTTTCAACTGTCCATATGGGGTCATCCTCCACAGGAGCAATGTGATGAGACTCCAACTAGACATAGGAAACTGTGGGTGGTAAAAGAGAGCAACTGGACTTGCTTGAAGATTCTTGAAGATGTTTCACCTCTCATCCGAAAGGCTTCTTCAGGTCTGTCTGACTAATAGGGAGTATCAGGTATTTAACCTCTCATAGATATGAGCACAGTTTACTATGACCTGGATGACTGAGAATCTTCACAGACATGAAACCAGACATAAGGCATCAGGATGGATCAGGCAGGTCTGAGGAGCAGAAGAGGTCAGCACCTCAATCCCAGGATTGACATGTAACTCAGAGGGACAGATTGGAGGGAGAGAAGAGAGAGAAAACACAGGTTGTTAGGTATGCCCAATGTCACCTGAATAAGCAGGGACTCCGTCAAAACTAACTATGACAGCATAACTAAAAGGAGAGAGCCAGAAGGTAACACAGGCATGAGGGAGCCCCTGGACATAAAGCAGCCAGCCACTACACCCTCAACAAACTCGAGTGGGCAAGCGAATGGGGGACTGACAGCATCTATACATCCCAGTTTACCAAAACACACTATGTCTGAAGACCCTCCAGATCTACACCTTTACCTCATAAGCACCATTAACGAAAGGCTTGACTAAACAGATATGTTTTCAGCCTAGACTTAAATGCTGAGACTGTGTCTGATTCCCGAACACTACTTGGAAGGCTGTTCCATAACTGTGGGGCTTTGTAAGAAAAGGCTCTGCCCCCGATGTAGCCTTCACTTTACGAGGTACCAGCAGATATCCTGCACCTTTTGATCTAAGTAGGCGTGGCAGGTCATAAAGGACCAGAAGTTCGCTCCTGTACTATGGTGTGAGACCATTCAGTGCTTTGAATGTCCATAGTAGTATTTTATAATCAATACGAAATTTGATTGGGATGCAATCAATTACCAATGCAGTGTGGATAAGACAGGGGCGATGTGGTCATATTTTCTAGTTCTAGTAAGGACTCTTGCTGCTGCATTTTGAACTAACTGGAGCTTGTTTATGCACTTATTGGAACATCCAGACAGTAAGGCATTACAATAATCCAACCTGGAGGTAACACAAGCATGAACTAGTTTTTCTGTGTCATGTAGTGACATTACATTTCTTATCTTAGCAATATTTCTGAGATGAAAGAAAGCTATCCAGGTAATGTTATCATTGTGAGTTTCGAATGAAAGACTGGGGTCAATAATCACCCCGAGGTCTTTTACTGCTGCATGTGAAGAAACAGATCTTGGTCTGCATATAGGCCATTTCCAATGCAGGCTTGTGTGCAAGATATGTTTCCAAACTGGGTTTATCTGTGAAACAATTCAATGACTGTGCCTGTACTGTATTGCATAAAAGTTCATGCTGTTTACAACAATCACATCCAGTGTCAGTTTTCCACTTGGACACTTTCCATATCAGCACCAGATAGCTGCCGAACCCTTTGACCTGCCTTCCTGACTTTTCACTTGCAAAGCATCACTGATTTCATCATTAAAATCATCTGATGATTTCCTGCTGAAATCATTTATCAGATGCGGATTGTCCTCTTATCCGAGGTTCATACTGACATCCAGTTTCTCCGCTATCCATTCTGACTTGAAGATCACTCTTTTTTCATCTGAATAAATCCAGGCTAACAAGTATATTTACATGAGCTACACTTAACTTCTCGTAACTGGCTATCAACGACTTGACATCACGTCCTAGGCACCATATTGGTTGCCCACGTGCAAAAAGCTTGACGTGCTTTTGGACTTTTAAGCACTTAAAGCTATTTATGATAGCTAATCAGGTGGCTGCACTTGTGTGCATTATTATAATTAGGGCTTGTCCTATCAATATCAGTCATATTTAAATGCTGTACAGGTACCCTTTAATGCTTTTCCCACCTCTGAAAGCAAAATACTGTATAAGGTAAGAACAAGCTATTGTAAAGCTGTACTATTTGTAACCTGACACTTATCTTTCAAATATTTCAAACATCTTTCAAATGTTTGCACTATAACTTGTTGTGGTGTATATTTTTTCCTTATACTGTAAAAAAAAATAAAATAAAACAGCCAAAGACCACATCAAGTTTCACAACCAGTGATGATGAGAAATGTTTGGAATTAAACTAACTGCATTATTGCTTTAGAACATGTCACAAATAAGTTAATTACTAGGTACAGTACCAGTCAAAAGTTTGGAGACACCTTCTAATTCAATGTTTCTCTTTATCTCATCTCATTTTCTCTAGCCGCTTTATCCTGTTCTACAGGGTCGCAGGCAAGCTGGAGCCTATCCCAGCTGACTACGGGCGAAAGGCGGGGTACACCCTGGACAAGTCGCCAGGTCATCACAGGGCTGACACATAGACACAGACAACCATTCACACTCACATTCACACCTACGGTCAATTTAGAGTCACCAGTTAACCTAACCTGCATGTCTTTGGACTGTGGGGGAAACCGGAGCACCCGGAGGAAACCCACGCAGACACGGGGAGAACATACAAACTCCGCACAGAGAGGCCCTTGCCGGCCACGAGGCTCGAACCCGGACCTTCTTGCTGTGAGGTGACAGCGCTAACCACTTCACCACTGTGCCGCCTGTTTCTCTTTATTTTATTAATTAAAAGACACTTCATGTCTTAAAGTTTCTCTTTACTTAGTTGAGCAGTTCTTGACATAATATGGATTACTTTTATATTGTTCTAATGTCTGTCTTGTTCTATATTATTATTATTTTTTGTCATGCTCTCTCTATGTTCTATCTTCATTCTCATTATCTCATTATCTCTAGCCGCTTTATCCTTCTACAGGGTCGCAGGCAAGCTGGAGCCTATCCCAGCTGACTACGGGCGAAAGGCGGGGTACACCCTGGACAAGTCGCCAGGTCATCACAGGGCTGACACATAGACACAGACAACCATTCACACTCACATTCACACCTACGGTCAATTTAGAGTCACCAGTTAAAGGGATAGTTCGGGATTTTTGACATGAATCTGTATGGCATCCCCATCAATAGTGTCGTGCAAATACACTGACTTACCTCTGACAGCATCCTGTGAGTCCAGTTCTTGTCCAGTTTTGGTCCAGACGAAAGTAGTCCGGCAAGTTTGTTGGGGTCACGAAAGTAAAACGTTTTTCGTCTCAAAACAGTATGTGTTCAAAAGAGTGATATATTTGCATCACAAAACCGTTGCCAAATAAAAAGTCAGACCTTGAAATCGCTTGGCACTATTTTCTCTCCCTTCTTATCACTGCGCGCTGCCGGTTTCATCCAGCTGCGGCTCCAGCTTCAAGGATAAGCTGGAGCCGCATAAGTAGGAGTCCCGGCGGGTGGTTTGTATTCGATTCGTTTATATCCCGACCTTGTCAGCTGTCACATTTATGTTCATGGACCCGGTAAGCTGGTAAATAATACAAATAGGAGTCATTCAGGATTCAGCCATGACACGGAGCAAAAACATGGCTGAATCCTGAATGACTCCTATTTGTATAAATAGGGCACTACATAGGCAGCAGTGGTAGTTTCTTTTTCCCTGCCATGGAAGCGCACTTGTATACTGAGGAGGAAAGCAATTTGCATTACAGCCGTGAGGCGGCTCGGTTTTCCCTTTCGGGCGCTCTCGTTTTCTGTTAGAATTTGGTAAAGAAAAAAATAAATAAATATTATTTACCAGCTTACCGGGTCCATGAACATAAATGTGACAGCTGACAAGGTCGGGATATAAACGAATCGAATACAAACCACCCGCCGGGACTCCTACTTATGCAGCTCCAGCTTATCCTTGAAGCTGGAGCCGCAGCTGGATGAAACCGGCAGCACGCAGTGATAAGAAGGGAGAGAATCAAATCAAATTTATTTGTACAGTGCTTTTAACAATAAACATTGTCGCAAAGCAGCTTTACAGAATTTGAACGACTTAAAACATGAGCTAATTTTATCCCTAATCTATCCCCAATGAGCAAGCCTGTGGCGACGGTGGCAAGGAAAAACTCCCTCAGACGACATGAGGAAGAAACCTTGAGAGGAACCAGACTCAAAAGGGAACCCATCCTCATTTGGGCAACAACAGAAAGCCTGACTATAATATTAACAGTTTTAACAGGTATAACCCTCAACTGTCCTCATGGGGCCGTCCTTCACAGGAGTGGGGCGATAAAACTCCGACCAGACACAGGGCACCAGGATGGATCAAGCAGGTCCGAGGGGCAGAAGAGGCCAGCATCTCAATCCCAGGATCAACATGTAACTCAGAGGGACAGATGGGGGGGAGGGAAGAGAGAGAGAGAAAGAAAACACGTTGTTAGGTATGCCCTAAAAATGACAAGTATTAAATCTGTGTGGTAGGCTCGCAGAGACGAGAGTCTTTACATCAGGCATAACACACAATGGCATGTTAATATGGTAAAATATATCATGACCTGCTCTGGCTGGATGCTTGATTGGGTGATGGGAGCACACTCCTCAGCAATGATGAGATGCAGATGGGACCCTTAGGGCTGGCCAAGACAATTCAGTTACATTTCACCGGGTCTGGGACATGTGACAGAATGTCTGATGGCCGATTCCCTGCAGGCTACGATAGCCAGTCGAGGTGTCCACCGTCTCCACCAAAAGATTTCCTGTTGACTCCATGTAACTCAGAGGGACAGATTTGGGGTGGGGGGAGGGAAAGAAAACACAGGTGGTTAGGTATGCCCAATGTCACCTGAATAAGTAGGAACAGTATACATATTGCACCGAGTACAAGCAGGGACTCCGGCAACTAACTATGACAGCATAACTAAAAGGAGAGAGCCAGAAGGTAACACAGGCATGAGGGAGCCCCGGGACATAAAGCAGCCAGCCACTACACCGTCAACAAACTCGAGTGAGCAAGCGAGTGGGGACTGACAGCATCCATACATCCCAGTTTACCAAAACACTCTATGTCTGAGGACCCTCCAGATCTACTCCTTTACCTCATAAACACCATTAACAAAAGGCTTGACTAAACAGATATGTTTTCAGCCTAGACTTAAATGCTGAGACTGTGTCTGATTCCCGAACATTACTTGGAAGGCTGTTCCATAACAGTGGGGCTTTGTAAGAAAAGGCTCTGCCCCCTGATGTAGCTTTCACTATACGAGGTACCAGCAGATAGCCTGCACCTTTTGATCTAAGTAGGCGTGGCGGGTCATAGAAGAGCAGAAGTTCACTCAGGTACTGTGGTGCGAGACCATTTAGTGCTTTAAAGGTCAATAGTAGTATTTTATAATCAATACGAAATTTGATTGGGAGCCAATGCAGTGTGGATAAGACAGGCGTGATGTGGTCATATTTTCTAGTTCTAGTAAGGACTCTTGCTGCTGCATTTTGAACTAACTGGAGCTTGTTTATGCACTTATTGGAACATCCAGACAGTAAGGCATTACAATAATCCAACCTGGAGGTAACGAAAGCATGGACTAGTTTTTCTGCATCATGCAATGACATTAAATTTCTTATCTTTGCAATATTTCTGAGATGAAAGAAAGCTATCCGGGTGATGTTATCAATGTGAGTTTCGAATGAAAGACTGGGGTCAATAATCACTCCAAGGTCTTTTACTGCTGCACGTGAAGAAACAGAAAGGCCATCCAGAGTTACTGTGTAATCAGAAAACTTACTTCTAGCTGTATGTGGTCCTAGCACAAGTACTTCAGTCTTGTCAGAGTTAAGCAGAAGGAAATTAATAAGCATCCAGTGTCTAATGTCCTTAACACATTCCTCAATTCTATTAAGCTGGTGTCTCTCATCAGGTTTTGCAGAGACATACAACTGTGTGTCATCAGCATAACAGTGGAAACTAATACAATGTTCACGAATAATATCACCCAGAGGTAACATATATAGACCCAAGACAGAACCTTGTGGAACACCAAACTTTACCTCGGTACGTCTAGAAATATCACCATTTATATCAACATACTGATAACGATCAGTTAGATAAGACCTGAGCCAGGAGAGGGCCATTCCCTTAACTCCCACAGCATTTTCTAGTCTATCCAGAAGAATGGAATGATCAATGGTATCAAATGCTGCACTAAGGTCAAGCAACACAAGTAGCGAGACACAGCCCTGATCAGACGCCAACAGTAGGTCGTTTACTACTTTAACCAGTGCTGTCTCTGTGCTATGATGAGGTCTAAATCCTGACTGATACATTTCATGGATGTTATTCCTATGTAAATATGAGCATAACTGCTGTGCCACAGCTTTTTCAAGGATCTACGGAGATAAAGGGGAGGTTTGATATTGGCCGATAATTGGACAGCTGACAGGGATCAAGGTCAGGTTTTTTAATCAGGGGTTTGATAACTGCTAGTTTAAAGGATTTGGGTACATAGCCAATCATAAGAGAAGAATTTATTATTTTTAGAAGCGGTTCAATTACTCCAGGCATTATCTGTTTGAATAGATGTGTCGGTAAGGGATCTAGTACGCAAGTTGAGGCTTTTGATGTAGAGATTAAGGAAAGTAATTCAGTTTCTTTTAGGGGAGTAAAACATTCTAACTGATGATCTGATACAGTTATATTGTTAACTACAAGGTCACTTTCATTGTCTAACCTTAAATTAGTAGTTTGAATTTTTTGTCGGATATTCTCAATTTTGTCATTAAAAAAAAATCATGAAGTCATTGCTACTACATACTGCAGGTGTGCATGTGTTGATAGTGGACTTATTCCTGGTTAATTTTGCTACAGTATTAAATAGGAAGCTAGGATTATTTTTGTTATCTTCTATTAGGGAGGAGAAATATGTTGATCTCGCAGCACTAAGAGCTTTTCTATACTTCAGGAAGCTCTCCTTCCAAGCTAATTTGAACACTACCAATTTTGTTTGACGCCATTTACGTTCCAATTTTCGAGTGGTCTGTTTTAATGTGCGAGTGTCATCATTATACCAGGGTGCTAATTTTTTGTCTCTGACCATTTTCCTTTTTAGAGGAGCTACATTATCTAAAGTATGGCGGAATGTTGACTCTAAGCATTCAGTTGCCTGATCAAGTTCTGCAGGGGCTGACAGTGACCCAATCAAAGTTGACAGCTCTGGGAGATCATTTATAAAGCTCTGTGCAGTAGTTGACGTGAAAGTACGTTTAATACAGTAGCGTGGTGAGGTGCATATATTATTACTCAGACATATTTTGAATGAGATGAGACAATGATCTGAGATAACTTCAGACTGTGGAAGTATGACTATATTGTCTACATTTAATCTGAATGTTAGTATTAGATCAAGGGTGTGACCACCATTATGGGTCGGTCCTATGACATTCTGCTTAATCCCGACTGAATCTAAGATGGACACAAACGCTGTTTTTAAAGGGTCTTCTGGGTTATCGAAGTGAATATTAAAATCTCCGACAACTAAAGCTTTGTCTAAGGAAATAACCAGATCTGAGATAAAATCTGCAAATTCAGAAAGAAACTCAGAATATGGCCCCGGGGGCCTGTAAATAATAAGCAATGGAATTAACTGGGTAGACTTATTTTTCGAGGCTACATACATTATATGAGTATGAAGAACTTCAAATGTATTAAATTTATAACTAGGTTTTTGTGTTACACCTAGATAATCGTTATAAATAACCGCGACGCCTCCTCCTCTGCCAGTTAGACGAGGCTGGTGTATATAACTGTATCCAGGAGGACTCGCTTCATTTAATGATATATATTCATTTGGCTTAATCCATGTTTCTGTTAAACACAGTACATTAAACTCCTGATCAGTAATGAGTTCATTAACCATTAGCGCTTTAGATGTAAGAGATCTAATATTTAATAGCCCCACCTTTAGATCAAAGGTGCTGGCAGCAGCTGTACAGTCAGTATGATCTAATTTTATCTTTATTAGGTTACTAGAACAAACTCTGAAAATTTCTGCCTTTTTGTTGAGCTCGGGGAACAGACACAGTCTTGATGTAGTGGGCCCTGAGTGACGACTGTGTGCAGCTAGCAGACAGTCGGTTTAGCCTGTTCGTCTGCTCCCTGGCCTTGGCTCTGGATTGTCAGAAATTAACTAGGCCTGTTCTGAGACTATGACCTATGCTGCAGGAAATGAGAGCAGCACCTTCCCGAGTGGGATGGATACCGTCCCGCCCTAACAGGCCAGCAGTGCCCTCAAAATTAGCCCAATTATCTATAAAGCCCACACTGTTTTCAGAGCACCACCTGGACAGCCAGCAGTTCAGCGACCATAACCTGCTGTAAGCTACATCGCCACGCCGCATTGGGATGGGGCCAGAGCATACTACAGCATCGGACATCGCCTTCGCTAATTTAAACACCTCTACAAAGTTACTCTTAGTAACCTCAGACTGACGAAGGCGCATATCATTAGCTCCTGCATGGATAACTATCTTTGAGAACCTGTGCTTGCCTCGGACCCTAAGATTACCTGCTATGTCCGGCGCCCTGGCTCCCGGTATACACCTGACTAAAGCTGCTGGTGCCCCTAAAGGCTGAGCTAATTTCATGTGCCGTATGATAGAGTCCCCTATAACCAGAGCTCTTTCAGGTTTCTCAGTGGGTGCATCACTAAGGAGAGCAAACCTGTTCGACACGTGACGCGGAGAGGAGTGGTGCTCCCGTGGGCGAGCCTCAGCGGTAGCTTTGGCTCTACGCTTATGCCGCCGAGCCGTCACCCATTCGCCCTGCTGTAAGGGCTCTAATGCCGGAGTTGGGGGATTACTAACTCCACCTAGGGCGTCCAGACTTTCCCTAACAGAAACTACACTGTTCTCACGCTCACTAACCTGCTCTAAAGCCTGGACACGCGCTTCTAGCACTGTAATCTTCTCCGTCAGAGAGCTAACTAATCTGCACTTATCACAAGTAAAGCTAATAGAGCTATCGCTAGTGACGGAGGAAGAATGACTAAACATCCTGCACTCAGCACACTGAACAGGCTGAAGGTGTGCCATGATGAAAAGATTCACGTACCTTAAATGAAGATCTGTTGATATTAAAGCAGATCAGATGGCCTCCGCTTGTGGACTTTACACAGGAGGAGAGAAAAAGAAAGCTTCCGGTCTCGGCGTTCTTCCGAAAAAAGAAAGAGAAAAAAACGGGAAGAAAAAGGAAAGCGAAAGTGAAAAGTACAAAAATGAAAGTGACAGTACAATAAAAATGAAGAGGATACTGGAAATTTATTTGTAGAAAAAAAAGTTAAAAAAGGATTAGTAATTAACGCCGACACTCGCGGGAAAAAGGACTCGGCGTGAACAACTCAGGAAGCAGGAAGTGCGTCAACTCAGGAAGCAGGAAGTCACACAGTACTGTGCTATCAAGAGAGAAAATAGTGCCAAGCGATTTTGAGGTCTGACTTTTTATTTGGCAACGGTTTTGTGATGCAAATATATCACTCTTTTGAACACATACTGTTTTGAGACGAAAAACGTTTTACTTTCGTGACCCCAACAAACTTAGCGGACTACTTTCGTCTGGACCAAAACTGGACTCACAGGATGCTGTCAGGGGTAAGTCAGTGTATTTGCACGACACTATTGATGGGGATGCCATACAGATTCAGGTCAAAAATCCCGAACTATCCCTTTAACCTAACCTGCATGTCTTTGGACTGTGGGGGAAACCGGAGCACCCAGAGGAAACCCACGCGGAGAACATGCAAACTCCACACAGAAAGGCCCTTGCCGGCCACGGGGCTCGAACCCGGACCTTCTTGCTGTGAGGCGACAGCGCTAACCACTACACCACCGTGCCGCCCATGTTCTATCTTGTATAAAAAAAAAAAAAATGTATGTGTGTGTGTGTATATCATATTCTATTCTGTTCTCTCCTTAGTTATCCTATATCCTATTCTATTCTCTATTTCTATCCATAATGCACCACTGTCATTCTTAGTCCTGGGTATGACTTTAAACTGCAATCGGTGGTGAGTCTCAGGTCCGGGAGGACTTGAGTATTGGGGAAAGTGGAGTTATCCCTTAATCATCATTGCTCCCAGGTCCGCTCTGACCCAGAGTGGTAGCACCTGCCTGGGTTCCAGCTATGGGTTAAATAGCAGTGTTTTCCCCAGAAAAAAATTAAAGCCCTAAATTCTGGCATGATAAAACACAGACAATTGAGCACCAGCGGTGCGAAGTGAAACTAGGGGGGTCCGGGGGCATGCCCCCCCCGGAAAATTTTTTGAAAATAGATGCTCTCAGGTGCATTTTCAGGGTCTCTGAGAGGTTTTAGATACATTATTATAGGATAGATTTTAAGTGCTTCAATGATTTCTGACCTAAATAGTATTAATGTATATACATTTGAAATTTCACCTTAAATTTCAACATGCAAGTTAAACTGTTTTGTTATAGATTACTTAAGTATACGATAGATTTGAAAATCTACGGGGATACCTTGCACTTAATTATCTATGATCAAGTAGTGTTGTAACAAAAATGTGCATGAAAATATGAACAGTGGTTTGCTCCATCTTATGCAATCCAATGAAGAGAATCGATCATCATGACCTCCTGTTGATCACAAAGGGGTCTGAACCTAAGAACTGCCACCTTAAAATAAGTTGCTGTATTACTATAACTGTAATGATTTAGAATGTTTCTGATGCAATTACCATAATATATGTATAACTAAGATGCACTGAAAAGAAAAGTAAGGCAACTGCATATTATAAAGTTTTAATTTTGGCACTTTATTAAATGGACTAGATTAAAACATATTTAAAGGAAAAGAAAACTTAATTCATACTGTAACGGTTCTAACGAAGGGCGGAGCACAGAGGACGGCAGGACAGCGATCAGGTTCATAAACTGGGGGCTTTATTGCCACACTTTTCAGCGAACAACTAGTAACTAACACAGAAACACACACACAACCGGCGTCTGGTTCGGGGATGAGCTCCTCTGCTCTCGCTCTCCCTCCTTAAGTAGGGCGCGGTCACTGGGAAGACACACAAACACAGGTTAATTGACATCAGGTGTAGTGATTCTGCCACTTACCTTCCCTGACTCCGCCCTCCTGTCACAGACCGGCGCTTGACCACACCCCCGCTGCCACACATACATTTAAGTTTGCAGAAAGATTATGTATTTATAAAAACATTCATGAAGAGATTGTGTTAATAAGTGTCAAATGTAGCATAATTTTGAATAATAATGATAAGCATATTTGGCAATGTGATGTGACCCTTTAACAAAAGAATAATCCGGAGCCGCCTTTTGTTAAATGGATTCCAGGGACATCACACTGCCAAAAATGCTTGATGATTATTTGAAATTGTGCTGTATTTGACACATCTGGACAACTTCACTTCGTGAGAGTGTTTATAAGTGCATAATCTTTCTGCAAACCCAAACTAATGAATTAAGTTTTCTACTCCTTTAAAGCAGATTAATTCTCCTTGGCTTTTGCTTGGCCCAATGTTGGGCAGCCCTCTCATAGTCCATCTCGCTGTCATCCATGCTGATGTGGATCAAATTGTCCAGTGAGTCTTCTCATAGCTTATTAAAGTCAGTCGGCTTTGTCCATCTGGTGGGGGACAACATCGGCAGCCAATGAGATCACTTATAATGAATCAGAAACTTCTGGGATGTTTGACGTTTTCTTTCGATATTTTTATTGGACGGTTTGAACATGTGATCTTGACATAGCCAACAGATTACAGTTTGTTTACATCATACCATGCGGACATATTACTTTGATAGAATCAACACAAACATTGGAAAAAAGACCGCTTGTTTAACACAAATATCAATCAGTATGTAAATGGATCTGTTATTTGCTCTCCTATGTATCTAGTTACTTGTGGGTAGGAAATTTTAACGTATCAGTATAAATCTAAGCATATCGGATTTTAACTAAAGCGGCTAAGCGTATCGGCAGGCAGAGCAAGCATATCGGGCCCGATACGCTAAAACGCTTTGGGGAAACCCATGAATAGTACATCACCAATAAGATGCTGGCAGCAGGGCGCTTTTCGGTGCAGTGTGGCAGATGAACCCAACAGAGTCAATGGCACGCCACCTGATGGCATGCAGAAGTGCCACTCAAATGGCCAATGGATGGCATCACTCGGCAAGTCAGTTGTCACTGTGGGGAAACTTCCATACCCGTCAGGTCTGTGGCACTTTTGTGCACCACTTGGCATCAGGTCTGGAGGTCCAGAGAGAAAACATGATGGGGGCATGACATCATTTGTCTTACCTTACTGTGCAAGGCGCTTCATTAGGAAAGGAGAAAGAAAGCCCTGTGGTGATGGAGTAAATGCGACGGCAGCAGATCTGAGAAGCTGGAAGTTGCTAGCAGGAACTTTACACACAGGCGACCTGCATTTGATGGTCACAGCCTTGCTGAAGCTCTGGGTAACGGCAGGCTGAGGCAGCATTGCGGGTATCCAGGCAGCCCTATTTGGGGAGAGCACTGCCTGTCCTGGAAAGGGAAGCCCCTAGAAAAGGTTGGGTAAAGAAAGCTTACCCAGTCCTTACTTGGCTGGCTCACCACGGCCAGCGGGTCTCCATAATAGTGGTAGAAAGACAAAGAATATGAAATTGATAGTTGGGACTTGGAATATCTGTACCATGTTGGACAATGACAAGAGACCTGAGCGTAGAACAACTCTGATCACAAATGAACTAGATCGCTACAGTATCAACATTGCTGCACTCCAAGAGACAAGACTTGAAGGCCAAGGACAAGTGCAAGAGAGCGAATACACCTTCTTCTGGAGTGGGAATCAAATCAAATCAAGTTTATTTGTACAGCGCTTTTAACAATAAACATTGTCGCAAAGCAGCTTTACAGAATTTGAACGACTTAAAACATGAGCTAATTTTATCCCTAATCTATCCCCAATGAGCAAGCCTGTGGCGACGGTGGCAAGGAAAAACTCCCTCAGACGACATGAGGAAGAAACCTCGAGAGGAACCAGACTCAAAAGGGAACCCATCCTCATTTGGGCAACAACAGACAGCCTGACTATAATATTAACAGTTTTAACAGGTATAACCCTCAACTGTCCTCATGGGGCCGTCCTTCACAGGAGTGGGGCGATAAAACTCCGACCAGACACAGGGCACCAGGATGGATCAAGCAGGTCCGAGGGGCAGAAGAGGCCAGCATCTCAATCCCAGGATCAACATGTAACTCAGAGGGACAGATGGGGGGGGGGGGGGGAGAAGAGAGAGAGAAAGAAAACACGTTGTTAGGTATGCCCTAAAAATGACAAGTATTAAATCTGTGTGGTAGGCTCGCAGAGACGAGAGTCTTTACATCAGGCATAACACACAATGGCATGTTAATATGGTAAAAAATATATCATGACCTGCTCTGGCTGGATGCTTGATTGGGTGATGGGAGCACACTCCTCAGCAATGATGAGATGCAGATGGGAATACAGACAGAAGAAAAAATGCAGGAGTTGCTTTTGCCATTTCGAATAAGATAGCTAGCACACTGCCATCACTACCAGTGGGAATATCCGAGCGAATCATAAGTTTACATGTACCCACAGGGAATGATCGTTACCTAAACCTGATAAATGTGTATGCACCTACAATGAAGAAAAAGAAGCCTTCTGTCACGAATTAGCTGAAGTAGTAGACAGGGTACCCCAAGTAGAGAAGCTTCTGCTACTGGGAGATTTCAGTGCAAGAGTAGGGAATGATCATGTAACATACAAAGGCACAATTGGAAAATTTGGCAAGTGAAATAGGAATGCCAGTGGTGAACTCATGCTCAACTTTTGTACTCAACGTGAACTATGCATGACAAATACCTACTTTCGCAAACCAGACAAAAATTACTTCACCTGGTGCCACTCAAGATCTAAACACTTACATCTCCTTGATTATATTGTGACTTGCAGATCCAGCATGAAAGAGATTCTGTCAACAAAGGTAATGCAAGGAGCTGAATGCTCAGCAGACCTCTATATGGTCCAATCAAAGCTGAGACTCAGACTTGTATTTCCTAGATGCAAGAGAGCAGCCTCCACAACATAAGAAACTAGACATACCTGTAGACAAGTTGAAAAATAATGAGACACAGCGCAAACTCAAAATAGCTATTAAAAATGCTCCTGATCAAGAAGACACAGAAAATGTCGAGAACATGTGGCAGCTCAATATGTCCTCAACATTTTCTGTGTACACAACTGCAAGTGATGTACTTGGACAGCAGAAGAAAAGTACACCAGACTGGTTTCAAGAACAGGCCAATTTTATCTAAGCTTTGTTAGAAGAAAAACGCAAAATTTACAACCTACATCTTAAAGAAGACTCCGATAAAAGCATGAAAGCTTTCAAAGATATGAAAGCGAAAGTGCAACAAGAAATCAGAGCCATGAAAGACAGATGGTGGTGCAAGAAAGCTGAGGAATTACAGGAACTGGCAGACAGGAAGGACTATGTAGTTTATTTGCTGGACTGAAGACTCTCTATCGACCAAGAAGCAATGTAGTGGCACCAGTATAAAGTGCTGATGGAAGCATACTCCACACAAATCTGGAAAACATAAAAAGAAGGTGGAAGGAGCATTTCTCCAATCTCCTAAACCAGCAAGGGTCAGCCAATCCTGAGGCATGTTGCTGGCTTGAGAGGAGACCAACAAGAGAAGATCTGTGTGTACCCATCACATCAGATGAGCTTGAGAAAGTACTCAAGGATACCAGATATGCCAAAGCACCTGGCCAAGATGGCATCCCAGCTGATGTGCTGAAGCAAGGCAGCCCCAGCCTAACAGCTGCACTCTTAAAACTGTACAATGCATGTTAGGAGAACATGTGTCTTCCCCAAGACTTCAAAGATACACTAATTGTGACCATCATCTACAAAAAGAAAGGAGAAAGGACCAAATGTGGAAACCACCGTGGCATATCTCTGCTTTCCACTGCAGGCAAGATTCTGGCCAAGATAGTTCTCAACTGAATTAAAAATATCTCAGAATATGTACTTCCAGAAAGTCAGTGTGGTTTCAGGGCTGGCAGATCTACCCCAGATATGGTCTTCAGTCTCAGAAAACTCCAAGAGAAAGCCATTGAGCAACGTCAACCTCTGTACATGGTTTTTGTAGACTTCTCAAAGGGCTTTGACACCACTGACCAAGAGACGCTTTGAAGTGTGTGGATGCCCAGAAAGACTGATAGAGCTCATTAAGCTCTTCCATGAAAACATGTCTGGGAAGGTTTCGATCGGAGGAGACATTACTGAAGCTTTTCCTGTCAATCATGGTATCAAACAGGGATGTGTTCTTGCCCCAACATTGTTTATACTCTATCTTATAGCAGTCCTAGAGACTATGGGCACTAACTTAGATAACCTAGTGTAACCTAGTCTACATCAGAACTCGACTGGAAGGCAAACTCTTCAATCTTGCCAGAATCAAGTCCTTAACCAAAGCTCGGCAAATTTGCATGTGAGAACTGCTGTATGCAGATGACTCTGCATTTGTAACAACAGATTTGGATGACATGCAGGAAATCGTTGATCGCTTTGCTACAGCTGCAACCCTCTTTGGATTGAAAATCAATACCACGAAAACAGAACTCCTGTACCAACCCTCACCTGAACCATAGGCAAGGTCAAACAACATTGTTTTGGTCAATGGAATGCCTCTTAGGAGTTCTGAGAGTTTCATCTACTTAGGCAGTGCAGTTACCAACACAAACTCATCAGACTTGGAAGTAGACCACCGGATTCAAGCTGCCACCAAAGCCTTCAGTGCATTACAAAAGCAATTATGGTCTCGCCATGACATCAAGAGAACCACCAAGTTGAAAGTATACAATGTCTTACCATCTCTGCTTTATGCCACCGAATGCATGATGCTCTACTGTAAACATTTCAAGAAACTGACCAGGCTACAACTCCGACACCTGCGTCAAATCCTCAAAATAAGATGGCAGGACAAGGTCCCCAATGTAGAAGTCCTCAGGCGAGCCAATACAGTAAGCGTGGAAGCCCTGATCACAGCCTCCCAACTTCATTGGCTTGGACACATCTGGCGCATGCCTGACATGCGACTACCCAAAGCCGTTTTCTACGGAGAACTGAGCCTCGGAAAGAGGAGACAAGGAGGACAGAAACTGAGGTACAAAGACGTCTTGAAGAGGAACATGAAGAATGCTGGAATTCTTGATCAGACGCGGGTAAGGGATGCCTCGGATAGAGCAACATGGCAAAGCATAGTTAAAAGCTCAGTGTTCGCAATTGAAGACAAGCATCAAAGGGAGTATACGAGAGCTCACGAAGCCAGACATTCCATGGCAGCTCAGCCAGGCCGTTCGTGCCACCGCTGTGGATGAATCTGTCACTCTGATACCGGCCTTGCAGCCCATCTGGTTTCTGTGCATCCTAATGAAGCAGTCATCACTAGCAATGGACAGCCGCCGCCGATGATGACGAATATAGATTACTACAGTTGTGGAACAGGGCTATTTACTGTATTTTTTATTTATTATTTACTGTTTACTGTTTGATCTCAAACTCATTGAGAAGGCACTAATTCCACTAATTAACTTTTGATGAGGCACACCTGTTAATTGTAAAGCATTCCAGGTGACGACTTCATGAAGCTGGTTAAGATAATGCCAATAGTGTGCAAAGTGTCATCAAAGTAAACACTGGATACTTTGAAGAGTCTAAAGTATGGAACATATTTTGTTTTTGTAGAACAAGAGCAGGTGGGTGGAGCACAGAAGCATGGCAGGCCAGAACTGAGTTCTCAGAAACTCTTTTATTTTGTGGCTTTTCAGCTCATTTACTCTCTCACACACGCACACACATGCATTCGGGTCGGGAGAGAGCCCCCTTTCTCTGCTCTCTCTCTCCTTTTATAGGGCGCGGTCACTGGGGAAGACACACAAACACAGGTTAACTCACATCAGGTGCAGTGATTCTGCCACTTACCTTCCCTGACTCTGCCCTCCGTTCACAGACCGACGCTTGACCACGCCCCCGCTGTCACAGTTTTGTTTTGTTTTTTAAATCACTTTTTGTTTATCACATAATTCCAAAAATGTTCTATATTTGATATGTAATTATTTCAGTTTTGATGTCTTCAATAATTGCTCTACAGTGTAGGAACTAGAAAAAACAGTGATGTAATGCTTCATTACCCATTTACGTCATACACAATACAGAAAAACTTATGAGTAAGTACAGTGGTGCTTGAAAGTTTGTGAACTCTTTAGAATTTTCTATATTTCTGCATAAATATGACCTAAAACATCATAAGATTTTCACACAGGTCCTAAAAGTAGATAAAGAGAACCCAATTAAACAAATGAGACAAAAATATGATACTTGGTCATTTATTTATTGAGGAAAATGATCTAATATTACATATCTGTGAGTGGCAAAAGTATGTGAACCTTTGCTTTCAGTATCTGGTGTGACCCCCTTGTGCAGCAATAACTGTAACTAAATGTTTCCGGTAACTGTTGATCAGTCCTGCACACCGGCTTGGAGGAGTTTTAGCTCATTCCTCTGTATAGAACAGCTTCAACTCTGGGATGTTGGTGGGTTTCCTCACATGAACTACTCGCTTCAAGTCCTTCCACAACATTTTGATTGGATTAAGGTCAGGACTTTGACTTGGCCATTCCTAAACATTAACTTTATTCTTCTTTAACCATTCTTTGGTAGAATGACTTGTGTGCTTCGGGTCGTTGTCTTGCTGCATGACCCACCTTCTCTTGAGATTCAATTAATGGACAGATGTCCTGACGTTTTCCTTTAGAATTCACTGGTATAATTCAGAATTCATTGTTCCATCAATGATGGCAAGCCGTCCTGGCCCAGATGCAGCAAAACAGGCCCAAACCATGATACCACCATGTTTCACAGATGGGATAAGGTTCTTATGCTGGAATGCAGTGTTTTCCTTTCTACAAACATAACGCTTCTCATTTAAACCAAAAAGTTCTATTTTGGTCTCATCCGTCCACAAAACATTTTTCCAACAGGCTTCTGGCTTGTCCACATGATCTTTAGCAAACTACAGATGAGCAGCAATGTTATTTTTGGAGAGCAGTGGCTTTCTCCTTGCAACCCTGCCATACACACCATTGTTGTTCAGTGTTCTCCTGATGGTGGAATCATGAACATTAACATTAGCCAATGTGAGAGAGGCCTTCAGTTGCTTAGAAGTTACCCTGGGGTCCTTTGTGACCTCACCGACTATTACATGCCTTGCTCTTGGAGTGATCTTTGTTGGTTGATCACTCCTGGGGAGGGTCACAACAGTCTTGAATTTCCTCCATTTGTACACAATCTGTCTGACTGTGGATTGGTGGAGTCCAAACTCTTTAGAGATGGTTTTGTAACCTTTTCCAGCCTGATGAGCATCAGCAATGCTTTTTCTGAGGTCCTCAGAAATCTCCTTTGTTCATACCATGATACACTTCCACAAACATGTGTTGTGAAGATCAGACTTTGATAGATCCCTGTTCTTTAAATAAAACAGGGTGCCCACTCACACCTGATTGTCATCCCCTATCCCGGATTACGGACCGGGCCAGTGGGGCCGGCGCCCAGGGGCCCAGGGGGGCCCATAGTGATGCCGATGCTAATGCCAATTGTGACATCAGAGGGCCTTTATTCTCTAGGATCTTATGACTACTTACACTGTTATAGGGCATATCTGAAGAAAACAGAGGGAAGGGGTGGGTTGGTGGGCGGCGGGGGACGGCAATCAGAGGGCCCCTGGCCCTGCTGTAGTGCCTCTTGTGAAAACTCCTGAGGCCATAACGTCTGCCAACTAGGGGCTCAAGGAAGTAGGGGGAGTGCTTTCAGAGGATCCTATGATTATGAAAGCCCCTGCTAAGGGTCGTGACTTCTGGCTATCTGGGGGCCCTAGAGAGAGCCCTAACGAAAAAGCGTACTGTTAAGAGTAGCACCAAATTGACTTAACTAACTGTAGAGGCCAGTCTTATGACAATGCAAGTAATATGTCAGGAAAGTACAATGGAGTCCAAGCTCATCTGAAACGAATAAACCCATTAATTTGTTATGTCCCCTGTGCAGCACATTTGTTGAATTTAGTTGGTGTCAATGCTGTTGACAGTTGCCCAGAAGCTGGCTGTTTCTTTGACTTTGTGCAATCACTATACACATTTTGTACCTCGTCAACACACAGGTGGGGAAAGGTGTTTCGTGATACAGATGTGAAACTCACATTGAAATTGTTGTCAGGTACTCGCTGGAGTTCAAGAGCTGAATCCACAAAGGCTCTTTGGAAATATTATCCACAATTGAGAGAGACACTGAACAATATTTCCAAAGATTCACAGGAAAAACGTGAAACTAGAAGCGAGGCCTCTGCACTCTGTGGCAAGCTGGACAGCCTAGAGATAGCCTTCATGGCACACTTTTGGGATACAATACTGCAGCGGTTCCAAGCCACAAGTCTGCAGTTGCAGAAACATAACATTGACATACACACGGCTACATGGCTTCTCCTTTCACTTCGTGACTTTGTGGCAGAACAGAGAGACAATTTCGCCTTTTTTGAAAGGTCAGCTTTAAATGTTACCTATTCAGTCTCCCAAGACTACAGGCATAACCTCCAGCACACAAAGAAGCGCAAACGTATGTGCTGATGAAAGTGAAGAGCCAGGTGTTGAATTTAGTGGAAAAGAAAAGTTTCGGATTGAAACATTCAATGTTCTAATTGACAAACTTGTGTCCTGTCTTAACCATCGGTTAACTGCATACACACACTTGACCAATCTTTTTCATGTTCTTTTCATTCCTGACAATATGTCCAACAGTGAGCTCACTTCAAGGGCCAAATCACTTGCTGCAGCATATCCCACAGATTTGGACATGAGCCTGGCAGATGAACTTGTACAATACAAATCATTCATGTCAGAAAATCAAAAATGCCCAAGTACAATGCTGAAGACCATGGTGGATTTGGATCTACAGTCCACTTTTCCAAATGTCTACATAGCACTCAGACTTTTTTTGACCCTGCCTATTACAAATTGTGAAGGGGAACGTTCATTTTCCAGACTGGCTCGTATTAAGAATGAACTCAGGATGACAATGTCAGAGATGCCTACTAGTACGGATTGGCCGTATTTTGTACGGAAAAGTTACGTAAATACGATGTTACAGCAAACAGTGTTATTCTGTACGGAATTATTATAAAGTCTTAAAAAATTCCAGTGAGTTGTTTTTAAATGTCCAAGCGACTTTTTCAATCCATGCACGATTCACGGCTATTTATTTTTACGACAACCACACATGCTGTGTGTGACATGCGCAGATACCACACATGCTGTGTGTGACATGCGCAGATACCGCACATGCTGTGCGCAGATACCGCACATTTGTTTGCGCTATTTTCACTCGACATCACACATGCATGGTGCTGCTTCTCAATAGTGGAAATGAAACACTCAGTATCAGGACAAGTGAAACACAGATCTCAGGTGTTCCTCCCACGATATATGGTAGAATGGCCGTGCATTACACCCAGTCAAAAGGGCAATGGATACGCACACTGCAAACTGTGTAGAACTGACATTAACATCACTCATGGTGGTCGCGATGACTGCAGGCGGCATGTCAACTCCAAAAAACATATGGAGTATGCTGAAATGGTGAGTCAGGCGGAAAGTAAATCTGGGGGTATCCAGCAGTTTTTTACGAAATCTGTGCATGAAAAGACACGGAACGTGACACGTGCTGAAGCGGTGATGGTTGACCTATGCTTGGAGTTGAACTTGCCGATTAGTGCCATGAAATGTGAGTTAAACTTATTCAGTTTCTTTTTACATGTATGATTTTTATTCACTAAAATATCAAACACTGGCTGTACTTCTTTAATTCAAAGTCTTTTCAGTGTTGCAAGTACAAACGTACATGTAGTATGATCAAAAACAGAATTTTATGATTAGTGTTGTTGGGATTGTGGCAAAAAATTGATCATTCCACTGTTTTAAATACAATTATAAATGTCATTTTATTCAATGTCTCTTCTGAAGCATTATGCTGAAGTATTTATATATTGGGACATTAAGATAACAATGTCGGACTCTCTTTGGCATGAAATAAGAAATTTTTTAAAAATTTTATTAGAATCCGTTAACAGGTAGAACATTTTGCCAGGCAATATAATATAATACTTTTGAGGAGTTACATTCAATACCAATGATTGGTAGTCAACCGTAATGTCTGCAAACAGGGAACACTATTGTATTTAGAAAAATGTGAGAAATTGTATGCTCTAGAAGTTTGTTGAGTGGAAATTCAATTGAGATGGCTGCTCGTGTTTTGTTTATTCAATTCACACAAAACAGTACTTTTTAATAATTTAAATGTTAAACATATTGGTATATACACCTCTTTATAATGGAAATGCGCATACTGTAAATTAATGTTACTGAAAGTCATTCCAAAATACTGAAAAATGTTTTCAAGAATACTGAAATTCAAAATTTGGGGTAGGCATCTCTGCAATGTGCCAAAACCGCTTGAATTCACTTTCTCTTCTGGCAATTGAATCAGAGTTGGTCCGACAGCTTAACTTTGATGAATTAGTGGATGACTTTGCAAGAAGGAAGAGTAGGAAAAAAACTTGTATAGCCTAGAATGAATTATTCCTTAGGTACGGCTTAATTATTGACATATCCTAATCAGTTTCCTTGTTAACTTCTTGACACAATACATATATCTTTAATCACTAACATTGTATGCCTTAATGTTCTAAACATACAGTATGTTCACATGTCACTTTATTTACTTCATTCACATGTTGCCCTCTGCTAGTTTGCGACCTCAGTAGCCTTTGTGTGTGTGTGTGTGTGTGGGGGGGGGGGGGCCTTTGCGAACTCCTGGCCCCGGGGCCCAGACCCCCCATAATCCGGCCCTGGTCATCCCATTGATTGAAAACACCTGACTCTAATTTCACCTTCAAATTAACTGCTAATCCTAGAGGTTCACATACTTTTGCCACTCACAGATATGTAATATTGGATCATTTTCCTCAATAAATAAATGACAGAGTATAATATTTTTGTCTCATTTGTTTAACTGGGTTCTCTTTATCTACTTTTAGGACTTGTGTGAAAATCTGATGATGTTTTAGGTCATATTTATGCAGAAATAAATATAAAAAATTCTAAAGGCTTCACAAACTGTCAAGCACCACTGTAGGTGTGCCCGGACTGGTAATGTATATAATGAGTAGCAGTAGAAATGTTGACGTCAGGAACATGTACAATATAGTAGCCTTTCCAGTTACACCAAATGTAAATGTATTACAATGAGCTACTCATGTAAATGTATTAAAATGTGCTACAAAAGACTGCAATCATTAATGTAGCCAAATAAAATATGGTACTATGAATTTTTTTAATGCAGAAACATTTTTTTGGACATGGGATCAGTTGTGTTACATCAGATGATCTATGTTTTATGGCGTTAACTTTTTGTCCTTCAGAAACCCTGAACTCAGTTTTACTGTTTCTTTGGTTCCTGAATTAAAACGTGAAATCCTTAAAACAGTTATTAATAATACTGATAGAAATATATGTTTGGCATGCTTGAAGCTGGTACAGGCTGTTGTGATTGCTACTTGTTTTGGTTAGTTAAATCCTTAAGATTTATCTTTGCTCGCACATTCTGCTCTCTGCTTAGTGAAGGTTATTTTGACCAGTAATGCCTTCTTCTTTTCATAAGATTATGATCCTGATGGTTGATGTAATGGTACACAATGTCTCTCTTCTTTCATAAAGAAGTGTAGTCTAAACCAGTGATCCATCACCCATCAATGCTCAAAAAAACTCATGTCCGATCGTCTGAGACGATGAAAGTCTGTGCAAGGACAAGTAAAACTTTAATGGTAATCATCCAATTGGACAACAAAAGTTAGTGCTGGCAACCTAAGCAACACATGCACACAGACGATAAGAAAGCAGGAAACCAGTCTAAAGTAGCTTATCTCATTTCATGGGAAATGCATTAAAAAGTTTTATTCATCAACATGACAATAAATAAAAGTACAAAAAATATTTTGAGGAAACCATTCAAATTTCCTTGGTTTCGTTATAATTCATTGAAGTATGCGTGTGTTTGAGTGTACAAGAAAAGCTCGATTCAGAGAGGTCCACGTAATGATGTAATTGTACCAGTTGGCTAAGGGGAACGAGGGTCAAGGGCATCCTGTGCCAGCAGCGCGGTTGAAGTGGGCAGGTGTCAAACTTAGAACTTTTATCTCACGATTGGAGTTAATAATAAATGATATCACTGAATAATGTTCCTTCCCTCTAACCAGTACATATATGATTTTTTTCTTGTTTTTGATGGTTTCATGTATTTCGTAATGATATCATTTTTATTTTCTAAATATTTATCAACATACCACCATTGTGGCATGGGAGCCTGTGATTGGTGGACAGCCAACAAAGGGTGTCTCCCATTGGTTGTAAATCGTGACATAAAAATTGTAAACACATATGGGACCGCTGACTGGCTGTTCACATACTGAAGCCAAGCGGAGATGTCCGGCGTCTGCTGCTGTTGTCCGAAGAAAACTACAGCTAAAAAAGTTCTACTACTGGATTACTTGGACAATCTTAGTCAGAAAGAAGTGCAGGATAGATATACGCGGAAATTAAAGTTTATTAGCGGTTATGATCCGTACAAAATTCCTCGAAATGACTGGAGTGACAGTGCAGATTCGTGGCCTAGCATTAGCTACATGTTGGAATATCTTTTTCCCAAAAAATCTCAACACAGAAGAACGGTTTAAAAAAAACTACAGAAGCAAGAAAATCTTTGTGTAAAGACCTTTTTCCCCAACATCAGCTTTTGGGAACAGAATGTTGCGAAAGCCAAAGCATTTACTCTCAAAGGGCTCTGACCTAAACTGTGAGCTAGATGGTATCCCCACCCCTCCATGTCTCATCAACCCCAAGGACATCTAGTTACAGAGCTATTTACACTATCATTTATCCAATGATGCTTATTATTGTTAAAACAATATCTGAAGTTTTATTTGTAAAATAACAAAAGATCTTGCTCTAGACTTTCAAACAATATTGTAAGATTTTATTTTAATTTTATCTAATAGTGGATGGTACAATAATTACAAACACTAACAATCAGCACATTTCAGTTGTAGCTATAGTCATATAGTAGCTATCATCATTCTTGTAATAATAATGTCAATAAATGGTTAATGTTCAGTTCCCTTTTCATTAATTCTCGATTCAAAGGCACCTGAGTCACACAGGTTGATCAGTGTGTAACAGACAATAACAATTTTATCCAAAATAGTTTTTCCTGCCTTAGTCAATTTATTTCCATTACACATGTGTGCAGCTGTTGTAAAGTTCAGCGTGTGTGTGTGTGCGCGTGTGTGTGTGTGTGTGTGTGTGTGTAGAACTCTCTTGAACTGTAGGTTCATTTCTACACTCTGGTTCCATGGTGACATTTTGCACAGGACTGGGTTCTTTTGATAACAGAAACAAAGCTCCAGCATTATTATTATACTCATTCAAAACTCTCCACAGCTTAATATACCCTAAATTATTCATTCCTCTGCTACTAGAACTTCTTTCTTTCTGAATATGTCTGCATATATTGGTGCTATGATTTTGTGGATTTATGATAATTATGCTGCTTCACCTATTAAAAAAAATCAACTGCATTCTGTCCTCTCCAAAATAAAATAAAGCTCTGGACAAGTGGAATTGTTTTTCGGGCAAGTATGTTTTGGGTGCTGCTTGCCCATTGGGCAAGTAAGGCTGGGAGATTTTTTTTTTGTTGTTTGAGGCCTGCTCATTTACATCTAACATAGATAACTTTATCAATCACATCATCATCATCATCCTGGACAAGCCCCCAGAAAACTGTTAGGTTTTGATCTGTCTTACGGATATCTGGGAGAAATATCTCTGAACAGCTGTGTCTGTGTCAGTGACTATTTTCTCCTGGATATCCATGAGGCAGAATCTCTTAAGCTGGGTATACACTGTGCGATTTTTTCAATCGCAGTATTCAGCTGCTGCTCACACTGTCCGAGTGAATCGCAGGGGTAAACAGCACGCAGCTTATGATTCCTGTTCTCACACTATACGATCCGATGCTCGGATGCGATGCTCAGATCCGATGCTCAGGATTTCAAACAGGTTTGATTTTCATCCGATCGATCGGGAGAAGGTTGTGAGGTGTTAATCGCTTGTCGTTACCCCATGTATACTACACGATCCGAGACACACGATTGAGCCAAAACTCGGCCCGATCTCCAAAATAGTCGCACGAGTGAAAATCGTGTCAAAATCGGGCCAAAAATCGCACAGTGTATGCCCAGCTTTAGGCGGCAGAGGTCTGTTTTTCCCTGGATATCCGTGAGGCAGAATCTCTTCAGCAGCAGAGGTCTACATTCCTAGATCATACTTTGTCAATTCAACCTCCTTCAGTACAGACAGATCAAAACCTCACAAATAACAAGAAAGAAACAACAAGCTAGATAGAAATGGGTCACATTGCTATGTTTTTATTTTGTCCCTGAGAAGTCAGTCAGGTGTTTGAAAGCTCCTGCACTGTTCATGAACTGACCACAAACAGGTGTTGTCTTTGGTGTAACGTGGAATGTGTACTTACTCTAAAATCCATCAGATCCTCCTGAGTGTCAGTTTAATTGATGTCATCAACAAAATATTGTATTATACTCTGGACAAAAGCATTTGATTCAGATAGCATACTAATTTATTCTATGTTCATAAAGTATATATTACAAAACAGTAGTCTGTGTTTTTAAAACCTTTGTTTTTTTGTTTTTTTTTACTGTGCTCTATGAGGATTTTGATCAATCTCACCTGAATTCACACCAGAAAGGCTGTATGTAGCACTGTGTCAGTTAAACATGGCAGATGGTGACAGCTGAAGTCAGACTAGATGTTACAACACAACTCAATAAAACAGCATGAGACAGTGGGCTTGTGCATAAATGGCCTATTCGTCTGATTATCCATGAGCATCAATACCACGCTTTTCTATGGTTACACAAAAATGACATCTTATTGTGAGATTTCAGTGCTATAGCAGTTACTTCTTTTATCATTTATTTTCAACATTTTCTCTCAACCCCTCTGTTTCCCCCAGACTCATCAGGCCAGCTGTCCTCGTCTCCTCTTAGTTCCCCAACTGGTCACCGTGCTGTTGGCCCTCACTCACTCCACCCGTCCCTGCTCACCCCATCATCCATGGGCTCCACGCCGGGTCAGCTTCACTCACCTATCAATGGACTAGCATCACCCTTCTCTGTCATCAGCTCATCCATGGGCCATCCCTCCATCACGGGGCCTTCCAACACCAGTATGACCTTCGGACCTAGTCTCAGTCCACAAGTAAGTGTCTTATAATATCCTGTGCATGCTGATGGGAAAAACCTGATTTTCTGAGTACTATGGCTGAATGCTACAACTGTGAAAATCATTGTGGTATCACTGTGCCTTTTGCAGTTAAAATAAGAAATGCTCCTAGTGTTTTATGCTTTCAGCTTGTGATCGCTGTGTGAATTTAAATTAAGCGTTTACTTAATTAACTGAATATTGAATATGGTTATGATAAAGGCTCTGGAGTCCTACATGTTCCATTTAAATGCATTAAGCTTGCTTAAATATTTTTCATATATCATGGGGAAATTGACACATTAAATATGTAAATGATTATTTAATGGGAGGCACTTAGTTTTCCTTTCATCCTCTCATTGGCAAATTTTTGATTGTTTGCTGATTCTGCTAAGATTCACAGAGACTCTAACTACTGTAGCAATTGTAATGGTTTCAAACCTGGGACAAATACACGTGCGCGCACACACGCACATACACACACAGACATGGATAAACAATTTAGTATTTCTTTCTAAAGTTTGTTTTTAGTCAGTCTGGAACGCTGCTTTATTATGGATGTTTTTAACATAGAAAAATACTGGTCCTCATAAAGGTTTGTGGTGTTACTGGATGTTTGTCAAGTAGTGAACACGCTGAATATGAAAAGGATTTTATGACACATTGTAAAACACACACACACACACACACACACACACACACACACACACACACACACACAAATTTCCAAATGATGTAATTCCACTTTTATTTGTATTATTGTGAGCTTTGCTTGCTTTCCAAGATGCATTAACTTTGCAGTCTGTAGGCAAATATATGGATCATTAATATGAACAATAATTGTATGCCACTTTAATTAATAAACATAATAAACAATATGGGGCGGCACAGTGGTTAGCACTGTGGCCTCACAGCAAGAAGGTCCCGAGTTCGAGCCCAGCGGCTGACAAGGGCTTTTATGTGTGGAGTTTGCATGTTCTCCCCGTGTCCGCATGGGTTTCCTCCGGGTGCTCCGGTTTCCCCCCACAGTCCAAAGACATGCAGGTTAGGCTAATTGGTGGCTCTAAATTGACCGTAGGTGTGAATGTGAGTGTGAATGGTTGTCTGTGTCTGTGTGTCAGTCCTGTGATGATCTGGCGACTTGTCGAGGGTGTACCCCGCCTCTTGCCCATAGTCAGCTGGGATAGGCTCCAGCTTGCCTGCGACCCTGTAGGACAGGATAAGCAGCTACAGATAATGGATGGATAGATGGAATAAACAACACATAGTCTGGATAGATTTTGTGAAATGTTGAGGACCTTCATAAACAACCAGCAAAATGTTTCTCATGTTTTCTTTGTTTTGTAATGGCTCTCCTATTATGTTACAGCTTTACAGTGTTCTGTTGAAACGAAGTGAGATATTTTCCATGAATTCACACGCGAGCTGAAGAGGTGTATTGCTGCTGTGTTGTATTTCACAATAATAAAGTTAGCCATATAATACATGTCTTGTTGCACAGTTATCATAAAGGACTTTGTCAGGAACACTCACTGATTAAGAAGAGGCCTTGGAAGGAACGAGCGGAAGCCATTAGTGCTTTGTACTGCCCCCGGATGGAACTCCAACATGTTTGGGCAGGCATAAAAACAATGAGGTGCCTTTTCCCCCTCCATCTCACCACACAAGTTTCCTTTCACAAAACTCTAAATTAGCCACTAAATCCAGAGGGGTTCTGCTTAGTAAAATTTTAGATATTGCCATTTGGGATTTAATAGTTAGCAAAAAAAAGGGGATTCTTAACTGATCCTCCAGTACCCTCCTTTAATACTCATTAGCACACTCATCAGCGCACTTGATATGTAACCAATGTGCCTCATCTGTGTTCTTATTGTTCCACATGGGCGTTGTGATCTTTATGGGCAGCTGAAAGTGCTTAGCAGAGGCCCAGCAGAGGCCTGACCAAAGCCTGGGCAGACGGGAAATGAGCCACCCGTTAAAACCTGCTGCTCAGCCATGTGGTGTATGTCAGAATGAAACATTAACACCCAGCCAGACCCACGCGTCACGCATACACATTGTGCATACATCCTGTTGATGGCTCAGACATATTAGGCTCCTACAGGGGATAAAATTAATAGAACCATTTTACCACAACATAATTTACACAATGTTTTGGAATACTTGGTTGGATTGTTTTTCACTCTGCTTTATCTGAGGATGTGGGCTGTGAGAATCCCATCAGTGCTGATATATGACCAAACATCCAACGCCTCTGCCATAAATCTCTGTTCATTACTCATTTCAGAACAAAAGACAAATGTTTACTATTTTTCACAGAAATATTTGAAATAATTCCAGTTCTCATAGGGAGAAATGGTGGCACAGCAGGAAGCATTACCTCTTCACAGCTCCACAGTCCAGTCCTGAACTTGGGTTACTGTCTGTGTAGTAGTCATTTAACAATATATCATGTAACAATACAAATTTATGATTCAAAATCTATGAAATAAAAAATGAATCATGATTCTTATCAGACTGCGTAATCTGTTAGTGTTTCCTAGCTATAACTGTGTTGTTTAGACAGCACAAGACTTCACCCAAGGAGGAAGTTACACAGCTCTAATGCTACAGAAAGCCCGCGCGCGCACACACACACACACACACAGATCTGAAATGGGAAAGAACTGCTGTGTGATTGAGTGGACAAACAGATTTAACAAGAAAATGGAGCTCTCTTTTTAACAGACTTCTGAAAGCTAAAGAAAAGAGGAGAAAAATGGAGGTAGTATAAGTGTTCATAAAAGTTTATTAAGAAAAAGCCTATTTGTTATTAACTTTTTCATTTTTCATAAAAGGAATATTTTAGTTGATAGGGTATTATATTTTACTGTAACCTTTCCAAATTTGGACAGTGCAATTCAATGCTATGCTATTCAATATGGTACAGTTAGTTTGATTTTATTTCTTTGGTTCTTTTCAAGCAGACAGCAAATCAGACAGTTAACTAAAACATTTTATTTTACCAGCGCAAAGATGCTAGAAACAATGCATCCCAAATTGTATCTGGTACACACTTTTTTAATTGGGACAACCGCATCTTGAATGTTTATGCAAATCGGTGAATCATACCATCACTAGTGTGCATGGTCCTCTGTGATGGACTCATATCCCAGGGTTCATTCCCACCTCATACAATACCTCGAGGTTCTGAAATGGGCTCCAGATCCACCATGACCCAAAGGACAGAAGAATCAATCAATCAATCAATCAATCAATCAATCAATCAATCAATCAATCAATCAATCAGTTAATTAATATGATCCACCCTACCTAGAAGTTGTCACCAAATCCAAAATGTTGTATGAATCAGAAGGTATAAAGTTAACATGTATATGCAGTAGAGATTTATCCATCCATCAATTATCCATAACTGCTTATCCTGTACAGGGTCTCAGGCAAGCTGGAGCCTATCCTAGCTGACTATGGGTGAGAGGCGGGGTACACCCTCGACAAGTCGCCAGATCATCGCAGGCCTGACACATAGAGACAAACAACCATTCATACTCACATTCACACCTACGGTCAATTTAGAGCCACCAATTAGCTTAACCTGTATGTCTTTGGACTATGGGGGAAACCGGAGCACCCGGAGGAAACCCATGCAGACACAGGGAGAACATGCAAACCCCACACAGAACAGTGCTAACCACTGGTGTGGGCAGCATGGTGGTGTAGTGGTTAGAACTGTCGCTTCACAGCAAGAAGGCTTTGGGTTCGAGTGCAGTGGCCAACAGGGGTCTTTCTGTGTGGAGTTTGCATGTGCTCCCTGTGTCTGCGTGGGTTTCCTCCAGGTGCTCCAGTTTCCCCCACAGTTCATAGACATGCAGTTAGGTTAACATGGGGCAGCCATGGCCTGAGCAAGGGCACCTAACCCACAACTGCTCCCCTGGCGCTGTAGCATAGCTGCCTACTGCTCTGGGTATGTGTGTGTGCTCGTTGCTCACTTGTGCGTGCATGTGTGTGTTCACTGCTTCAGAGGTTAAATGCAGAGGTTCAGAATGCAGAGGTTAAATTTCACTGTGGGCTTAAGTCTATGCTTGAGTGTACGTGTGACAAATAAAGGCTTCTTGACTTCTACACCACCGTGCCGCAAGTAGAGATTTAAACTTTTTTAAAGGTCCCATGGCATGAAATTTTCACTTTCTGAGGTTTTTTAATGTTAAAATGAGTTCCTCTGACCTTCTTAAGTCACCCCAGTGGCTAGAAATTTCATAATGTGTAAACCAAACTATGCCCAACATTTGAGAATGGCGCGTTGATAAGCTCTTCCCTTTACTACGTCAGCAAGGGAGATGATCCCCAGGCCCCCCCTCTGGATTCCCACCCACTGTATGGATTGCCTGCCCAGTTGTAGTGAGGAGACCATAGAGGACACAACAACATGGCATCACCTAAGCGAGCGAAACATGGAAATTGCGCTGTACATGGATGTGACAACACAGAAAAGAGTCTGTTTCTACTGCCGACGGGAGAGCCCCTGAAGACACAGTGGCTTAATTTTATTTACTTCAATAATACGCCATCGAGTCTACCTAAGACGGTGTATGTTTGTCGGAAGCATTTTCCTGAGGAATGTTTCCACAACTTGGGACAGTACAGGGCAGGTTTTGCACATCAACTGTCACTGAAGCCTGGGTCCATACTAAGCATCCCTGCCGCATCAGCCACAAAAACCGAACAAGTAAGTGTATAACTGTTAAGTCGTTTTGCCGTGTTTTAAAATCAGTGCGTTTGCAATGGCTACATTAGCTGTGCAGCTAACCGCTTCCTGCAGTTAGCCAGGTACTCTGCGCTACCTCTGTTATAATAGCCAATCAAAACAGTTTTTACAAAGACACCCACATTCTTTTTTTTAAGTCACTCGTTCATTTTATTTGTTTGTTTGTTCAGTAAAAACCCAAACATTTGTTGAATTTATTTTATTTCCTCGCGTCGCACCTTAATGACGTCAATGCGCAGTATTTTTCCCTGATTCTGGGCCGGGGTGTCGTGAGTGGCAGAGCAGCTCCATCGCTGCGATCCATTGAAAGTCAGTCCCAGATCCAATCTTTTGTCGGGAGCCGAGGTCACACGGGCGGCCCTCCAGCGGCACCGGCTGCCCGTGGAGGCAGCGGTTCTCCCAGGGGCGAGTTGGGGGGAGGAAACGGCAAAATCCCCACTCCTCCATGGTAAAACTGCTCAGTTTTACCATGGGCCTCAGACTGAAAAAAACCCGACAAAGTCCCAGTTTTACCATGGGCTCAAGTTGTACCATTTTTTTAGACAGGGCGGACGGACCAGGGCATTTGCCCGCCTGGCCGTGCCCGACGAGGAGCGCTCTCGGCCGGCTTGGGAGGCAGACGGCAGCCCCTCCCCCCATGGCACGCCCCCACCCTCTACCCTTCCCCGCCTCCATGCTTCTCATTAGCAAAACGACGCACTGGGAAAAGGGCTGAAATGGAGCTTTCTTCCAGGAGGCTATATCTACGTTCAGAGGGTTCATTTCGAGAAAGGCTGCGGATATAACATCCGGAAGCCTCCACGATCCCGTTTAAAGCATCAACAAACCACCATGCCATGGGTCCTTTAAATAAGTGCAGCTGTACATCAAGTCAATATGGTGTCTGGGGTCTCAGTAAAAAGCATCCATGTTACAGTTCCAAACATACTAGGTCCTTCAGATTCTTTAAAGGTGTCATTGCATCGTTTTTACATTAATTGTGCGGTGGTCTCTAGTATGAATGAATGCCCTGTGAGCCGGTTTTGGTGAAAAAAATGCTGTGGTTCTCCTGTTTCAGGCTGTTCTAGTTTGGTGGAGGAGTAGGTGGGGAGAGAACGACAGGATTTCAGCTCTTACTCATGAATAGTCATGACATGTAAACATATCGCTTCTGATTGGCTAACAGCACTGTGACACTCCCTCCAGTCCCTTACAGAAAAAACACATGAATTTCCCATGTATTTCACATGTGATCACATGTTACCACATGTGGAATACATGGTATCAGATTTTGTAACGTGTTACCATGTAGAGCACATGTGGAAAACGTTACCACATGTGTAAAACATTCCCACATGTGATTCACATAAAATTGGGCCAAAACCACGTTTCCCATGTGCAAATAACATGTTTCCCATGTGCAAAACACATTTTCCACATATTTCACATGTGAGAAATCACATGTGAAGTTCATGTGGTTTTTCTGTAAGGGGTGGGTTATGGGTGAGGCCATGACTACTAATTTTCGAAGTGACGCAAGTTCGTAGGGCTTTTTCTGATTCGCTCGTTTTTCCATCTATTTTCTTTCATAGGCTAATACAGGGAATGGGGGTAGAAGAACATTTTCACGTGCAGCATGCATATGCAACTCAGAGTGACCTATGGTATTTCAAAAAGAGCAAATATTAAATGGTTTGTCGTGGAATGACACCTTTAAAGGCACCATATAAGACATAAGTGTAAAAACCTCAAAGCTTCCATTTCTACTCCTCACTGTTTCACCTCAATAGCTGGATATTTGGCTGTTACAGACAACCTGGTGTTTTCTAATGACTTGACTTTATAGACTCAGTAACCTCTTTCCTTTTTCACATTGTGTTTTCTTGAAAGACCTGCTGCTGTGAGGTGACAGTCTTTAGAGATATCAAATATATGTGATTTTTTGAAAAGGCTGCAAGAAATGGACATTTACATATCAGGGCTGCACAAGCTGCTGTATTTTTTTTTTTAATGTGATCACAGTTTGTCTTCAAGAAACTAAGGAAAAGCAGCTATGATATTAGTGGTATTAGCTGAAATTAGCAGGAGTAGTGTTAGATTTTGATCTGTCTGTAGCAAAGGAGGTTAAATTGACAAAGTATGATCTAGGAATGTAGGCCTCTGCCGCCTAAGAGATTCTGCCTCATGGATATCCGGGAGTAAACAGTCACTGACACAGACGCACCTGCTCAGAGATTTCCATCCATTATCTGTAGCTGCTTATCCTGTTCTGCAGGGTCGCAGGCAAGCTGGAGCCTATCCCAGCTGACTATGGGCAAGAGGCGGGGTACACCCTGGACAAGTCGCCAGGTCATCACAGGGCTGACACAGAGACAAAACCATTCACACCTATGGTCAATTTAAAGCCACCAATTAGCCTAACCTGCATGTCTTTGGACTGTGGGGGAAACTGGAGCACCCGGAGGGAACCCACACAGACATGGGGAGAACATGCAAACTCCACACAGAAAGGCCCTCATCGGCCACTGGGTTTGAACCCAGGGCTAGGCCTGTGTTCAAAAAATCGATTTTCCGATTCTGGATCGATTCGCATATTAATTACTTAGGATCGATTCGTACATTCAAAGATCGATTTTTTTATTTTAATTTTTATTTTTAGTACATTTTTTCCACCACGAACATTTCCCCCAGTGACCCCCGTCACGTCATCGAATTCTCGCAGGCGCACTCGGTGTGTGATCCCGCAGTGTATGACCTCAAACAAACATGGCATCAGAGAGTAGTGATAGAGTTAGCGAAAACTTTATGAAAACACCATCGTCTCTCAAGGCTCCAGTCTGGAGATATTTCGGGTTCCGAAAAGAAAAAGACACAGATGCGCTCGACAAAACCAATGGCGTTTGCAAGTTGTGTCAAATCGAAGTGAAGTATTTTGGAAATACGACGAACTTGAACAAGCACTTGCAACGACATCACCCGGGGATCAAGCCGTCCACAGGACAAACAGGACAGCAAATGAAGCTGAAAGAAAGTTTAACACTGCCAGCCAATTCAGCACGATCTCATAGCATAAAAGGTGAAAGTGTTATACTTTGTTTACAGGCTCTTATGTTCTTATTTATGTTATGTTCTTTTGTATTTACAGGTTATTTATGTTCTTATTTACAGTTTCTTATGTTTCATGTTACAACCCCGATTCCAAAAAAGTTGGGACAAAGTACAAATTGTAAATAAAAACGGAATGCAATGATGTGGAAGTTTCAAAATTCCATATTTTATTCAGAATAGAACATAGATGACATATCAAATGTTTAAACTGAGAAAATGTATCATTTAAAGAGAAAAATTAGGTGATTTTAAATTTCATGACAACAACACATCTCAAAAAAGTTGGGACAAGGCCATGTTTCCCACTGTGAGACATCCCCTTTTCTCTTTACAACAGTCTGTAAACGTCTGGGGACTGAGGAGACAAGTTGCTCAAGTTTAGGGATAGGAAGGTTAACCCATTCTTGTCTAATGTAGGATTCTAGTTGCTCAAATGTCTTAGGTCTTTTTTGTCGTATCTTCCATTTTATGATGCGCCAAATGTTTTCTATGGGTGAAAGATCTGGACTGCAGGCTGGCCAGTTCAGTACCTGGACCCTTCTTCTACGCAGCCATGATGCTGTAATTGATGCAGTATGTGGTTTAGCATTGTCATGTTGGAAAATGCAAGGTCTTCCCTGAAAGAGACGTCGTCTGGATGGGAGCATATGTTGCTCTAGAACCTGGATATACCTTTCAGCATTGATGGTGTCTTTCCAGATGTGTAAGCTGCCCATGCCACACGCACTAATGCAACCCCATACCATCAGAGATGCAGGCTTCTGAACTGAGCGCTGATAACAACTTGGGTCGTCCTTCTCCTCTTTAGTCCGAATGACACGGCGTCCCTGATTTCCATAAAGAACTTCAAATTTTGATTCGTCTGACCACAGAACAGTTTTCCACTTTGCCACAGTCCATTTTAAATGAGCCTTGGCCCAGAGAAGACGTCTGCGCTTCTGGATCATGTTTAGATACGGCTTCTTCTTTGAACTATAGAGTTTTAGCTGGCAACGATGGATGGCACAGTGAAATGTGTTCACAGATAATGTTCTCTGGAAATATTCCTGAGCCCATTTTGTGATTTCCAATACAGAAGCATGCCTGTATGTGATACAGTGCCATCTAAGGGCCCGAAGATCACGGGCACCCAGTATGGTTTTCTGGCCTTGACCCTTACGCACAGAGATTCTTCCAGATTCTCTGAATCTTTTGATGATATTATGCACTGTAGATGATGATATGTTCAAACTCTTTGCAATTTTACACTGCCGAACTCCTTTCTGATATTGCTCCACTATATGTCGGCGCAGAATTAGGGGGATTGGTGATCCTCTTCCCATCTTTCCTTCTGAGAGCCGCTGCCACTCCAAGATGCTCTTTTTATACCCAGTCATGTTAATGACCTATTGCCAATTGACCTAATGAGTTGCAATTTGGTTCTCCAGCTGTTCCTTTTTTATACCTTTAACTTTTCCAGCCTCTTATTGCCCCTGTCCCAACTTTTTTGAGATGTGTTGCTGTTATGAAATTTCAAATGAGCCAATATTTGGCATGAAATTTCAAAATGTCTCACGTTCGACATTTGATATGTTGTCTATGTTCTATTGTGAATACAATATCAGTTTTTGAGATTTGTAAATTATTGCATTCCGTTTTTATTTACAATTTGTACTTTGTCCCAACTTTTTTGGAATCGGGGTTGTACATTGATTGAGAGGTCTTTTTTATATTGATTAATAAAAATAATGCATTTGGTTGCAACAGCTTTTGGGTGAATTCTTATTGTCAAATAATGCATTGGTTGGTGTCCCAGCTGGAGGTGGATTGACCCTTACCATTTTAACCAGTCTTACAGCCATCAGTAAATACAAATACTTATGATTTGCTGTTAAAATTTTTGCGTTCCTCGTCCATTCTGAGTATGTAGGTTGGCAACAATATTGTTTGAAGTCACAATGCATTCGTTCATCCCCTGAATGTTTTAAAAGTAGTTAACAAAAATAGAAAATAAATAGATAGTTCTTTATTTCTGGCTTCCCTGAAAAAAAAAAAAAAACCTGGCTGCACACCACTGCGACAGTCATGAAATTAAAGATTTTTTTTTTTTAAAGAACACTAACCTGAATCAGATCGGATCGGATAGAATTTTAAAGAATCGAAAAGAATCGATTCTTAATCCCCAAAAAATCTAAAAGAATCGATTCTTAATCTTCAGAATCGGAATCGGATCGATTCTTGAAATTTGAATCGATTCCCAGCTCTACCCTGGACCTTCTTGCTGTGAGGCGACAGTGCTAACCACTACACCATCATGCCACCCATGCTCAGAGATTTTTCTCAGTTTATTGTAGGACAAACATGAGTATATATTCACATTCAAGAGTGTGTTGTAGCTATGTGACAGGATGATGATAGATAACTTGCTTCATCAATTAAATTATGTATAACAGAAATGAATGATGAAGCACAACAAGCAGAACACTGGTCTAAACCAGTGTTTCTCAACCACTGGGCTGCGGCCCATTAGTGGGCTGTGATGCGACATCTCGTGGGCCGTGAATATTTTTTCAAGTTGAAGCTAATTGAACAAACCATGGAACCGATTAAAGTTTCTTCTGAGTTCCCTGTGAAGTGATAAAAAGGGTGAAATAGCTAAGGATTTTGCCAAAAGATGATAAGAAACGTGGTTCTTGAACCTTTCACTGTGATGGAAGGGAGCCCAGTCGAAGAATGCTCGAGTTTGCAGTGATCACTTTGTGAAAGGTTTGTAAATTCCTCGGATTTATTTCGTTTGGATTCGCAAATGACTTTTCTCGCCATTTTCTGTTATTTTGTGATGTTCTGAAGTTCAGGAGATGCTTAAGTCCTCAGATGTGTTTTTGTTTCCTGTTTGATTGTGGTCTCTATATTGTAAACTAACACGTTGTAGTAATCCCTGATGTGGGTGGGACACAGAAGCATCCCTGCAACAAACAAACACACACACACACACACACACACACACACACACACACACACTAATTGACACCAGGTGTAATGACTTAACCACTTACCTTCCCCGACCCCACCCTCCATTCACAGACTGCTGCTTGGCCACGCCCCTGCTGCTACACACGTATAATACGTGTAATACCCAGGTCTTTAAAGGGGTTTCTGTGGATTTTTGTGAATGATTTATCCAGAAGAGAAGAGCAGGGCAGATTGAGAATCAAGTGGCTGTGGTTTGTTGACACCAGATACTAAAACTTTAAAGTCCCGGCAACCACCACAAAGATGCATACAAAAATCCCAAAATTGCATACTTACCCGGGCATAAATGCTGCAGGATTTATCTTGTAGTGTCTTGATTTCCAGATCTTTAACCCAGCCACATATAAAAAGTTGTACGCCTCCATGCTCTTCCAGGTTTTCATCTGTTTGTCTGTGTAGAACAATGACTGCAGCTCCAAGTAGTTTGAGATGTCGGGGAATTCAACGGATGGATAATTTTCCAACTCGTAGGAAAAATCCTGTGTCCACTTCTTTTATGTCCATTTCTTTCTCTATATCCACTTCTTTTGAGTGTACTTCTTGGTTTTAATAACTTACTTGTTTGCTGTACACAAACATGGCAATAAGTTCTTGTGTTAATGGACCAGACTCCACTTTTGGATCATCAATCCCTTTTGACTGAAAATGCCCTGCATGCTTGATTTTATGTTGGCTTCTGGCACATCCAGACAGTTTTAAGTACAATACCTACAATTAAAAACAGTTTGTTTTTTATTGCATTTATTTAATTCCTGATCTCCCATCTGTAGCAGGGAGTGATGTTGTATCCCATTAATGCACTTTACAATAGATTATTCAATTCTAATAGAATAGATGAGCCAAAATAATTGAGGATCCTTTTAAATTGGCCCCAACTCATTACAAGTATGAATAGGTGGGCCTTAAAGCAGAAAAGGTTGAGAACCCCTAGTCCTAGCAAAGGACTGGAGACCAGAGGTTTAAGCTGAGATATATGAAAGGTAGGGTGAACACGTCACATAGTGAGTGGTAATGCCAGTCTAACAATACATGGGTTGATTACCTTCTTGATAAGGAAGGGTCCAAGGAACCTGGGTGCTAGCTTGCGAGAGAAGGTCCTAAGTGGCAGGTGGCACGTGGAGAGCATAACTCGTTGACCTGCTCGGTAGGTGGGTGCCTTGGAGCGACGTTTGTCGGCCTTCCTCTTGGATGTGAGTGCAGAGCAAATGAGTCTTCTCCGGGCCAACGCCCACGTCCTCCTGCAGTGGCATATAAAGAGCTGGGCTGAGGGTACGGTGACCACCTCCTCTTGGCTGGGGAACAGTGGTGGTTGGTATCCTCGTGAGCACTGGAATGGAGAGAGACCTGTGGCAGAGGGAGGGAGACTGTTATGTGCATACTCGATCCAGGGTAGGTACTTACTCCAAGAACTGGCATCCCTGGATGCCATACACCTGAGTGCAACCTCCAAAGCCTGGTTTGCCTGTTCTGCCTGGCCATTGGTCTGTGGGTGGAAGCCTGAGGAGAGACTACAGGTGGCCCCGATGAGTTTGCAGAAGGCCCTCCAGAACTGTGCAGTGAACTGAGGACCCCAGTCAGAAACAATGTCGGTGGGTAGTCCATGTAGGTGGAAAACGTGGTGGACGAGTAATTCTGTGGTTTCTTTGGCTGAGGGGAGCTTGGGCAGAGGAATGAAATGGACGGTCTTGGAGAAACGGTCAATAACTGAGGATGCATGTGTTGCCACCTGAGTTGGGGAGTCCTGTGACGAAGTCCAGGGCGATGTGAGACCAAGGTTGATGTGGAGTCGGGAGGGGTCTTAGCAAGCCAGCAGGGTGTCGATTGGCTGTCTTGTTCCGGGAGCATGTGTCGCAGGCTGCCACGAACTCCTGGACGTCCTCCTTGATGGATGACCACCGAAAACGCTGCTGGATGAGTGCCAGGGTTCGGGCGGCTCCCGGATGAGAGGCCAGCTTGGAGCCATGACCCCACTGCAGCACCTGGGTTCGCACAGGACATGGAACAAACAGATGGTTAGGAGAAATGTTGTTGGGGTTACTTTCACCAGGGTCCCGCTCCAGGGCCTTCTGCACGAGCGTCTCAACCTCTAGAATGGCGGCTCCCACCAGGCAGCGTGGAGGAAGGATGGTCTCGGGCGGCTTGGACTCCTCTTGGTGGGAAGAGAACATCCTGGACAGGGCGTCGGGTTTGCCGTTCTTGGAGCCTGGGCAGTAGGAGAGCGTGAAGTTGAACCGGGAGAAGAAGAGAGACCAACGGGGTTGACGGGAATTAAGGCGTTTGGCAGACTTGAGGTACTCCAGATTCTTATGGTCAGTCCAGACTAGGAAGGGGAGCTCCGACCTCTCGAGCCAGTGCCTCCACTCCTCCAAGGCTAGTTTAACAGCCAGTAGTTCTCGGTTGCCGATGTTGTAATTCCGTTCGGCTGGGGATAGCCAGTGGGAGAAGAAGGAGCATGGGTGGACCTTGTCGTCACTGGCCGGCTGGGATAGTATAGCGCCGACCCCTGACTTGGAAGCATCGACCTCGACAATAAACTGCTTGGTTGGATCGGGTATGGTGAGAATAGGTGCTGTGGTAAACCTGTGCTTGAGCATGGAAAAGGCTTTCTCTGCTTCCTCCCCCCACTTGAATTGGGTCTTGGTCGAGGTCAGGGCTGAGAGAGGTCCGGCCACCGTGCTGAAGTTGCAAATGAAGTTGGCGAATCCAGGAAGCGCTGGAGCTCTCGTCTCGAAGATGGGGTGGGCCAGTCCGCGACTGCCTCCAGCTTGAGGGGGTCCATTTGAATCTTTGCCGGAGTGATGATGAACCCCAGGAACGAGACAGAGCTTTGGTGGAACTCACTTTTCTCTACCTTAGCGAACAGTTTATTTTCTAGCAGGCATTGGCGGGCCTACCGGACGTGACCCCGATGTTCCTCCAGGGAGCGAGAGAAAATCAAGATGCCATCCAGGTATACGAAGACAAAGGTGTTAAGGAAGTCCCTTAAGATGTCGTTAACTAGTGCCTGGAATACCGCGGGCACGTTGGTCAGGCCGAAAGGGACTACGAGGTACTCATAGTGGCCTGTGGTGGTGTTGAAGGCCGTCTTCCACTCGTCCCCTTCCCTGATCCTAACTAGGTGATAGGCATTGCGTAAGTCCAGTTTAGTAAACACCTTAGCTCCCTGGAGTAGTTTGAAGGCTGTGGTCATGAGTGGTAGTGGGTAGCGGTTCTTGACCGTGATGGCGTTGAGACCTCAATAGTCAATGCAGGGACGGAGTGACTTGTCCTTCTTTTCAACAAAGAAGAACCCCACCCCCGCTGGAGAGGAGGAAGGGTGGATGATCCCAGCTGCCAGTGACTCCGTGATGTATTTCTCCATGGCCTATCGTTCAGCAGGTGAGAGAGAGTAGAGACGTCCCTTGGGTGGCGCCGTCCCGGGCAGGAGGTCGATCCCGCAATCGTAAGGCCTGTGAGGAAGGAGGGACACTGCTTGGGTTTTACTGAAAACTGGCTTGAGGTCCAGATATTCTGGAGGCACGTGAGAGAGGTCGGGAAACTCACTGGCTGAGGTGGTTTGGCGGGAGGCAGAGCGGAGTTCAGGCAGGAGGCCAGGCAGGAAGGACCCCAGCCTAAGATGGTTTGATCAGTCCAGTTTAAGTGGGGGTTGTGCTGCATCAACCAGGGTAGTCCAAGAATAATGGGAACATGAGTGTTATTCATGACGTGAAGTTGTATCGTTTCGAAGTGATTGCCTGAAATCCTTAGGGTGAGCGGGGTGGTGAGGTGAGTGATGGTGGTCAAGCCAGTGCCATTGAGTGTCAGGACGGTGAGAGGGACCTCGAGGGCGAGTAACAGGATTCCGAGATCCTTGGCGGTGGCGGAGCAGATCAGGTTCCTGTCCGCCCCCGAGTCAACGAGTGCCTGTAGATAGTGATGCCGGTTGTTGTGCGTGATGATAACGGGGAGCAACGGTCGGTCAGCAGGGGACTGGTTCTGAGCATTGCCCACCAGGGCCCCTTGATTCACTGGTGGGCTCATCCTTTTTTAGCGGGCAGGCTCAGCAGATGTGTCCTTGATGACCGCAGTAGAAGCAGGCCCCATGTTCCACCAGCGCAGTCGTTCCTCCGCTGACACCCGTACCCGATCTACCTGCATGGGTTCGACGGACGAGGCGGGAGGTGGAGAGGAGTTGAAGCTGAGGCGGCTCTTCTCTCTCCTCCGTTGTAGGACCCGAGCATCGATATGATTGGCAAGGTCCATGAGAGTGGCGAGGTCCGATGGCAGTTCCTGAGATACCATTTTGTCCTTGATGACGTCGGACAAACCATGTAGGAACGCTTCGACCTGGGCACTCTCCAGTCGCATGACACCACCAACGTCCGGAACTCGATGGCATAGTCCGAGGTAGATCAGGGCCCCTGCCACAGCTCCATGAGCTCCCTAGCTGCTTCCCAACCGGACAGAGAGTGGTCGAATATTCGCCTCATTTCCTCAGAGAACTCCTTGAAGCTGGAACAAAAGGACGCGTCAGTGTGCCAGACCGCTGTTCCCCATTCCCTGGCCTTGCCAGTGAGGAGCGTGATGACATAAGCTATCCGGGAGTGTTCTGTGGGGAAAGCCATAGGTTGTAGCTCCAGTATCAGTGAACACTGAGACAGAAAAGATCTGCAGGTACCTGGTTCCCCGCAGTAGGGCTGAGGCGAAGGAAGTCTCGGTTCGTGGCGGGTGGCGGAAGGTGAAGAAGGAGGCGGCTGGGCAGGGGTAGGCATGGCTTGGGAGTGCTGGAGTTGTGTGGATAGAAGGTTGAGTGAGTTGGACAGGGTGGCCAGGTTCTGGGTGATCTGCTTGAGTTCCTGTTGGTGGGTCCCGAGGAGGGCTCCTTGCTGCTGCATAGCCGTTCTCAGATGGTTCAGTTCCGCTGGATCCATGTTGGCCAGAACGTACTGTTATGGGAGGTGAGATGTGGTGAGTAGGATCCAAGAGCAGAACACAGACCAGTAAATCCAATAATAAAAAATATTTAATAGGAGTAAAAATAAACCAAAAATAATCCAGAAAAATCTTGGGACAAAAATATCAGGTAGGCAAGGACAAAAAACACTAACATAAAAAATAGTCGAGACAAAAAACTTGAGACAAAAACGTAGCACAACAAACATGAAAAAAGACAAAAAACGTAGTGCAAATGATTGTGACAAGAAACTGGCAAAACAGAGAGCAAAAATCCAAGAAGCAATAAGGGCGCAGAAACAACGTGAAAAACCAATGAGACGTTCTGGCAAGGTCTCTGTCTGAGAGCAGCCTTTTTATAACAGCAGAGCAAACCAGGAAGTGAATGCCAGCAAGATGAAAGTCCCGTCCCGGATCCAGATTAGCACTGAACTGGGAGATAATAAATCTCTGGAGTGGAAGTCTGGGGCAGAGCATATACATACATACATACATACATACATACATACATACATACACACACACACACACATATATATATATATATATATATATATATATATATATATATACACACACACAGTGGTGCTTGAAAGTTTGTGAACCCTTTAGAATTTTCTATATATCTGCATAAATATGACCTAAAACATCATCAGATTTTCACACAAGTAACCCAGTTAAACAAATGAGAAAAAAAATTATGATACTTGGTCATTTATTTATTGAGGAAAATGATCCAATATTACATATCTGTGAGTGGCAAAAGTATGTGAACCTCTAGGATTAGCAGTTAAATTGAAGGTGAAATTAGAGTCAGGTGTTTTCAATCAATGGGATGACAATCAGGTGTGAGTGGGCACCATGTTTTATTTAAATAACAGGGATCTATCAAAGTCTGATCTTCACAACATGTTTGTGGAAGTGTATGATGGCATGAACAAAAGAGATTTCTGAGGACCTCAGAAAAAGTGTTGTTAATGCTCATCAGGCTGGAAAAGGTTACAAAATCATCTCTAAAGAGTTTGGACTCCACCAATCCACAGTTAGACAGATTGTGTACAAATGGGGGAAATTCAAGACCATTGTTACCCTCCCCAGGAGTGGTCGACCAACAAAGATCACTCCAAGAGCAAGGTGTGTAATAGTTAGCGAGGCCCCAAAGGACTCCAGGGTAACTTCTAAGCAACTGAAGGCCTCTTTCACATTGGCTAATGTTAATGCTCATGAGTTCACCATCAGGAGAACACTGAACAACAATGGTGTGCATGGCAGGGTTGCAAGGAGAAAACCACTGCTCTCCAAAAAGAACATTGCTGCTTGTCTGCAGTTTGCTAAAGATCACGTGGACAAGCCAGAAGGCTATTGGAAAAATGTTTTGTGGATGGATGAGACCAAAATAGAACTTTTTGGTTTAAATGAGAAGTGTTATGTTTGTAGAAAGGAAAACACTGCATTCCAGCATAAGAACCTTATCCCATCTGTGAAACATGGTGGTGGTAGTGTCATGGTTTGGGCCTGTTTTGCTGCATCTGGGCCAGGATGGCTTGCCATCATTGATGGAACAATGAATTCTGAATTATACCAGCGAATTCTAAAGGAAAATGTCAGGACATCTGTTCATGAATTGAATCTGAAGAGAAGGTGGGTCATGCAGCAAGACAACAACCCTAAGCACACAAGTCGTTCTACCAAAGAATGTTTAAAGAAGAATAAAGTGTTTTGGAATGGCCAAGTCAAAGTCCTGACCTTAATCCAATCAAAATGTTGTGGAAGGACCTGAAGCGAGCAGTTCATGTGAGGAAACCCACCAACATCCCAGAGCTGAAGCTGTTGTGTACAGAGGAATGGGCTAAAATTCCTCTAAGCCAGTGTGCAGGACTGATCAACAGTTACCAGAAACGTTTAGTTGCAGTTATTGCTGCACAAGGGGGTCACACCAGATACTGAAAGCAAAGGTTCACATACTTTTGCCACTCACAGATATGTAATATTGGATCATTTTCTTCAATAAATAAATGACCAAATATATTTTTGTCTCATTTGTTTAACTGGGTTCTCTTTATCTACTTTTAGGACTTGTGTGAAAATCTGATGATGTTTTAGGTCATATTTATGCAGAAATATAGAAAATTCTAAAGGGTTCCCAAACTTTCAAGCACCTCTGTGTGTGTGTGTGTGTGTGTGTATATATACCGTTGTGGCAGCGGGGGCGTGGTCAAGCGTCGGTCTGTGACCGGAGGGCGGAGTCAGGGAAGGTAAGTGGCAGAATCACTGCACCTGATGTCTATTAACGTGCGTTTGTGTGCCTTCCCCAGTAACCACGCCCTACATAAGGAGAGAGAGAGTAGAGGAAGGGAGCTCTCTCCCCAACCAGACGACTTGTGTGTGTGTGTGTGTGTGTGTGTGTGTGTGTGTGTGTGTGTGTGCGTGCGTGGGTGACTGGAAAAGTGTGAAAGAAAGCTGAAAAGCAACAATAAAAGTTTTGTGAACTCAGTTCTGGCCTGCCGTTTTTCTGTGCTCCACCCACCCATACGAAGTGCCACATATATATAAAATTTCACTTATGACGAAATTGATGAATTTTGATAAATTTGATACTTTTTGTTTGTGAATGTGTCTGTGTAATAAAAAGAACACATGTTGGGTTGAAGATATGAAGTTTATCTTCTTGTGTTGAAAAACTCACATTTTTCATATGAAATACATTATGGATCTGAGTGACATATTTCATGAAATTTCGCTCACATTATGCCACTCCACGTCTTTTCCCACTGACTGGATGCACATTGTCAAAATGGCGAAGTGGTTCAAAATTAAAATTCTTTTGATTAACTTTTTTTTTGTAGATGTGTCCATATAATACAAAGAACAGTACACAGCAGCGTGAAGATATGAATTTTATCTTCTCATGGTGAAAATATTTTCACTCATTCGCTCACTCATGATATATATACATGCACCACTCAAAGATAAACTTCATATCTTTGTGCAACCGTGTAACAGCTGATGTTTATGTCACGGTTTTAGATCTTCATGTCCTGGATGTAGTTTGTATGAAAAATACAAGTGGCATATTTCCCAGTAAAACACTCTGTAACAGTTCTCTGACTTTGGGGGAATAGAGGAACTGGAAGGAGGCTTCAGAACAGGTGTGCTTTTTAATTTTTTTTTTTTTTTAATTTGACATTTTTCAGTGACTTATAATGACACATGAACACACACACACACTCTCGTTCCTGGCTGCTGAAAGACACACAGAGACACAGGTTAATAGACAGCCAGTAATTAGACACAGGTGCACCTCATCACAGGTTCAACCTGTCTCCTCGCCGTTCACACCCAACACTTGACCACGCCCCCACTGCCACACACTCTTTTCCATATAATATACATGTTTATTACGCTCACCGGCCACTTTAATAAGACCTTGATCTTGATTTAAGATTCCTATTCTTGGCTGCAGGAATGGAACTCAATGTGGTCTTCTGCTGTTGCAAGCTGAAATGCTTTTCTGCTCACCATGGTTGTAAAGATTGACTGAGTTATTATATCCTTCCTGGCAGCTTGAACCAATCTGGTCATTTTTCTCTGACCTCTCTTATCAACAAGGCATTTCTACCCACAGAACTGTCATTCACTCAAATGCTTTTTTTTTTGCACCATTCTGTATAAACTCAAGAGGCTGTTGTGTGTGAAAACCCCAGGACATCAGCAGTTTCTGAAATACTCAAACCAGTCCATCTGGCACCAACACCCATGCCACAGTGAAAGTCACAAAGATCTCAATTTTTCCCATTCTGATGTTTGAAGTGAACATTAACTGAAGCTCTTTAATTGTATCTGCATGATTTTACCAATTGTGCTGCTGTCAAGGAATTGGCTGATTAGATAACTGCATAAAACAGCAGGTTGGCTGTGTCTGGGTCTTTCAGCGATTGTCCAGAGGCAGTGAAGGTGGCCAGATCCAGCAGTCTTCGGCATTGTCCTTGGCATCGGCAAGGCGCCCTAGGGGATGAGGGAGAGCGAAAATGACTGAACATGCACTGAGTGAGCTTCACTAACCTCTGAATGTGGCGGCACTTCTTTATACTCCCCTGGCTGCCCGAGGAGGGTGAATTGAGGCATTGATTATACAGCTCCAGATCAGTCTGATCAGCTGGCTCTGCCCCATAGCCATGCTGTTTTCAGCTGTCCAAAATAGTGGTGCTGAAGCATTGTTGTTTGTTCAGCACCATGGGAGTGGTAAAGCACCGTCACTCAAAAGTTAAAGTCCTTCCCATGCCTGGACCTGGTCTTCCCAGGCAATCTCCTGTCCCAGTACTAACCAGGCCCTTAAGGCTCATTGGGCGGCGCCAATCCCTGCTTCTATAGTCCTCGGTCTCTCGCCTATTATACAGCTAGGTTTACCATGGGGGGCTAGTCCTCTGGTAACTGAAAGCGCCATCACTATATCTATATAAAGAGAGAGAGAGAAAGAGAAAAATCAGGTCCATAAGTATTTAGATAATGACACAATTTTCATCATTATGCTGCTGTCCACCAATACAGTAGATTTGAAACAAACCATTCAAGATGTGATTGAAGTGTACACTTTCAGCTTTAATTCAGAGGGTTTAACAAAAATATTGTGTGTGGCAGCGAGGGTGCAGTTGAGCATTGGCTGTGAACAGCAAGGAGTGGGAGAAAGCGAGAGAGAGAGAGGAAGAGAAGCTGCAGGAGCACCTGCTTCTGGAAACACCATCAGGTGGTCCTCTGCCAACTGGACCGCTTCCTCCAGTGATGCCGTGCAGTGACACTGGATCCATGTTGAGGTTTCATTCAGCAGTTGAGTGATGAACTGCTCCAGTGTTACACAATCGATGAAGTCCTCCATGTTGCACTCAGCTGCCAGCAGCCACCGATGGCAGGCATCCCCGGAGGTATTGCGCGAATGCAAACAGGCGGCTGACTTCACCATAGACCAGCGCACAGAAATGCTGGCCGTGGCTGACCCATTGCAGTATAGCCCACTTCAGGTCTGGGTACTCCAGCATGCTGGTAGTCAGAAGCTGCCGAGCCACGAGCTGTGCTTCCCCCGACAGGAGCAGCAATAGGCGAGCTGCCCACTGTGAGGTTGACCACAAGCTCGCCTCTGTGACGCACTCAAACAGCTCAAGGAAGGCTTCTGGGTCGTCCTGCAGCCCCAACTTGCCCAGCTGAACACGAATGCTGGCCGCAGGAGCGACCACTGGCATACCCACTCACTAGACCAAACTCTGCACCACCTGCCAGTCCTTTGTCCAGGCCTTGCACAGGGCCTGGAAGAGCTGCCTTGCTTGACGGACAGTGCGTGACATTCTTGGTGCTGGCATTGGAGGTTGATGGTGAGTGCCTGGAGGAGCTCCCTGACTGGTTTGGACTCCATGACAGTGTGTGTTCATCAACTCCTGGGTTTTGGCACCACTGTAACAATTCCCTGAGGTGGGACAATGAGAGACTAGGAACAGGCATGACAATTCAGGGTGTGCTTTATTTTAATGCTCACTTTTCAGTGACTAACGTGCATGCACACACAAACACACCTTGGAGAACACAGCTTGTTACTGGCCATCTGCAAGATAAGAAGAAGAAGAAAGAAGAAACCTTTATTTGTCACATGCACACTTCAAGCACAGTGAGATTCATCCTCTGCATTTAACCCATCTGAAGCAGTGAACACGCGCGCACACACACCCAGAGCAGTGGGCAGCCATACACAGAGACACACATTATTAGACAGCCAGTAATTAGACACTGGTATAACTCATCATGTTACCTGCTGATTCAACCTCTCTCCTCACCATTCACAGCCGATGCTCGACCAAACCCCTACTGCTATATATTGCATTAACTGTTTAGTAATTCCAGCCATTTTTTATGTTGGCCCTCCATTTTCACAGGCTCAAAAGTAATTGGACAATTGATGAAATACAGTTTCATGGCCAGGTGTGATCTGTTTCCTCATTATTTCATGACAAATTAAGGAGATAAAAGGTCTGAAGTTGATTCCAAGTGTTGAATTTGTATTTGGTAGCTGTTCACATGAACTCTCAATATGCAGTCAAAAGAGGTGTCAGTGCAAGTGAAGGAGGCCATCATCAGGCTGAAAAAAAAAACCCAAAACAAAACAGACCTAATAGAGAGATAGCAGAAACTTTAGGAGTGACTAAATCAACACTTCACTACATCCTTAAAAGGAAGGAATTCACTGAATCATAGGATTCTTTCCTTGGTGAAGAAAAACCCCTTCACAATATCTAGTCAAGTCAAGAAAGTAGGCCTATCGTTGTTAAAGTCTACAATCAACAAACACCTTCATGAATGTAAATACAGAAGGTTTACTTCAAGATGCAAGAACATAAAGGCCAAATAATACAGGTAGAAAACATCTAAAAATGCCTACTCCGTTTTGGAACAAGATTCTTTGGACAGATGAAACCAGGATTAACTTGTACCAAAATAATGGGAAGAGAAGATTATGGAGAAAGAAAGGAAGGACTCACAATCCAAAGCATACCACATCATCTGTCAAACATGGTGGAGGCAGTATTACAGCATGTGTATATATGGCTGCCAGTGGAACTGGGTCACTGGTGTTTATTGATGATGTGACTGCTGATAGAAGTAGCAGGATGAATTTTGAAGTATATAGAGCTATACTTTCTGCTCAGATTCAGTTAAATGCTGCAAAACTGATACTACAATGCTTCACAGTACAGATGGATAATAACCCAAAACATACCACAGAAGCAACCCAAGAGCTTCTTAAGGCAAAGTAATGGAGTGTTCTTAAATGGCCAAATCAGTCACCTGAATTCAACCCAAATGAGCAAATTGAGCTGCTTTTCACTTACTAAAGGCGAAATTGAAGGCAGAAAGACCCACAAACAAGTAGCAACTGAAGGCTGCTGTAGTAAGGGCCTGGCAAAGCATTTCAAGGGAGGAAACTCCGCATTTGGTGATGTACATGCATCTTAAGGACTTAAGGCGGTCATTGACAACAAAAGATTTGCAAGTATTAAAGGTAATCTTTATATTTATAATTGATACTTTGTCCATTTTTTGTTGTGCCTGTGAAAATGGCAGGACTATGTAAAAATGGCTGTAATTCCTAAATGGTTAATGCAATATTCTTGTTAAATCTCTTGAATTAAAGCTGAACGTCTCCACTTCAATCACATTTTGATTGCTTCCTTTCAGATCCACTGTGGTAGCAAAATTACAGAAATGTCCAAATGCTTATGGACCCAACTGCAAATACATATCTATCCAGCCCCTCATACCTCACAGACTGCAGCACTGTAGGTCTAGTTGTATTTTCACTCGGATAGTTGAGGAAAGTTTTATTGTTTCTCTCTGTATGAGTTCCCTTGTAACCTGCTAAACTCACATCAGAGGGACTGTGGCAGTGTTTGTGTGTTTACTCTTCTGGTATCTGAGGGGAAAGAATTCATGGTTGTCTTAAAATAATATGAGCTCTTCAGTGGTATTTCCTTGACCACTGAGTCTGGATCACAGAGTGAACGAATAGCAGGATGTAGATGAGATTGTGAATGAGTGTGTCAATGAACAAGTGTGTCAATGAGTGAGTGATTGAGTTCATTCTGATTACAGATTGTGAATGAAATGTTTGCATGCTCCCTGAATGTCATTTTATTGAAAAATCACTGTTTACATTTAGTCCAAACAAAATTCTTACACTGTTTAGTATCCATGTTGTAATAAGCTTTTTGAGGCAGATCATAAACACGTAGGAAGCATTAGTACAGTGTGTTAACCGAATGTTGCTTTTGTGTTCAGTGGTTTAAATGAGAATAATCTGAGCAAAACACTTTTCTAATTAAGACATAACATATGAGAGACTGTTTCAAAGATACGAAAATAATCCATGCCGGGGTGGTGTGATATGATGGGAAGTAGAGTGGATTATTTTTGTATAACCACATGATCTGGAGTGTGTTATTCAGATTATACCAAAGTGCTCTGACAGTGATTACAGTGTTAATTGTTGTGGAACGTCTGTATGACATTTTATGTTTTAGCAACAAAAAACAGTCATTCTCTCACCAGAATCAATCTCTCTCTCTCTCTCTCTCTCTCGCTCTGGGACTGTTTACAAAGCACATTCACCCAATACTCCTTTCACAGATGTTAAATAAATAAACAAATTAAAATAAAAAACTTCACCACATCAACAGTTATATATTTTGCTTTGCAACACATTTTTTAATTTATTTATAATTACTCTTAGATTATGTTGAGTGCCTGCTGTACAAGTCCCTGTGTATTAGCTGTTACTATAGAAACAATAACATATTAGAATGAGCCCTTTAAAATAAACCTGTTGTTTATGTTAGAACATAACATAGCTCAGCAGAACTACAGTCGAAGTGTTGCAGCTATACAAAAGTAACTGTAACACTCCTAAGGAAGGGTGGAGCACAGAGGACGGCAGGACAGAGATCAGGTTCAGCAAAACTCTTTTATTTTCCACTTTTCAGTGTATCTAATTTCCACTCTCCCAGCCACGCACACACGCGCACACACACAAGGCTTCTGGTTGGGGAGAGACCCTCTGCTCTCTGCTCTCCCTCCTTATATAGGGCGCGGTCACTGGGAGGACACACACACAAACACAGGTTAATTGACATCAGGTGTAGTGATTCTGCCACTTACCTTCCCTGACTCCGCCCTCCTGTCACAGACCGGCGCTTGACCACGCCCCCGCTGCCACATACCCCCACCGCCCGACTCAGGCCGGGCAGCCGTCCGGCCTGCAGCCAACTCCCCCCGACGGGAGAGGAAGTTCGCCACGACCATCTGCACCCCTGGCCTGTGGACCACCTTGAAATTAAAGGGTTGGAGTGCCAGATAGCAACGAGTGATCCACACGTTGGCATCCTTCATGTGGTGGAGCCACTGGAGGGGAGCGTGGTCCGAACAGAGGGTGAAAGGGCACCCCAGCAGGTAGTACCGGAGGGCGAGGACCGCCCACTTGATGGCCAAACACTCTTTCTCTATGGTGCTGTAGCGCCCCTCATGCACCGACAGCTTCCTGCTGATGTACAGGATGGGGTGGTCCTCTTCCTCCACCTCCTGGGACAAAACCGCCCCCAGCCCTCTGTCCGACGCATCGGTCTGCAACATAAAGGGGAGAGAAAAGTCAGGGGAGTGTAAAAGTGGCCCCCCACACAGTGCAGCCTTTACCTTAGAAAAAGCCCGCTGGCATTGCTCCGTCCACTGGACCAGATCTGGTGCGCCCTTTTTAGTGAGATCAGTCAGCGGGCTGGTGACGTCCGAATAATTAGGTATAAACCTCCGATAATAGCCAGCCAGCCCCAGGAACTGTCTCACCCCCTTTTTGGTCTTGGGCCTCGGGCAGGCCGCAATTGCTGCGGGCTTGTTAATTTGGGGACGCACCTGCCCGTTGCCCAAGTGGAAGCCCAGATACCGTACTTCTACCCGCCCAATCGCACACTTCTTCGGGTTGGCTGTGAGACGCGCTCGCCTCAGCAACCTAAGGACGGCCCTTAGATGTTCGAGGTGCCTCGGCCAGTCATTACTATAGACGATGATGTCGTCGAGATAGGCAACCGCATAGGTGGTGTGGGGGCGGAGGACCCTGTCCATCAGCTGCTGAAACGTAGCGGGTGCCCCAAACAACCCAAACGGAAGTGTGACGAATTGGTGTAAACCAAACGGTGTGGAAAAGGCCGTTTTTTCTCGGGATAGTGGAGTCAAGGGGATCTGCCAATATCCCTTCGTCAAATCCAGTGTCGAATAAAAGCAAGCAGTGCCGAGTCGATCGAGCAACTCATCAATACGAGGCATTGGGTATGCATCGAATTTAGACACCGCGTTGACTTTTCTATAGCCCACACAGAACCGGACCGACCCGTCGGCCTTGGGTACCAAGACCACCGGGCTGCTCCAGTGCCCATCGTCGTGGGACTCCTCGACGATGCCCATTTCGAGCATGGTCTCAAGTTCTTCCCGAACCACCTTTTTTTTTGTGTTCGGCTAGCCTGTAAGGGCGGCTACGCACTACCACCCCCGGGGGCATCTCTATGTGGTGCTCTATGAGGTTAGTGCGACCGGGCAGGGGCGAGAACACATCCGAAAACTCGGTCTCCAACTGGGCGACTTCCGTGAGTTGGGTCAGGGAGAGGTGGTCTCCACAGGAGACTGGAGAGGTACGTGATGCCAGTGCCCCTTTTTGAACCTCCGGCCCCAGCTCCGCCTTCTCCAGAACGACCGACACCAACGCCACGGGGACCTGCTCATTCCAGAGTTTAAGCAGATTGAGGTGGTAAATCTGTAGTGCCCCACCCCTGTCCGTTCGCCTCACCTCGTAGTCGACGTCCCCGACTCGCCGTGTGACCTCAAAGGGTCCTTGCCACTTGCCGATCAATTTGGAGCTCGATGTGGGCAACAGTACGAGTACCTTATCTCCCGGTGTGAACTCCCTAAGGCGTGTACCCTTGTTGTACAGGCAGGCTTGCCGTTCTTGGGCCTGCCGCAAATTCTCCTGGGTTAGGTGGGTGAGCATGTGGAGTTTTGCGCGCAGATAACGTATTGAATTTCGTTCTTACTTTGTGAAGGTCCCTCCTCCCAATTTTCCCACAGCACGTCTAGAATGCCGCGCGGCTTACGCCCATATAATAATTCGAACGGGGAGAACCCCGTGGAGGCTTGGGGGACCTCTCGCACTGAAAACAACAAGGGCTCGAGCCACTTATCCCAATTACGTGCGTCCTCACTTACGAATTTTTTAATGATATTCTTGAGGGTCCGATTGAACCATTCCACCAAACCGTCCGTTTGTGGGTGATACACGCTGGTGCGGATCGGCTTAATCCCCAATAACCCATACAGTTCGCGTAGTGTCCATGACATAAATATGGTGCCTTGATCAGTCAGAATCTCTTTCGGGATTCCAACTCGGGAGATGACGCGGAAGAGCGCCTCCGCAATACTGCGTGCTGAGATATTGCGCAGAGGCACTGCTTCCAGGTATCGCGTTGCATAGTCCACCAGAACTAATATAAAGCGGTACCCTTGTGCTGACCGATCTAATGGGCCGACGAGATCCATCCCAATCCTTTCAAACGGGGTCTTGATTAATGGTAGAGGGCGCAAAGGCGCTTTTGGAATGGCCACTGGATTTACTAACTGGCATTCGCAGCACGCCGTACACCACCTACGGACATCGCCGCGAATCCCCGGCCAATAGAATCGGGCCATTATTCGGGCTAGTGTCTTATCCTGCCCTAAGTGTCCAGCCATGGGATTAAAGTGAGCCGCCTGGAATACTAATTCCCAGCGACTCTTTGGAATTAAAAGTTGCGTGACTCGCTCTTTAGTTTGAATGTCCTGCGTCACTCGGTATAACCTGTCCTTCATAATCGCGAAGTAGGGGAAGGATGGGGTGGCGTTTGGCTGGAGCGTTTGACCATCGATTACTCTCACTTGGTCAAACGCATGCCGCAGAGTCTCATCTCGCGACTGCTCTAATGGGAAATCTGCGAGGGATTCCCCAACAGAGAGAGGAGGGGCCGGCGGCTCCTCACTCTGACGCGGAGATGACGTAGACGGCTCTGTGACAGCTGCTCCTGCCACAGCGACACCGGGACCTCCCCCTGTTAAACGGCAGGACCCACTCTTCACTAAGTGTGTCATTAAATCCCGAAATCCCGGCCAATCAGTCCCCAAAATTAAAGAGTGGGTAAGGCGAGGATTAACCGCCGCCTTCATTATGAATTTTTCCCCTCGGAAAAAATGTGGACCGACACCAAAGGGTAGCTGTGAACGTCCCCGTGCACACACAACACCTTCACCCCCTGTGCTCCCCCCAATGCCTCGTTCTGCACTAGGCTTTGGTGAATTGAGGTCTGATTACAACCAGAATCCACCAACGCCTGATATGTATCCCCTTGGATACTCACCGGTATGCAATACGCTCCAGCCCAATCGAGGGCGGCTTCTGGCGCGTCGGGGATCTGAACCATCGCGCCCACCTCCATTGCCGTGCAATGCTGTTGGAGGTGGCCCAGTTCCCCGCAGTGCCAGCAAACCGGTCCGGGCTTCCTCTCTGCACCGGTGTTCGGGGGCTCACTCACCTGAGGGGGGAGCGAGACAGACACAGAAGGGAGAAACGGGAGGGCACCGCGGGTGCGGCGGGCCGGCTGGGGTGGTGCCGGCCCCTGCCTCCGCGGTGGGGGAATGGGGTGAGGACGGGACACAGGAGGAGGGGGAGAGAGAGAGAGAAGAGAAGAGAAGAGGCTGTCTGCTGTCCTGCCGCCGGAACAGCCGCCAAATGGTCCTCCGCCAGCTCTATGGCCTGATCCAGCGATGCCGGGCGGTGGCACTGGACCCACTCCGCGGTTCCTGTGGGCAAGCGCACGACGAACTGCTCCAGCACCACCTGATCGACGATCTCCTCGGCGTCGCGGTTGTTGGCCCTCAGCCACCGCCAGCAGGCGTCCCGGAGTTGCTGGCCAAACGCGAACGGCCGGCCGACTTCCTCCAAGCGCAGAGAGCGGAAGCGCTGGCGCTGGCGCTGTTGTTCGGGGGTGCGCCCCACATGCTGGAGGATGGCCCGGCGAAGGTCCGCGTAGGCCAGCCGGCGGTCGGTGGGGAGCTGTAGCGCGGCCAGCTGCGCCTCTCCTGTCAGCAGGGGGAGCAGGCACACCGCGCGCTGATCCATTGGCCACCCCGAGGTCTCCGTGACTTGCTCAAAGAGCGTGATGAAAGCCTCGGGGTCATCCTGTGGGCCCATCTTTGTCAGGGTGAGGGGGGACGGGCCCACGGTGGAAGCGTCGGTTGTCCCCGCCGACACGAGGAGGTGCTGGAACGCCCGTCGGTCCTCTTGCTGGGCCAACACCAGGGCCTTGAAGCGCTGCTCCTGCTCCTTACGGAGCGTGACTAGCACCTGGTGCTGGCTTTGCTGGGCCGTGGCGAGGGCGTGGACCAGGTCGGCGAACGGGGAAGACTCCATGGGACTGGTGCTCCAGTCCCAGGTTTCAGCACCACTGTAACACTCCTAAGGAAGGGTGGAGCACAGAGGACGGCAGGACAGAGATCAGGTTCAGCAAAACTTTTATTTTCCACTTTTCAGTGTATCTAATTTCCACTCTCCCAGCTCTCCCTCCTTATATAGGGCGCGGTCACTGGGAAGACACACACACAAACACAGGTTAATTGACATCAGGTGTAGTGATTCTGCCACTTACCTTCCCTGACTCCACCCTCCTGTCACAGACCGGCGCTTGACCACGCCCCCGCTGCCACAGTAATGCACACCTTCTGACCAGTCAGATTTTAAAATTCAATTGGACAGTGGTATAAATCTTCTTACTGCACAGAAATCAGAAAAAAAAATTGTATTCACAAAAATTTAATTGCATTCATGTCTGTCATAATTCTGCTTCAAAATATTTCACTCCCTTATTTTATGTTAAAATATTTTTTTTATACCCTGTCCATTTGTCTGTCTGTCCGTGTGTCTTGTAAGCCCAACTCCTCCTAAACGGTTTGATGGATTTTGATGAAACTTTACACAGTTGCACTATACCACCTGAAGATGTGCATGAAGGAAAATAATCCTGGTCCAGTGTTTCAAAGGGGAGATAATTCAATTTATTCCCTTACATATGGCAATATATGATGACAGGCTCGTAAGCACAACTCCTACTAAACGGTTAAATGGATTTTGAAGAAACTTTACACAGTTGCAGTATACCACCTGAAGATGTGCATGATGAAGAATAATCCCAAACCAACGTCTTAAAGATACTTATTTTTTTTACATATGTCATTATCTGGTGATGTGGCTGGTGTTCCACTCCATGAAATTGTTCCAAATGGATTTAGACCCCATATATTATTGAGATGAATGACTAATAGGAATTTGAATCATGGTATTGCAGGGGTATAGTTTTTTTAAGTTCACAAATTTTGTTGCAAGCTGGTGGTATTCTATAGTGGTATTCTATAGTGAGTTTACTCACAGTTCTAGGTTTTTGGGGTTCTCGTGAGCATTTTTGAACAGTATGTGCAATAATTCCAACTGTGGAACTAATCAGATTCCCAAGTTACCGTGACAATGTCACATCTGCACCTGCTCAGAGTTTGGAGTGGCCTTCAAATATGGCCGCCACAGACAACAACCACCACACCACTCTCAGTCTCCAGAGTACTAATCAATACTCACACCTGTTTTGAATCACAGCCTCATTACTACAGTGTATATAAGGACTCTGACACTTATATACACTGGTAACCGCAGGCAAGTGGCAGAATCACTACACCTGATGTCAATTAACCTGCATTTGTGTGTGTCTTCCCAGTGACCGCGCCCTATTTAAGGAGGGAGAGCGAGAGCAGAGGGCTCATCCCCGAACCAGACGCCGGTTGTGTGTGTGTGTCTGTGTTAGTCACTGATGTTAGACTGAAAAGTGTGGCAATAAAAGCCTTGTTTACGAACCTGATCTCTGTCCTGCTGTCCTCTGTGCTGCACCCTTCGTTAGAACTGTTACAGTGGTGCCGAAACCCGAGACGTGGAGCGCAGCAGCCGATCAGCCCCATGGAGTCCTCCCCGTTCGCCGAACTGGTCCACGCCCTCGCCACGGCCCAGCAAAGCCAGCACCAGGCGCTAGTCACCCTCCGAAAGGAACAGGAACAGCGCTTCAAGGCCCTGGTGCTAGCCCAGCAAGAAGATCGTGAGATGTTCCGGCACCTCCTCGCGTCGGCGGGGTCCACCAGCACTCCCACCGCGGGCCCGTCCCCCCTCACCCTAACCAAGATGGGCCCGCAGGACGACCCCGAGGCATTTATCACGCTCTTTGAGCAAGTCGTGGAGACCTCGGGGTGGCCGATGGAGCAGCGCGCGGCGCGCCTCCTCCCCCTGCTAACGGGAGAGGCGCAGCTGGCCGCGCTACAGCTCCCTGCCAACCGCCGGCTGGCCTACGCGGACCTCTGCCGGGCCATCCTCCAGCGTGTGGGGCGCACCCCTGAGCAGCAGCGTCAGCGCTTCCGCGCTTTGCGCTTGGAGGAAGTCGGCCGGCCGTTCGTGTTTGGCCAGCAACTCCGGGACGCCTGCTGGCGGTGGTTGAGGGCCGACAACCGCGACGCCGAGGGGGATCATCGACCAGGTGGTGCTGGAGCAATTCGTCGCTCGCTTGCCAGCAGGATCCGTGGAGTGGGTCCAGTGCCACCGCCCGACGTCGCTGGATCAGGCAATCGAGCTGGCGGAGGACCATTTGGCGGCTGTCCCGGCGGCAGGATAGCAGACAGCCTCTTCTCTCCTCTCCTCTTCTCTCTCTCTCTCTCTCTCTCTCTCTATCCCCCTCTCCTCCTGTATCTCGTCCTCGCCCCATTCCCCCACCACGGAGGCGGGGGAATCCAGCCGCACCCGCGGTGCCCTCCCGTTTCTCCCTTCTGTGTCTGCCTCTCCCCCCCTCAGGTGAGTGAGCCCCAGAACACAGGTGCGGAGAGGAAGCCCGGGCCGGTTTGCTGGCGCTGCAGGGAGCCGGGCCACCTCCAACAACAGTGCACGGTAATGGAGGTGGGCGCGGTGGTTCGGATCCCCGACGCGCCAGGAGCCGCCCTCGATCGGGCCGGAGCGTATCGCATACCGGTGAGTATTCAAGGGGATACATATCAGGCGTTGGTGGATTCTGGTTGTAATCAGACCTCAGTTCACCAAAGCCTGGTGCAAAACGAGGCATTGGGGGGAGCACAGGGGGTGAAAGTGTTGTGTGTGCACGGGGACGTTCACAGCTACCCTTTGGTGTCGGTCCACATTTTTTTCCGAGGGGAAAAATTTATAGTGAAGGCGGCGGTTAATCCTCGCCTTACCCACTCTATAATTTTGGGGACTGATTGGCCAGGATTTTGGGATTTAATGACACACTTAGTGAAGAGTGTGTCCTGCCATTTAACAAGGGGAGGTCCCAGTGTCGCTTTGGCGGGAGCAGCTGCCGCAGAGCCGTCTACGTCATCTCCGCATCAGAGTGAGGAGCCGCCGGCCCCTCCTCTCTCTGTTGGGGAATCCCTCGCGGATTTCCCATTAGAGCAGTTGCGAGACGAGACTCTGCGGCATTCGTTTGACCAAGCGAGAGTAATCGCTTCCCCTACTTCGCGATTATGAAGGATAGATTATACCGAGTGACACAGGACACTCAAACTAAAGAGCGAGTCACGCAGCTTTTAATTCAGAAGAGCCGCCGGGAATTGGTATTCCAGGCGGCTCACTTTAATCCCATGGCTGGACACTTAGGGCAGGATAAGACACTAGCCCGAATAATGGCCCGATTCTATTGGCCGGGGATTCGCAGCGATATCCGTAGGTGGTGTATGGCGTGCCGCGAATGCCAGTTAGTAAATCCAGCGGCCATTCCAAAAGCGCCTTTGCGCCCTCTACCGTTAATCGAGACCCCGTTCGAAAGAATTGGGATGGATCTCGTCGGGCCATTAGATCGGTCAACACGAGGGTACCGCTTTATATTAGTTCTGGTGGACTATGCAATGCGATACCCGGAAGTCATGCCTCTTTGCAATATCTCAGCACGCAGTATTGCGGAGGCACTCTTCCGCGTCATCTCCCGAGTTGGAATCCCGAAAGAGATTCTGACTGATCAAGGCACCTCGTTTATGTCACGAACACTGAACGAACTGTATGGGTTGTTGGGTATTAAGCCGATCCACACCAGCGTGTATCACCCACAAATGGACAGTTTAGTTGAACGGTTTAATCGCACCCTCAAGAACATAATTAAAAAATTCGTAAGTGAGGACGCACGTAACTGGGATAAATGGCTCGAACCCTTGTTATTTGCAGTGCGAGAGGTCCCCCAAGCCTCCACGGGGTTCTCCCCATTTGAATTATTACATGGGCATAAGCCGCGCGGCATTTTAGATGTCCTGCGGGAAAATTGGGAGGAGGGACCTTCACCAAGTAAAAATGAAATTCAATACGTTATTGACCTGCGCGCAAAACTCCACACACTCACGCACCTAACCCAGGAGAATTTGCAGCAGGCCCAAGAATGACAAACCCGCCTGTACGACAAGGGTACGCGCCTTAGAGAGTTCGCACCGGGAGATAAAGTACTCGTACTGTTGCCCACATCGAGCTCTAAATTAGTCGCCAAGTGGCAAGGACCCTTTGAGGTCACACGGCGAGTCGGGGACGTCGACTGTGAGGTGAGGCAAACGGACAGGGGTGGGGCACTACAGGTTTACCACCTCAACCTACTCAAACTCTGGAATGAGGAGGTCCCCGTGGCGTTGGTGTCGGTGGTTCTGGAGAAGGCGGAGCTGAGGCCGGAGGTTGAAAAGGGAACGTTGGCATCACATACCTCTCCGGTCCCCTGTGGAGACCACCTCTCCCCGACCCAACTCGCGGAGGTCGCCCAGTTGCAGACCGAGTTTTCGGATGTGTTCTCGCCCCTGCCTGGCCGCATCAACCTCATAGAGCACCACATTGAGACGCCCCCGGGTGTGTTAGTGTGTAGCCGCCCTTACAGGCTACCCGAACACAAGAAAAAAGTGGTTTGGGAAGAACTCGAGGCCATGCTCGAAATGGGCATCGTCGAGGAGTCCCACAGTGACTGAAGCAGCACGGTGGTCTTGGTACCCAAGGCCGACGGGTCGGTTCGGTTCTGTGTGGACTATAGAAAAGTCAATGCGGTGTCTAAATTCGACGCGTACCCAATGCCTCGTATTGATGAGTTGCTCGATTGACTAGGCACTGCTCGTTTTTATTTGACGCTGGATTTAACGAAGGGATATTGGCAGATCCCCTTGACTCCACTATCCCGAGAAAAAACGGCCTTTTCCACACCATTCGGTTTACGCCAATTCGTCACACTTCCGTTCGGGCTGTTTGGGGCGCCCGCTACGTTTCAGCGGCTGATGGACAGGGTCCTCCGCCCCCACGCCACCTATGCGACCGCCTACCTCGATGACATTTTCATCTATAGTAATGACTGGCCGAGGCATCTCGAACATCTGAGGGCTGTCATTAGGTCGCTGAGGCGAGCGCGTCTCACAGCCAACCCGAAGAAGTGTGCGATTGGGCGGGTAGAAGTACGGTATCTGGGCTTCCACTTGGGCAACGGGCAGGTGCGTCCCCAAATTAACAAGACCGCGGCAATTGCGGCCTGCCCGAGGCCCAAGACCAAAAAGGGGGTGAGACAGTTCCTGGGGCTGGCTGGCTATTATCGGAGGTTTATACCTAATTATTCGGATGTCACCAGCCCGCTGACTGATCTCACTAAAAAGGGCGCACCAGATCCGGTCCAGTGGACGGAGCAATGCCAGCGGGCTTTTTCTGAGGTAAAGGCCGCACTGTGTGGGGGGCCACTTTTACACTCCCCTGACTTTTCTCTCCCCTTTATATTACAGACGGATGCATCGGACAGAGGGCTGGGGGCTGTTTTGTCCCAGGAGGTGGAGGGGGAGGACCGCCCAGTCCTATACATCAGTAGGAAGCTGTCGGTGCGTGAGGGGCGCTACAGCACAATAGAAAAAGAGTGTCTGGCAATCAAGTGAGCAGTCCTCGTCCTCCGTTACTACCTGCTGGGGTGCCCTTTCACCCTCTGTTCGGACCACATGCCCCTCCAGTGGCTCCACCGCATGAAGGATGCCAACGCGCGGATCACCTGTTGGTATCTGGCACTCCAACCCTTTAATTTCAAGGTGATCCACAGGCCGGGGGCGCAGATGGTCGTGGCAAACTTCCTCTCCCATCAAGGGGGGGGGGGGAGTCGGCTGCAGGCTGGACAGCTGCCCGGCCTGAGTCGGGCGGTGGGGGTATGTGGCAGTGGGGGCGTGGTCAAGCGCCGGTCTGTGACAGGAGGGCGGAGTCAGGGAAGGTAAGTGGCAGAATCACTACACCTGATGTCAATTAACCTGCGTTTGTGTGTGTCTTCCCAGTGACCGCACCGTACTTAAGGAGGGAGAGCGAGAGCAGAGGGCTCATCCCCGAACCAGACGCCGGTTGTGTGTGTGTGTTTGTGTTTGTCACTGATGTTAGACTGAAAAGTGTGGCAATAAAAGCCTTGTTTACGAACCTGATCTCTGTCCTGCCGTCCTCTGTGCTCCACCCTTCGTTAGAACTGTTACAGTGGGTTTCCCAAAAGCCTCTTAATGCTAAGAGCAGCTTAACTAGGAGAGAGAGCATTGATTGTGTTGCTCACGCTACCATTTAACAATGATCTTTTTGTTGCGATGCTTTTGGGAAACTCAGACCAGTTTTCCCTTGACTGACTTTACCAAGCCTTAGCACTCATGCTGTTTATCTGGTTATGGATCTAGTTTTGTATTTTGGTTTACGATATCTGTCTTCATCTGTGATATCCTGTTTGTGCCTCACCTGACCATTGCTTGTTTTTTGACACTGCCTTTGATCTACAGTTTGGATTTGTCTGCTAATCTTTCCTTTAATAAACTCTCTGCCACCTGCATTCCTAGCAGACAATTATTCTGATAATTAAAATATTAATTCATTAAACAGGATATCTGTCTAATTTGATGGGTTAGAACATTCAATTGCCTGTGATGACCTGGCGACTTGTCCAGGGTGTACCCCACCTCTCGCCCATAGTCACCTGGGATAGGCTCCAGCTTGCCCACGACCCTGCACAGGATAAGCGGTTACAGTTAATGGATGGAACATGTACCGTATTTTTCGGACTATATGTCGCACTTTTTTTCATGGTTCAGCTGGCCATGCGACTTATACTCCGGTGCGACGTATATGTTTTTTTTTTTTTTTCACCGTGGAATAACTGGAGCTGATGCCAAGTCTGACGACAGCCACGCAGAAGAAGAGGAAACGGCGCTTCGTCTGCCGCTGGAGTTGGCAGAGTTGTTCAGAAGCGACACCGAGGATGAGGAATTCAATGGATTTGCTGATTTGGAGTGAAATCGTCAGCTTGATAAACTTGATTGACCTGTGTTTTATTATTAATGATAGGCCTATAGTTATTTAAATAAGTTATGTAATGATTTTAGGCAGTGCTTAATTTGTGAAGTGGGAGGTCCCGGAACACAGGACGTGGGTGGGTCCGGCGACTCAAAAAAAAAAAAAAAGGCGGGGGGTGGTTTACTATAACTTTACACACACACGCTTATTGTGTGTGTAAAAAAAATATATATAATATCAGACATTATGATCTTAGAAAACGCTTTAGTGATGAACAGTTACAGACAGTAATATGTCGTGATATTATGTTATAAAATATTATTTTTTAGGCTATATATTAAATTATATATTAAATTTATCTTCTAAAATAACAGACTGTACTCATATCACAACCGGTTTATTTCACCATTGGAGATCAGATCACACAAGACATGAGTTAAATGACTCATTTTTATTTAAAAGCAGTGCCAGCGGGACTTCGCGGCTCAGGTGGGTAAGGCGCCATACCATAAATCCGGGAACCCGGGTTTGATTCCGACCTGTGGTCATTTTCCGAGCCCTCCCTGTTTTTCTCCTGCTCATTAAAAGCAGTGCCAGCAAACATAAGTGCAATCAATTCAAGTAATAGTTAAGAAATAAAGGGTTTACAAAACAAGTTGGAGAATTCATTTTAAAAATTTTAGTAAGCTTTCTTGTTTTTTTGCCATTTTTTCCACAGCGCAAGCTAACGGCTACAAAAAACCCGGTGTTCTATTGAGCGGAAGTATACACCCCATGTCCCCCTCCCCCTTCCCCTTTCGCAGATTTTGTGGATGTCATAGGAGAGAAATCAACAACAGATATCAAAATCAAAACCGAACACTAAACAAATTTTTATTTACTTATTTAATTTATTGTTTGATTTTTTTCCCCTTTGTGATGGTCACAGAGGTGATCTGATCCATTTAAATAGCTGCCGGAACACCGAATGAAATGAAAATAGCTGCCGGATCCGACAACGGAGGTTACGGATCTTGTTCCGTCATGTTCCGGCTCAAATTAAGCCCTGATTTAGGCCTATAGGCTATTGAATAACTTGATGTTATGGTACATATTCAGCCAGTTTTTCTCTGGGCTATTATAAATGATTTTGTTTTGCATTTTTAAAAATAACTCTCCTTCCAAGATGAACTTTATTCTTCGTGTCTGATGTTATGGTGTTAATGGTCTGACGTTAACTGGCAGGCGCACTTTCTGCCTGTTTTTTTCTCTGAGCGGTTGTTGTTGTTGTTGTTTTTTTCACTAGACGGTTGTTTTTACTACCGTACCTGTCTTTGGAGATGATATACCTATAGCCTACTTGACCTCTGATTTGATGAAATAAAATTCGACAAAAATGAAGAATGACACTCCTCGATGATGACTACAGCTTTAATAACACAGATGAAAGAGCCATGGGGCGATAATAAGCCCTACCGGTAAAAATATTCTAAAAGCAAACTGATTAATGCATCAGTAATAGGCTACTAATATTAGTTATAATAATAATATAGGCTATTAGTAATAATGATAGTGATAGTATTAAAGATAGTAGTAGATATTTAAAATAATCAGACTAGGCTACTTACAGTGCAAAGGGCGCTCACTGCTCAGCTATTCGTTTACTAAATAAACAATGTAGTCGTGCAGTAACCACGCGCCGCTTATCAGATAGAATCACAGATTCTATGGATAGAATAACCCTTCAAAAAAGTGCGATTTGTAGTCCGGTGCGACGTATACAGGTATAAGTTTTTTTTCGTCTACATAATGCATTTTTTGGCTGATGCGACTTAAACTCCGGAGCGATGTATAGTCCGGAAAATACGGTAATTGGTTTTGCCTCACAGGTATGATTGGATATCTATCTGATTTGATTGATGAGAAAATTCAATTGGTGTTGCCTCACAGGTGTTTATAAGCGTGTACGCAATGGTTTTCTTACTTCAGGTGAGTTTTCAGTCAGCTTATGAGTCTGCCTGGAGATAACTATGAAAGAGTGTATGAGTGAGTGAGTGATTGATGGGTTGCATGAGTGAGGCAGAGTGTGGAGTGAGCATGTATGTGTGTTCATAGTTGAGTGTACATGCACCAAACTACAATTGCACTGGCAATTCTTTAAATTATTAGCTTATTAAAAAAAAGCAAATAAGCAAGAAATGAAAATTAGACATGGGTTATTTGTATTAGTGCTCAGATTAAAACAATCTGAATGAAAAGGCAAGGGAAGAGGCATGTCCTGTTTGCGTATTTCTTGTAGGTGTGTGATGACCATCATACAGGAGGACACACTGTCACTGTTAGAGATAAATGAAATGTGGAAACTGCAGCTTGTTTCAGCAATTACTTTATGTGAGAGAATAGTTTAATTTATGGAAATTAAACACTGCTCCTGAGAATCCTGTAGCTTTTATTTATCTTTTGTGTGTCTGTGAGTGAGGAGAATGGAGACAAGAGAGAGAAGTTTCAGATGGAGTTTCAGGTTCCAGCAGGTCCTGATTGCTCCGATTTCCATTCTCTCATTTCAGAGTAAAGTCAATTCATAAAAGATGGAACATGGACTACCTTAGATAGATGGAAGAATGCAGCCTGTGTGTTGATAGACTAATTTAAGAGTATGTTTTCAGAAAAAAAATAGCAAATAGATCCCACACTACAAAAAATTACTTCTTAGCAAGTGGAAATCTCGAATATGGTCAAATTTATCTAGTAATTCCTTTTTATATGATTGCAAGAAACCAAATATAACAATTTTTTTTTCGAATGCAATATTCTTATTCTATTGAGAAAGTAAATTTATAGTTACTGATCATAAAAATTAAAACTTGAAATGAGAAAAAAAATCAAGAAATTAAGGTTTGATTGTAATGATTATCTGTGTATTTTTCCATTGTTGTGCTTCACTGCTTGTATGAATTTTGATCCAGTGGGCTCCTGCCTGATTCTCAGCCTCCCCATGTGTGTGCACGCACGTGTTTTTTTTTTTTCAGCTCAGCTCCTCCATGACTTCAGTCAGCAGCCCGGAAGACATTAAACCTCCTCTGGGCCTGAATGGAGTCATGAAGGTTCCAGCTCAGCCAACCGGCACCTCGTTGTCTCTCACCAAGCACATCTGTGCCATCTGTGGTGATCGATCTTCAGGTGAGACATTAACACAAATATTAACATTCCTTTTTTCTGCAGGCAGCAGTAGTAATAGATGAGCTACTCTTTCAGGTAAACATTATGGCGTTTACAGTTGTGAAGGCTGTAAAGGCTTCTTCAAGCGCACAGTGAGGAAAGACCTGACTTACACCTGCCGAGACAACAAGGACTGTCCAATCGACAAGCGCCAGCGCAACCGCTGCCAGTACTGCCGCTACCAGAAGTGTCTGGCCATGGGCATGAAGAGAGAAGGTGATCTTTACTTATGTCATCCATATTTTTTGTGCATCACTTTGTGTATCACTTAAAACAGGACAATTTTGATTTTATTTCCTAAATATCGCTTGAGAGGATGACCAAAGCAAATTAGTTTGTTGGAATTCTAGTTGAAATTGTTGGCACATCTACATTGGCTATTAAAGTAACATTACCGTGAGAGAATGATGGAGGGATCGAGGAGGTGTGAGAGCGTATGTGAGTAAAGCAGTATATTAGGAAGTGAGTGTGTATGCCAGTGAATATTTACATGTAGATGTTCAACTTCAAAACTTATACAAGTGAACACATTCCATTGCTGCTGCCACTCATGCCCATGGCTCAGCAGTCTGCATTTCTCACAGCCTCTCTCTTTCAGCTTATAATGACATGATAAATGTACATAAATACATACAGAGATAACGGAAGCAATTTCTTTTACATCTTTCTCAAACGTGTCTTTTTAAAAATAACACTTTATATATACACACAAGCATGTGCAAAGAGATTTTCATACAAGGATTTCAGATCAGGGTGGGATGGTGGTGTAGTGGTTAGCACTGTTGCCTCACAGCAGAAAGGTCCTAGGTTCCAGCCCAGTGGCCGACGAGGGCCTTTCTGTGTGGAGTTTGCATGTTCTCCCCATGTCTGTGTGGGTTTCCTCTGGGTCCTCTGGTTTCCCCCATAGTCCAAAGACATACAGGTTAGGCTAATTGGTGGCTCTAAATTGACCGTAGGTGGGAATGGTTGTTTGTCTCTATATGTTAGCCCTGCGATGACCTGGCGACTTGTCCAGGGTGTACCCTGCCTCTCGCCCATAGTCAGCTGAGATAGGCTCCAGCTTCCCTGCAACCCTGTACAGGATGATGGCTGGATTTCAGATCAATTTTTTTCCTTCACTTTGTACCAACAGATTGTGTTTTTTAAATTGTCAGTTACATTTTTAGAGCAGATTTTCATGCCATGAAAATCTCAAACTGTAAAACCTATCTGTGAGTAAAGAGATGATCTTTTGTGTTTGTCAAGAGGCAAGGTCTGACAAATTGTTGATATCAAGTAGCACTATGATCTTTGAAATACAATGTAACTGATCAAACCAACTCGCACAATAGATACATGTCTTGATTGCAAAAAGTCATGTTTCATGTGCTTTTTGTCTGAAGGAAATCCTTTCTGTTCTATTACGGTATGCCACAATATCTGATTTGAGCTGCCTGCCTGAACAAAGCCCTTGTGTCTAATCCGAGGTTCACCTGCCTTCCTCGGAGTGTCTGTGTTTGTGAGAGAATCTTGTGGTAGTGCTTCAGAGTCAGACATGTTGTTGGTAGATTCCTGCATCTGGTGTCACTTTTCCTTAGAATCATTTTAGCCAGCACTGGGTGGATGTTTATATGGCCTCTGTAATTCCCCTGGATGCCAGCAATCTGGGAATGTAAGAAGCATGTAGGCACAGTGTCATGTATGATTGATTTGGTTTGGTGTCTGTTTTGAACCTTGGTGTTTCTCAGTGTGGATGGGAGAACAGTGGAAAAAAAGTTATAAAATACTTTTATAGACAAGTGGGGGAAAAAGTAAAAATATTCCCAAATACAAGAGAGACTTGTTTTTCACCTTGTCCAAAACCAGTGGACACGTAAACACACTCCATTTGTTGGCACTTTTCCTTACAAGGCATGACTGTCAAACTCATCAGCATACAGAAAGTAGGACAGACAGTCTTATTAGCCATTACACAGCAGGTACTGGTAAAATGGAGGCCTGTGCAATTTACTGAATTATATTTTTATTGGACTGTAGCCAACTAACATGTAGTCATATGTATAGTCTCAGAGACCAGGCAGAAAAGGTTTGACTTCCTGGATTTGTGCAATTATGGCTGCACTGGATTTAGCTCTCTGATGTGTGTGAATAATGTCCTCCATTCTATTAAAAACAGACGGTCATTGCTGTGGAAATCTGTAGCCAGGGAGCAAAGTGAAAGCAGCTGTATGTGTATGTGGGTGTGTTTGTCTGTATGCATTTGTGTGTGTCTATGTGTGACTGCTCATGTTATTATAAATTCATCACAAACAGCCAAGAATTATCGGCACTGTCAGAGTGCAGGCACTTACAGATGTATGTGCAGAAGAGAGCAGGGAAGGAGAGTGTAAACAAAACCAAAACGAGGGACTGGAGGTGAGGTCAGGAAACAAGCAAGGGTCAGGTGATCGGCAAACAACATAGAATAGGCTAGACAAAGGTCGTAAATGAAACAAGGCAAGCAAAGGTCAGAAAATTGGGAGACAATGCAAGGCTTAGTATGGACTAGATTAAACAGAAGGATACTTCACATTGGAGTGGTGCGAGAGAGTGGCTTAAGTAGGGGGAGAGCTAATTAGGGAGATGCGTGGCAGCTGTAATTAATACTCTGGTGACAGAGGGTGCTGTGGTTCTTGGGGATTGTAGTTCTGAGTGTCCATGTTTGTAGTTCGTGTGTTCTCAGCAGATTTACTGACAGGCACCCTTCATTGAGCAAAAATAATCATTGCATGTAAGAATTCTAATTTGTCCAAACAACAAAACAATTCTTATTAGAACCACTTTTTTACATTTAAATATTTACTCTCAAAAATATGTGACAGTTATTGACACCCCTAAGGAATGTTTTTAAAAAATGCAAGCAAACTGTCCTTGAAAAACTTTTGTCGTTATTTGCTTTCATTCCCAAGAATTCTGTTGCTGCATTTAACCGTCACGTTTCCCATGTACTCGAAGAAAAATCTAATGGAGTCGTTTTGCATGGAGGTGTGGATTAAAATCCCTCCAAGTATTTCTAACCTTGCTAAACGTTACAGGAAGTGCTGTTATTCTCACCAGGACAGCCATCATGACATATTAATTGTAGGGAAGATGATAATATTGAAAATGGAATTTAGGGGAAATTTGCACTACATAAAATATGTACATGGGGGAAAAACATGTTTATATTAAACTATACAATGTCCCTATTCATTTTATATATACATGAGTGTTCTCATTTTCATGAAGGATGCCAATAATTCTTGACACACTGTACTTTCTTTGTGCATATATTTTTATGTACATGTATTCCCCTGATGCACATATACTGCATATAAATAATTCCCTTTGTTTGTGTGTGTGTGTGTGTGTGTGTGTGTGCACGCGTGCGCCTCCAGCTGTCCAGGAGGAGCGGCAGCGGGCGAAAGAAAAGAGTGAAGCTGAATTGGAGCTGGCAGGCTGTGCCAGTGATGACATGCCAGTGGAGAAGATTCTAGAAGCTGAGCTGGCAGTGGAGCCCAAAACTGAAACCTATGTGGAAGGCAGCGTTGGTGCAGCTGCCAACTCTGTAAGACATCTCTCTCTCTTTCTCTGTCTCTTTCAAACATACACTCTCCAAATTGTTCTGATGGATTAACTGTACTTCATGCTACACTGAGACTCACAGGCACAGGGGAGATTTTCTCTCCTATGTCTAACATTCCAGTTTGTAGATATACTGTTTTAAAAATGATGGAGGGCGGCACGGTGGTGTAGTGGTTAGCGCTGTCGCCTCACAGTAAGAAGGTCCGGGTTCGAGCCCCGTGGCCGTCGAGGGCCTTTCTGTGTGGAGTTTGCATGTTCTCCCCGTGTTCGCATGGGTTTCCTCCGGGTGCTCCGGTTTCCCCCACAGTCCAAAGACATGCAGGTTAGGTTAACTGGTGACTCTAAATTGACCGTAGGTGTGAATGTGAGTGTAAATGGTTGTCTGTGTCTATGTGTCAGCCCTGTGATGACCTGGCGACTTGTCCAGGGTGTACCCCGCCTTTCGCCCGTAGTCAGCTGGGATAGGCTCCAGCTTGCCTGCGACCCTGTAGAACAGGATAAAGCGGCTAGAGATAATGAGATGAGATGAGAAAATGATGGAAGTGGGTTTAGTGGGCTCTGACAGGAAGGGGCTCCCTCTAGACAGGATGTCCACTTGTACTGAGTAATGCATTCTGGCAGTGAAGCGCTACACATTCCTATCACAGGACATGGGACAGCAGTGATCTTCCAGCTTACAGTTTTTACAAACTCCACTGAGAGTAGGGGTGTACTAAATAACAAAAAATGTATATCAATACATGTTAAAGATTTTGGATAGTAACAGAAACCTACGATAGATTTGTGACCTGTCCTTGGTGTACCCCGCCACTGGCTCAAAGTCAGCTGGGATTGGCTCCAGCTTCCTCCAATATGGAGCACTTGCATGTGACGTCACAGCCGATCCAGATTGTGACAGACGCCATCTTGTCGGTCAAACGCCATATTCCGCCTTCTACTTCTACTTCTGGTTCTACTTCTGCTTTTACTTCTACCTTTTCTTCTGGAAAACCCTACTATATACAATTCTACTACAACGGCTGCGGCTACAAGCTCTCCCTACCTGTGCACGTTTTTTGTTTTTTGTGTGTATTTTTGCATGTTGTTCGTCTGTACCGGACTTCAATATCCACTACAACCGTATGGACTTACTGGACATTGGTTTCCAGCAGAAAATGATGGTTTGTAGCAATTTCCATCGCATGCACAACATTCCGGACGAGAAAAAAAAAACATTCCGGACGAGATAGCGAGACCAGCGGGGTCTCCGTGGATTGTTATCGGAAGCAAAGTGAAGGAGGCAGCGCCGGGAGCGGAAGCAAAAGCGAGGCTGCAGAGCCGGCCTGTTGACTAAGCTCAGAAAACAACCACTCAAACCTCCACTGCCAAGCCTCTCTCTCTCCAATGCCAGATCCATGTAAACAAGACGGACGATTTGGAATTACAGCTGGAATTACCTTATTCTATTCTATAATCGACTGGTCAGTGCATCTAGTATCAGTACTAGTAATACTTAAGTGACTTACCCATCCAATGAGGATTCTTGTTTACAAGATGCCACATCTGAGTCGCTGACAAATCCTGAATTTCTGTAAAGATAACTGTCCAGAGATTTATAGGCACGCAGTGCTTCACCACTGAACAGCAAGGGAAAGTTAATGAGGTAATTATACACGTCTGGGTATTCCGCTGGCAGTTCAAAATCCGGTCGTGAAAACTCCGTCCGGAAAGCCATAAGGGTCACTAATCTGTAGATCGTTTATTTTAGACATATATCTAGTTATCTGTTCATTAGAAAAATGAGCCGTGTAGTCCGTCAGTTGAAATTGATCCATTCTGTACACAAGTGCAGCAGTATTCAGCTGTGTTTTTGACCGACAAGATGGCGGTTGTGTACTTTCCGGTCACGTGACTGCAAGATCTCTATAGGCGGTATAGAGGATGGATAGATGGATGGATAGTAGCAGTGTTTTTACCACAGCAGTGTTCAATTCTCAAATTAGAAGATGTGGATTAGTTTTCTTTAGTATAAATACAGAGGTGATTATAGGAAATTGTGCACTGGATGGTTGAGAAATTCAGACTATTTCTCGATAATCACCTTGAGCAACTGGCCAATATGGCGGCCAATCACTTTGTCACTATAAGTAAGGAAGAATGACAAATTATGAAAGAAAATGTTGTTCCAAAAAGTACTAAAGATGCTACGAAGTTTGGTCTAAAACTATTCTAAGGTAAGGTGGAATTGTGATTTACTTTATCTATTTCAAAACAAAGTATTTTATGTGACTCAGCATAGATAAGTGTCACAGGTCTGCCTGCACCTTTATTACATTTGCATGTTGCTTTGAAGTTTTAAATAAATTAGTTTTTTTATATGAGTTTTAATTTTTTTTAAATAATCAGCATGTATTTATACTAAAACAATTATCCACCTCAGGTTCAGTGAATATTGATGAATAATAGCCTCAACTTCATCTCGGTTATTATTCACTGATATTCACTTCACCTTCGGCGAATAATTGTTATGACACAGCTTTGTTGAATACTCAATTCTTATTGGTCAATTATAGCATTCTATGGTTTGTAATTTCTGAATAGCAGGCTGCTACTCTGAATAACAGACCGTTGCTATGGAGACAGCTCTAATCATAGACTCTGGAGGACCACATCCAATCATATCAATCCACAGAAAGAAGTCTGGTAAATTTTGTTGCTTTAATAATCAAATTAGCAATGCCAGCTCGTTCATGATACTTATGCGACAAAAAAATAAATAAATAAAATAAAAATTTTTAAAACATTATTCCATCAGAAATCACCAAGGAAGCTTTTTCTAATATTAATTTTAATGTTCAGTTTAATATAAATTATAATGCTAAGTAGGCTAATCTTAAGAAAGTTACAGATTTTACATTGCTGTGGACGAAGTTCCAACCGTAGAGGACTAATTTTTAGCGGAAGCAATAAAATAATTTTTAAATCAATATTTTGTGTCAAATTATTGATTTCTTTAGTAAGTAGCCATGTAATAAGTGGAATAACATGATTCACTTCAGGCTCCTGCGTCACCCTGTCAGAGTAATGACCAACTCACTGTACATTATGATCCCTCACGTAACAGCAGTTTTGACAGTAGTTTCAGCTGTAACATAAATGATGGGTTTATACAGTGGTGCTTGAAAGTTTGTGAACCCTTTAGAATTTTCTATATTTCTGCATAAATATGACCTAAAACCTCATCAGATTTTCACACAAGTCCTAAAAGTAGATAAAGAGAACCCAGTTAAACAAATGAGACAAAAATATTATACTTGGTCATTTATTTATTGTCAAGTTTATTTGTATAGTGTTTTTTAACAATAAACATTGTTGCAAACAGCTTTACAGAATTTGAACGACTTAAAACATGAGCTAATTTTATCCCTAATCTATCCCTAATGAGCAAGCCTGTGGCGACGGTGGCAAAGAAAAACTCCCTCAGACGACATGAGGAAGAAACCTCGAGAGGAACCAGACTCAAAAGGGAACCCATCCTCATTTGGGCAACAACAGACAACATGACTATAACATTCACACTTTTAACATGAAGTTAGTTTCGTTGATGTTATAAACTCTTCATTGATGGAAACTTAAGTGCAGAATTGTTCATGACAACTGCAGTCCTAAAGTTAGCAAGTCAACTGTAGTCCTCAGCCATAAAAGCATTACTGTAAGTGTCCAGAGCGTCTTCCAAGTGTGACTTTCAACGGTCCATATGGGGCTGTCCTCCATGGGAGCGATGCAATGAGACTCCAACCAGACACAGGGCACCAGGATGGATCAGGCAGGTCCGAGGAGCAGAAGAGGTCAGCATCTCGATCCCAGGACCAACATGTCAGTCAGAGGGACAGATGGGGGGGGGGGGACACAGGTTATTAGGAATGCCCAATGTCACCTGAATTAGTAGGAACAGTTATACATATTGCACTGAGTACAAGCAGGGGAGGCGAAGTGGCCAAGTGGTTAGAGCACTTGACCACTAATCGAACGGTCCCCGGTTCGAGCCTCGCCTCAGACGGTCATCTGGGGCTTGCCTCCTGTCCACCCAGCAGTGAATGGGGACCTGGTGGAAACACTGGGGAAGTTAAAGGCGGCGAGGAAAGGAACTGGCCACCCTACCTCACCATGCCGACGGCCTAGACAGAGTGTGCTCTCTAACAGGCACTCCCCAACATACGTACAGAAACGTATATGGGACTCTTTGACTTTTGACAAGCAGGGACTCCAGCAAAACTAACTATGACAGCATAACTAAAAGGGGAGAGCCAGAAGGTAACACAGGCATGAGGGAGCCCCGGGACATAAAGCAGCCAGCCACTACACCATCAACAAACTCGAATGAGCAAGCGAGTGGGGGACTGACAGCATCCATACATCCCAGTTTACCAAAACACTCTATGTCTGAGGACCCTCCAGATCTACACCTTTACCTCATAAACACCATTAACAAAAGGCTTGACTAAACAGATGTGTTTTCAGCCTAGACTTAAATGCTGAGACTGTCTGATTCCCAAACATTACTTGGAAGGCTGTTCCATAACTGTGGGGCTTTGTAAGAAAAGGCTCTGCCCCCTGATGTAGCCTTCACTATACGAGGTACCAGCAGATAGCCTGCATTTTTTGATCTAAGTAGGCGTGGCGGGTCATAGAGGACCAGAAGTTCACTCAGGTACTGTGGTGCGAGACCATTCATTGCTTTAAAGGTCAATAGTAGTATTTTATAATCAATACAAAATTTGATTGGGAGCCAATGCAATGTGGATAAGACAGGGGTGATGTGGTCATATCTTCTAGTTCTAGTAAGGACTCTTGCTGCTGCATTTTGAACTAACTGGAGCTTGTTTATGCACTTATTGGAACATCCAGGACCTGACGACTTGTCCAGGGTGTACCCCACCTCTCGCCCATAGTCAGCTGGGATAGGCTCCAGCTTGCCTGTGACCCTGTAGGACAGGATAAGCAGCTATGGATGGATGGATGGATGGATGGATGGATGGATGGATGGAACATCCAGACAGTAAGGCATTACAGTAATCCAACCTGGAGGTAACAGAAGCATGAACTAGTTTTTCCGCATCATGTAGTGACATTAAATTTCTTATCTTAGCAATATTTCTATCTGAGTAATGTTATCAATTTGAGTTTTGAATGAAAGACTGGGATAAATAATCACTCCGAGGTCTTTTAATGCTGCTTGTGAAGAAACAGAAAGGCCATCCAGAGTTACTGTGTAATCAGAAAACTTACTTCTAGCTGCATCTGGTCCTAGTACAAGTACTTCAGTCTTGTCAGAGTTGAGCAGAAGGAAGTTAATAAGCATCCAGTGTCTAGTGTCCTTCACACATTCCTCAATTCTATTAAGCTGGTGTCTCTCATCAGGTTTTGCAGAAACATACAACTGTGTGTCATCAGCATAACAGTGGAAACTAATACAGTGTTTACAAATAATGTCACCCAGAGGTAACATATATAAAGAAAAATGCAGTGGACCCAAGACAGAGCCTTGTGGAACACCAAACTTTACCTCAGTATGTCTAGAAAAATCACCATTTACATCAACATACTGATAGCGATCATTTAAATAAGACCTGAGCCAGGAGAGGGCTGTTCCTTTAACTCCCACAACATTTTCTGGTCTATCCAGAAGAATGGAATGATCAGTGGTATCAAATGCTGCACTAAGGTCAAGCAACACGAGCAGCGAGACACAGCCGTGATCAGACATTGCATTGGCTCCCAATCAAATTTCGTATTGATTATAAAATACTACTATTGACCTTTAAAGCACTGAATGGTCCAGGACCTGACGACTTGTCCAGGGTGTACCCCACCTCTCACCCATAGTCAGCTGGGATAGGCTGCAGCTTGCCTGCGACCCTGTAGGACAGGATAAGCAGCTACGGATGGATGGATGGATGGATGGATGGATGGATGGATGGATGGAACATGCAGACAGTAAGGCATTACAGTAATCCAACCTGGAGGTAACAGAAGCATGAACTAGTTTTTCAGCGTCATGTAGTGACATTAAATTTCTTATCTTAGCAATATTTCTATCCGGGTAATGTAGATCGTTTACTACTTTAACCAGTGCTGTCTCTGTGCTATGATGAGGTCTAAATCCTGACTGATACATTTCATGGATGTTATTCCTATGTAAATATAAGCATAACTTCTGTGCCACAGCTTTTTCAAGGATCTTGGAGATAAAGGGGAGATTTGATATTGGCCGATAATTGGACAGCTGACAGGGATCAAGGTCAGGTTTTTTTAATCAGGGGTTTGATAACTGCTAGTTTAAAGGATTTGGGTACATATTCAATCCTAAGGGAAGAATTTATTATTTTTAGAAGCAGTTCAATTACTTCAGGTATTATCTGTTTGAATAGACGTGTACGTAAGGGATCTAGGCTTTTGATGCAGAGATTAATGAAAGTAATTCAATTTCTCTAAGGAGAGTAAAACATTCTAATTGCTGATCTGATACAGTACAGTTATATTGTTAACTACAGGGTCACTTACATTGCTTGACCTTAAATTAGTAGTTAGAATTTTTTGTCAGATATTCTCATTTTTGTCACTAAAAAAATTCATGAAGTCGTTGCTACTACATACTACAGCTGTGCATGTGTCTATAGTGGACTTATTCCTGGTTAATTTTGCTACAGTATTAAATAGGAATCGAGGATTATTTTTGTTATTGTCTATTAGGGAGGAGAGATATGTTGATCTAGCAGCACTAAGAGCTTTTCCATACTTCAGAAAGCTCTCCTTCCACGCTAATTTGAACGCTACCAATTTTGTTTGACGCCATTTACATTCCAATTTTCGAGTGGTCTGTTTTAAAGTGCAAGTGTCATCATTATACCAGGGTACTAATTTTTTGTCTCTGACCATCTTCCTTTTAAGAGGAGCTACATTATCTAAAGTATAGCGGAACGTTGACTCTAAGCATTCAGTTGCCTGATCAAGTTCTGCAGGGGCTGACAGTGGCCCAATCAAAGTTGATAACTCTGGGAGATCATTTATAAAGCCCTGTGCAGTAGTTGACGTGAATGTACATTTAATACAGTAGCATGGTGAGGTGCATATATTATTACTTAGACATATTTTGAATGAGATGAGATAATGATCTGAGATAACTTCAGACTGTGGAAGTATGACTATATTTTCTATGTTTAACCCGAATGTTAGTGGGACATTCCACCGAATGGGTGCCATTTGCTTGTTGTACCACTCCCAAATTAAACTTAATTTGTTATATCTTTTCAACACTGATTATAATAACATGCATATTTAACTATTCAAAATGTGTATTGGTCAACCTCAGGCTACGTTATTTATTTTTTTACAAGGTTTGGAAGTCAAAGATGGCTGCATACTCTTTATATGAGTAACAGGACTGAAAGTAACAGGACTGAGTTTTTAGCCTAGGATTAGCTAATACATGGAATTAAGCCACATGGCATCATCGCTAATAGCATGACCACACTTAGCACATTCTAATGATTTACCAAAAATCTGTATTTTTACAATAAACAAATATCATCTAAGAAATAATTTAAGTAACAGGACAGTATTACCCCTTTTCCACCAAATCAGTTCCAGGGCTGGTTCGGGGCCAGTGCTGGTTCACAACTCGTTCAACTTGCGAGCCAGCTGAGAACCAGTTTGCTTTTCCATAGCTCGGGGTGCTAAGGGGAGCCACGTCATTACGTCGCTGTATACGTCAGTTATGTCGCTGTATACGTCAGTTACGTCGCTGCATTTGCCTAAACCTTGGCACGAACATCGAAGCAACAACAACACGGAGAAGAAGAAGCAGCAACAATAATAATGGATGACTTCGCGTTTGTACAGCTGCTGCTTCTTGTCGCTTAAAAATGGTGACCTTTCGCGGTCTTGCTATTGCTGTTGGTCTTAACAACTCTGCCCCCCCCCCAATGTAAGCGGTTCTTTCCTCTGGCCCAACAAAGAGTTGGTGCTAGTCTGGAACCGTTTTTTCTGGCCCCAGAGCCAGTTCTTTGTCAGTGGAAACAGAAAACCCGGTTCCAAACTAAGCACTGGCCCCGAACCAGCCCTGGAACTGCTTTGGTGGAAAAGGGGCATGAGTTGACATTGACCTTATCAGTCAAAGTTAAAAAATCATCAAATATACAGAAAAGTAAATGAGAGAACTAACTTTTGGTCTTCCCATGGCCTTCAGAAGACACAACTGATGTAACTTCCTGTTGAGCATGTGATTTATGGAATGTTCCAAATTTGTTAGATGGGGTAATATGTTTGGGTAACAGGACTGAGTGAAAACCCAGGGACACGACTAAAATGTGTATTTTAACTAAGATATTGTGGATTTCTTATGAAAAAAATATATTTAAACCATGGATAGGATATGGAGTCACACAACAGTGCAAAAGAAATACTGTTTCTGAAGGATTTTAATCATAATATTTCATAGTTAAGTATAAAGTTAGAGTGCGGGGACAGGTAACACATGCTATTTTTCAGTGTTTTAGGTAGTTTTTATTAATCCTTACAACTATACAGTGGGGCAAAAAAGTATTTAGTCAGTCACCAATTGTGCAAGTTCTCCCACTTAAAAAGATGAGAGAGGCCTGTAATTTTCATCATAGGTATACCTCAACTATGAGAGACAAAATGAGAAGAAAAATCCAGAAAATCACATTGTCTGATTTTTAAATAATTTATTTGCAAATTATGGTGGAAAATAAGTATTTGGTCAATAACAAAAGTTCATCTCAATACGTTGTTATATACCCTTTGTTGGCAATGACAGAGGTCAAACGTTTTCTGTAAGTCTTCACAAGGTTTTCACACACTGTTGCTGGTATTTTGGCCCATTCCTCCATGCAGATCTCCTCTAGAGCAGTGATGTTTTGGGGCTGTTGCTGGGCAACACAGACTTTCAACTCCCTCCAAAGATTTTCTATGGGTTTGAGATCTGGAGACTGGCTAGGCCTCTCCAGGACCTTGAAATGCTTCTTACAAAGCCACTCCTTTGTTGCCCGGGCGATGTGTTTGGGATCATTGTCATGCTGAAAGACCCAGCCACATTTCATCTTCAGTGCCCTTGCTGATGGAAGGAGGTTTTTACTCAAAATCTCATGATACATGGCCCCATTCATTCTTTCCTTTACACGGATCAGTCGTCCTGGTCCCTTTGCAGAAAAACACCCCCAAAGCTTGATGTTTCCACCCCCATGCTTCACAGTAGGTATGGTGTTCTTTGGTTGCAACTCAGCATTCTTTCTCCCCCAAACACGACAAGTTGAGTTTTTACCAAAAAGTTCTATTTTGGTTTCATCTGACCATATGACATTCTCCCAATCCTCTTCTGGATCATCCAAATGCTCTCTAGCAAACTTCAGACGGGCCTGGACATGTACTGGCTTAAGCAGGGGGACATGTCTGGCACTGCAGGATTTGAGTCCCTGGCGGCGTAGTGTGTTACTGATGGTAGCCTTTGTTACTTTGGTCCCAGCTCTCTGCAGGTCATTCACTAGGTCCCCCCGTGTGGTTCTGGGATTTTTGCTCATCATTCTTGTGATCATTTTGACCCCACGGGGTGAGATCTTGCGTGGAGCCCCAGATCAAGGGAGATTATCAGTGGTCTTGTATGTCTTCCATTTTCTAATAATTGCTCCCACAGTTGATTTCTTCACACCAAGCTGCTTACCTATTGCAGATTCAGTCTTCCCAGCCTGGTGCAGGTCTACAATTTTGTTTCTGGTGTCCTTTGACAGCTCTTTGGTCTTGGCCATAGTGGAGTTTGGAGTGTGACTATTTGAGGTTGTGGACAGGTGTCTTACGAGTTCAAACAGGTGCCATTAATACAGGTAACGAGTGGAGGACAGAGGAGCCTCTTAAAGAAGTTGTTACAGGTCTGTGAGAGCCAGAAATCTTGCTTGTTTGTAGGTGACCAAATACTTATTTTACTGAGGAATTTACCAATTAATTAATTAAAAATCCTACAATGTGATTTCCTGGATTCTTTCCCCCCATTCTGTCTCTCATAGTTGAAGTGTACCTATGATGAAAATTACAGGCCTCTCTCATCTTTTTAAGTGGGAGAACTTGCACAATTGGTGGCTGACTAAATACTTTTTTGCCCCACTGTATATCTTAACTTTGAAATCAGATCAATGTGCAGGACATTCTGTGTAATAAGGAAATGTATTTTAAAGTACATTTTTATGTGCATTTATACATATAATTTTCTAGGGACGGAAATGGCACCGATTCGGTGGAATGGCTCTAGTATTAGATCGAGGGTGTGACCACCATTATGGGTCAGTCCTATGACATTCTGATTAATCCCTATTGAATCTAAAATGGACACAAATGCTGGTTTCAAAGGGTCTTCTGGGTTATCGAAGTGAATATTAAAATCTCCAACAACTAAAGCTTTGTCTAAGGAAATAACCAGATCTGAGATAAAATCTGGAAATTCAGAAAGAAACTCAGAATATGGCCCCGGGGGCCTGTAAATAATAAGTAACGAAATTAACTAGGTAGACCTATTTTTCGAGGCTACATACATTATATGAGTATGAAGAACTTCAAATGTATTAAATTTATAACCAGGTTTTTGTGTTACACCTAGATAATCATTATAAATAACCACAACGCCTCCTCTGCCAGTTAGACGAGGCTGGTGTATATAACTGTATCCAGGAGGACTAGCTTCATTTAATGCTATATATTCATTTGGCTTAATCCATGTTTCAGTTAAACAAAGTACATTAAACTTCTGATCAGTAATGTGTTCATTAACCATTAGCACTTTAGATGTAAGAGATCTAATATTTAATAGCCCCACCTTTAGATCAAAGGTGCTGGCAGCGGCTGTACAGTCAGTATCATCTAATTTTATATTGATTAGGTTACTGGAACAAACTCTGAGTATTTCTACTTTTGTGTTGAGCTCGGGGAACAGACACAGTCTCGATGTAGTGGACCCTGAGTGACGACTCTGTGCAGCTAGCAGACAGTCGGTTTAGCCTGTTCGTCTGCTCCCTGGCCTTGGCTCTGGATTGTCAGAAATTAACTAGGCCTGTTCTGAGACTATGACTTGTGCTGCAGGAAATGAGAGCAGCACCTTCCCGAGTGGGATGGATACCGTCCCGCCCTAACAGGCCAGCAGTGCCCTCAAAATTAGCCCAATTATCTATAAAGCCCACACTGTTTTCAGAGCACCACCTGGACAACCAGCAGCTCAGCGACCATAACCTACTGTAAGCTACATCTGCCATGCCGCATTGGGATGGGGCCAGAGCATACTACAGCATCGGACATCGCCTTCGCTAATTTAAACACCTCTACAAAGTTACTCTTAGTAACCTCAGACTTATGAAGGCGTATATCATTAGCTCCTGCATGGATAACTATCTTTGAGAACCTGTGCTTGCCTCGGACCCTAAGATTACCTGCTATGTCCGGCACCCTGGCTCCCAGTATACACCTGACTAAAGCTGCTGGTGCCTCTAAAGGCTGAGCTAATTTCACATACCGTATGATAGAGTCCCCTATAACCAGAACTCTTTCAGGTTTCTCAGTGGGTGCATCACTAAAGAGAGCAAACCTGTTCGACATGTGAAGCAGAGAGGAGTGGTGCTCCTGTGGGCGAGCCTCAGCAGTAGCTTTGGCTCTACGCTTATGCCGCTGAGCCGTCACCCATTCGCCCCACTGTAAGGGCTCTAATGCCGGAGTTGGGGGATTACTAACTCCACCTAAGGCATCCAGACTTTCCCCTACAGAAACTATACTGGTCTCATTCTCGCTGGCCTTCTCTAAAGCCTGGATACGCACTTCTAACACTGTAACCTTCTCTGTCAGAGAGCTAACTAATCTGCACTTATCACAAATAAAGTTATCGCTAGCGACGCAGGAAGAATGACTAAACATCCTGCACTTAGCACACTGAACAGGCTGAAGGTGTGTCATGATGAAAGGATTCACGTACCTTAATTGAAGATCTGTTGATATTAAAGCAGATCCGATGTGGATGGCCTCCACTTGTGGTCTTTACACAGGAGCAGAAAAAAGGAAAGCTTCCGGTCTTGGTGTTCTTCTGAAAAAAAAAGAGAGGAAAAAACAGAAAAAGGAAAGTGAAAGTGGAAAGTACAAAAAGGAAAGCAAAAGTACAATAAAAAAATGAAGAGGATACTGGAAAATTGTTTGTTGAAAAAATAAAAAAGATTAGTGATTAACGCCAACACTCACAGAAAAAAGACTCGTCGCAAACAACTCGGGAACCAGGAAGTATTGAGGAAAATGATCCAATATTACATATCTTTGAGTGGCAAAAGTATGTGAACCTCTAGGATTAGCAGTTAATTTGAAAGTGAAATTAGAGTCAGGTGTTTTCAATTAATGGGATGACAATCAGGTGTGAGTGTGCACCCTGTTTTGTTTAAAGAACAGGGATCTATCAAAGTCTGATCTTCACAACACGTTTGTGGAAGTGCATCATGGCACGAACAAAGGAGATTTCTGAGGACCTCAGAAAAAGCGTTGTTGATGCTCATCAGGCTGGAAAAGGTCACAAAACCATCTCTAAAGAGTTTGGACTCCACCAATCCACAGTCAGACAGATTGTGTACAAATGGAGGAAATTCAAGACCATTGTTACTCTCCCCAGGAGTGGTCGACCAACAAAGATCACTCCAAGAGCAAGGCGTGTAATAGTTAGTGAGGTCACAAAGGACCCCAGGGTAACTTCTAAGCAACTGAAGGCATCTCTCACATTGGCTACTGTTAATGTTCATGAGTCTACCATCAGGAGAACACTGAACAACAGTGGTGTACATGGTAGGTTTGCAAGGAGAAAGCCACTGCTCTCCAAAAAGAACATTGCTGCTTGTCTGCAGTTTGCTAAAGATCACGTGGACAAGCCAGAAGGCTATTTGAAAATTGTTTTTTTGGATGGATGAGACCAAAATAGAACTTTTTGGTTTAAATGAGAAGTGTTATGTTTGGAGAAAAGAAAACACTGCATTCCAGCATAAGAACCTTATTCCATCTGTGAAACATGGTGGTGTTAGTATCGTGGTTTGGGCCTGTTTTGCTGCATCTGGGCCAGGACGGCTTCCCATCATTGATGGAACACTGAATTCTGAATCATACCAGCAAATTCTAAAGGAAAATATCAGGACATCTATCCATGAACTGAATCTGAAGAGAAGGGTAGTCATGCAGCAAGACAACGACCCTAAGCACACAAGTCGTTCTACCAAAGAATGGTTAAAGAAGAATAAAGTTAAATGTTTTGGAATGGCCAAGTCAAAGTCCTGACCTTAATCCAATTGAAATGTTGTGGAAAGACCTGAAGCGAGCAGTTCATGTGAGGAAACCCACCAACATCCCAGAATTAAAGCTGTTCTGTACGGAGGAATGGGCTAAAATTCCTCCAAGCCAGTGTGCAGAATTGATCAACAGTTACCGGAAATGTTTAGTTGCAGTTATTGCTGTACAAGGGGGTCACACCAGATACTGAAAGCAAAGGTTCACATACTTTTGCCACTCACAGATATGTAACATTGGATCATTTTCCTCAGTAAATAAATGACCAAGTTTAATATTTTTGTCTCATTTGTTTTACTGGGTTCTCTTTATCTACTTTTAGGACTTGTGCGAAAATCTGATGATGTTTTAGGTTATATTTATACAGAAATATAGAAAATTCTAAAGTGTTCACAAACTTTCAAGCACCACTGTATATTTATTCATGTAATTCTTATATGCTATTGTTTCCAGAGTAACAACTTACAAAGGGAGGCTGCTCCATATAATCTAACGTTAATTTACAAAGTAAAATTTTATTTACCATTTAGTCTCAAGTGTCAATGCTGTGTAATATTCAGCAAGTTTTCTGCCATGGGAGTCAACATTTGTTTTGTCTTCTTAAATTAAGTCAAGAGGAAAAAAAGAGACTGATGGCTCTATATGTTACAACTCTATAGCATGCAAAATTGATTTATTGTGATTCATGAGGATGTTCATGAATGCAGTTGCTGTCCTTTTTTCTTTGCTATGAGAAAAACATATCTGCTTAATTCGTTATGTAAAGCTGATCAGTCAAATGATTCAGTGCTTTATCCAGATTACATTTACATACCTCACTAATTCTGCACCCAGCTTCATCTCCTTCAGCAATAATATATTATTCGATCTGTACTGCCAGTGTTTATTCTGGTTTTTCTGCATTTCATTTCCATCCAAACACAAACAAGGCTTCCACACCAGAAGGCAGTTTGCCAAATGGGTTTTCTCAGCCACTGATGTTGAGGCTATGATTTAAAATGTCCAATTGTTTTAATGTCATTTATACATATTTTTCTACATTTTTTTGAACTTGAAAGAAAGAAATATTGACTTGAAATATACTAAATGTACATTTTAAGAATTTTGCTGTGTCCAGAAGAAAAAATACTATTGCGATTTATGTGGGCCACAAACACATTCTACATTTAAATCGGATGACTAAATAGTATAGATCCCATTGGTGAATTGACGTACTCTTTAGCTTTATTAACCACTACCAGCAGCTGTGTTATGCTTAATTGTGATTCCACTATGCTGTGTTTCTGAATTGCCGAATTGATTGCAGGATTCAAAGTCTCATCTCTAAAATCCAAGGCCTTCTCTTCATTATGATCTTGTCAGTGCACTGCTTGTTCAAACCTGCAGAGTGATGTTACATGCTGTTCCCAGATCTTTGTGTTTCCCAGAAGCTGCTTGTAGTGAGCTAGCTCAAAGAAAATTGCCTTGTTGAAAGGCAAAGGCTTCTCTCTAATTATTACTGCAGCTCTCTGTTAAACCATATCTGAAATTTGGGGGCAGGACTTAGAGTATCTTTTCTCGTCTCTCTCAGCAATGATTAAACAGATACTGTAGTGTTTTTCCAACCATAGAATTTAAAAAATGCAAAAAATGATGATGTTCTAAGTGCACTGTGATTTGAAGAATACAAAACACATTTGTTTCAGTGTCCTTGAAACAAGTTAAAGCAATCATGATGCCTATTCTCTACAACACCAAGGTCTTATGTGCAAACATAGTCATGTTTTAAGGCATCGATTCTCTTTGTACTTTTTCTTCATCCATAACAGCTGTATTTGAAAATCTCTGTTTGGCATTTACTCAACATGAACTCAACATTACTTGATTTTGATATGTCCTTGTGTTTGGAAAACCTTCTTTTGAACGAAACCTGACTCGAATGATTCCTACTTCCTCTTGGCCAAACTGAAATGTTTGAGATGCCTGCTTGAAATATGGTTAAGACATAGCTGATATTATGAAATGCTCTGTGATTTAGAATGTGTCAGAATGAAGGCTATTCAGGAGAGATGAGGAGGAGGAGAAAATCACCCAGAGTGATAGTTGAAATGCTTTTCTAATATACAGTGCTCAGCGTAAATGAGTACACCCCCTTTGAAATGTAACATTTTAAACAATATCTCAATGAACACAAACAATTTCCAAAATGTTGGCAAGACAAAGTTTAATATAACATCTGATTAACTTATAACGTGAAAGTAAGGTTAATATATATATTGTTTAAAATGTTACTTTTCAAAGGGGGTGTACTCATTTACGCTGAGCACTGTACATCAACAGAAGTGAACTTTTACTTTCTTTCTCAGACTTGCCTTCTTTGTCAAACACCCGATTGAGTGAATGTGTTTTTCTGTCTCTCTCTCCTGCCGCTATGATATCTCTGCATTCCCCCATAACCACCCCCATTACAACCCCCCCCCAAGACTCCCATGCACTTTTTGTGTTCAGAATTTGTTGTATTAGTTGCAGAGGAGCTGTGAGGTTAATGTAGATGACAAGTAAAGGAAACTTGTATGCCAAAGTTTAGCACTGTACAAGTCATCACATAACCTCAACCTTAACCTCAAAGTCCAGACACCTCATAAATATCTCATATATACTTACTTATCTGGTTTCTAAAACTGTCATTAATTTAAAAAAAATACTGTTATAAACAAAAGTACATTAGATAGCTAAAATCAGTATTATCTGTAACTAGGTTGTATTTATAAGCATCCCAGATATTTGTAGCTACATTAGCCTCATAGTTTTAAAAAGCAAACCTAAGACTAAACTAAACATTTCAGTGCTGATTGACTACATTAGTAGAAAACATTAAAAAAAATAGACAATGTTAATTTAAAGTCAGGAAATAAGAAAGAAGTAAAACTAGCCTCAAATTTCAAAATTAAACTCAACAGTTTCAGGCTCTTGAAGATTCCTCCCAGGTTGTATTATCCTTGGGGATTAAATGAAATCCTCTGCAGCTTGGATTTCCCCAGTGTTTTTAGTATTCTTTCACAGACAGTTTTTTTCTTCTTTCAGACACTTTCTGTCATCCTTTTTTCACTGAATTACGCTGAAGCAATACAAACATTCAACAGTCTTTTTGGATAGAAGTTCCCATGAAACACAATATTGTGAGAAAGGAATTATGATTTTGTGTATGCTTTCAACTCAGCAGCATAGTTTAGGCATGTAATGCTCAATCCACAATTTGATTTCATCCACAATATTAGATTCACTATTTGATTTTCCTGCAATATTTTTGAAAAGAAAATTTTATGACCAAAAATTGTAACATTTATTTTCCTACTTTTTATCAAATAAAATATTCCTTTTATTAAAAATGAAAAAAGTTTACAACAAATAGGCCTTTTCTTGATCAACTTTTATGAACATTTGTACTACTTGCATTTGCTTCTCTTTTCTTTAGCTTTCAGCAGTCTGTAAAATGAAAGCTCTGATTTCTTGTTAAATCTGTTTGTATAGTCCATCACACAGCAGCTCTTTTTAATTTTTTTAGATCTGTTTTTCTGTGTGTTTTTATGGCATTAGAGCCGTGTTACGTCCACCTCTAGTGAAGTCACATGCATTCCCACTATTGTACATTATTGAGCCCTCTGCTGTCTAAACAACACAATTACAGCTCGGAAAAACTAACAGATTATGCAGCCTGATAATAATCACAATTAATTTTTTATTTCATAGATTCAGATTGTCATAAATTTGTATCGTGATGTATCATTGCACGATATATCTTTACATGTCTAGCATAGTTATTAACATGAAGCTCTCTTTTCTTTCTCTGCCTCCTTCTCTGCAGCCCAACGACCCCGTTACAAACATTTGCCAAGCCGCTGATAAGCAGCTCTTCACATTAGTGGAGTGGGCAAAGAGGATACCACACTTTTCTGACCTGCCTTTAGATGACCAGGTCATTCTTTTAAGAGCAGGTACTGATATAATCACACAAATATAAGCTGCTTTTGATTACTTTTGATGAAGAAGTGTAATTTTTACTTGTTTGTGCCTCAATATTGTATATTGGCAGTATAGATAGAATTGTACAGTGTATAATTGTATATGACATACATTTCCTAGTCTTGAGCACTCAGATATTTGGAAACAGTCCTGGTCACACACATTTTGTGTTTATTTCGTTGGATATTTAGCACACACAGTAATATCATTGAGAAAAATATATTCTCTATTTGTACGTTCCATATTGGAGGAAACAGCCTAGGTATGAAGCATTTTTAGTCACTGTTTGTGCAAATACTATTTCATGCGGGCCTTCATTTTGGACACTTTAATAAGCACAGGATGTCAGAAGGCAATCCCATAATTCAGCTGAACAAATGAGTATTCTGTGAAACATGAAGAACTGAATCAGTCTGAATAATTTTAGAACTATAATACAAATAAGTTGTTTGATGAAAATGTGCACATCAATATATCAAACAGAAAAAGTTCATTATTGTAATTATGCTGAAATGCATGATAAAAACATAAGTAACAATGGCTGTTGGGAGTGCACGTTTATTTGTTCTCATGCCACGTGTTCTGCAGGCCTAAGGTTTCCTGAGGACACCCAACATGGTTGCATGTGATGTGTGCATGCTAAACTCTGACCTTGTTGGAGTGTATTTAGACTTGATCTATGTTTGACACATTTAAAACAAACAAATCTGTTCCCAGTTGTTGTTTACTTTCTTGACAAAAACTTTCTGGCCACCAGGTTGTACCATCTTCTTTATGCCTTTTCTCCTGTTTCTGTTCTGAGACTCCACTGAAGGCCACCTGTCTCCCTTTGTCTCTCACAGGGTGGAACGAGCTCCTCATCGCTTCTTTTTCGCACCGCTCAATAAGTGTGAAAGATGGCATATTGTTAGCAACCGGCCTCCACGTCCATAGAAACAGTGCACATAGTGCTGGAGTAGGTGCCATTTTTGATAGGTGAGTGTCTGCTGTCTTCACACATCTTTGCTGTAGACACTAAGTGTGTGTCAGTTCAGTTCATGGAAAGCATCGAGACTCCCTGGCTGATGGGAATCACTGAAGTAAAACTGTGTTGAGAAACAAGTTTTTTAAATAATCAATACATACACCTCAGTGCATCTTATTATCCCCCATACGCATTGGCACAGCCCAGTTTACTTACACACACACACACACATTCAAACAGTGTAATGTAATCTAGCATAATGTAGTCCTATAGCAGGTTTCTACCATCAAATCATAAACAATCACATTATCAAGGTTAACACAGATATGGGGTTTTGTTTGTTTGTTTTTCTTTACCTGCACACAGCATGAAACCATTTCAGAGTATAAAATGATTTGGTAACAGGCTCCTTTACCTAATATTACTTGCACATTAATCCAAATAAGAAAAAATAATCAATACATTCAGTGTTCATACAATAAACAAGTAAAATTAAGTCCATAATGATTAATATGATCACCTTAATTAATATGTTTATGTTTGTTAACTGGCAAAATTCAGACCTGAGGCTGAAAATCAGGTTTCAGTATAGAGACATGAGTTAAACTAACAATATTAAAGGATATGGGACATGGATTTTTTTCTGGGCATAATTATGTATAAAGGACATAAGAAATGCCATCTAAATCACTGCAGGGCATCAAAAATGTGAAAATCATCACATTATTCAAGTTTTTTTATACATCAGCGTAAAACAAGGATTCGTTAATGAGCTAGGTGGTCACGTGACCCGTGATGCAACAAAAACTTTCCAAGGAGCCAGCACTTGGGAATCTAATGTAAACAGGTTACCGAAATGGACACCATCGACAGTGATATTCCCGATGTTTCACAGAGATGTGAAGTTAGACCCTATCAATTCGAACCGATAGCTGGAAATTCACATGAACATAGATCTTGTCTTTACTCTGACGGGTCAGATGATTCTGAGAGTGAGAGTTCATTCAGCCCTCATGAAACTGAAAGTGGACGGCTCGATAACACTTCCTGGTAAGTTAAAAACAATTCTGCTCAAAGGCTAATGATCTGTTGAAAGAAGTATTATTTTTGTATCATACATTGAAAGTTCATCATAGATCTAGCTAAAGTCCGTTGCAAGCTAGTTTTTTTTTTTTGCTGATATTTTTCGAGATTGATTGAGATACAATGCTTCCAGAGTCCGAGATGAAAACATTCAAAATGGCGAAACGAGTCAGAATTATCAATAATTGATACACCCAAAATTATAATACTAATCCTTACCTCGGCTTTCAGTCGCTTAGCGCAGAGGTCTTCAACAGGGGGGTCGCGAAATCGCACCGGATCACTCATATCAACAAAAATATTCCTGCCCTGTCCCCTGGCCTCCATGCAGAGATGCAAACAGCGCGCCTTTCAGCGGATGCCGCCTTTTTCACGGCTGAATCGCGCAGATCCGATTTTAAAAAAAAATAGCGATATTAATTCATGAAACATGAAGTATAAGGATGAGAAAAAAACAGTTTAAATCGGGAAGCTGCGCACATTTGTGCAGCCTGGCGCAAATGTGCGCAGCTTCCCGATTTAAACTGTTTTTTTTTTCTCATCCTTATACTTCCTGTTTCATGTTTCATGAATTAATATCGCTCAGTACCTGAGTATTAATGTTGAAAGAATCCTCAGTGAAATGGTCCGAACACAGTTTGTGGGAAACAGTAGGTGCAAAGTTTTTTCAACAGGTGTTCTGTAAAGTTATCCTACCTCTTGGATTTGTCCTACCAAGCCTACTGCGCATGCGCAGGTGAGCCCACACTTTCCTCAGCTTCGGGTCCTTGGGGAATGCAAAAAAACTTACTCCAGGGCATTTCCCATTGGAATTATTGCAACCATAAGCAGCACAATACACCATGATGTCCAATGTATGATGTCCAATGTACTTTAAAGACTATAAAAACAATTTTCTTGTCATCCACTTCTCCATTCATCTACCCGCTTGTGCTGTGCCCGAAAGTTTTTGTTACGTATGATCACGTGACAGCGGCTCTTCCGGTTGCAAAAAATGCATATCGGAAGTCGAGCAGAAATGCCATATAATCATCACGAATATAACGATTTTGCTGAATTTAATAGATGATTTTGTATTTGTTGATGCAATTAATTCATATTTTTAATGGAAAGAAACTGATATAGCGTGCTTTTATGTTTCATGTCCCATATCCTTTAAGGAACGTGCTGGATTTTAAATCAACAGTAATCAATACATGTGTATTTCAGATATATTTCAGGCCTAGAAATTCATATATTTTTTCACCAGCCAGCCGGACTAGTTACCTTCCAAAGTAACTAGCCAAACAGAAAATCAACTAGCCAAAATTTGTTCATGTATGAATTTTACTTCTGTCAAAAATAACGCAAAAGAGAGTAGTTACCATTGTTCATGACTAATGTGCATTTATTTCAAGACCCATTTTGATCCTGTTGTTAAATACATAAATGAGAACACCACAGAGCACCATAATATAATATAAACAAATAATAATATATTGGAAAACTTGGCAACTTGGTGTATGAGTATTGAAAACAAATATACTTACTATCATGACTATAGCACCCAAAATATGTCCAACATGCTTTCTGTATTTAACCATTTATGAGAGAGAAAGCATTAGGAGCTTCATATTGACTAGGAATCAACTTGAAAAAAATTAATTATTCCATAAAAATCATATCGCAGCCAAGGCCTACCCTGCTCCCACGTTTGCTTATAAGTCCTTTGTTGTTTCTCCTTCTCATACGCTTTATTGTCGGCCTTTTTCTCCTCTTCAGACCAAGGTTGCTTTGTTCCCATCTCTGGCGGTTTCTGTACACCTTTCAGAAAATTCCACATCGCAACATAGCTTTGGCAGATGTAGATGTAAACAACAACAAAAACACGTGTTTAAATGGGCGATAATGTGGCCACATCTATTGAATTTGATAACATGATCACAGAGCTTTTTTTATTTTATTTATTTTTCTATTTTTTTTTCTGTGTGTTTGTGTAGTTTGATGTTTGTTTGAGTGTTTTTGTCCGCCGGTTGTGGTGTAGCTCCGGACCCAGTTTTGGGCATCGGTTCCCTCCAGGCCTTGGTTCGCCGTGGGCAATGCCTGCGCTCCCAACTGTGGACTGCAGTGAGTTCGTTGCTCATTTTACATCGTGGTTGTCCAGCGCTCTGCGCTTTAACGCTTGGCGTGATGTTCCGAGCGATGTTGTTCGGTGGTGTCACGGCGGCTGTGCAGGTGGTTTGGGACACACCAGCGCTCTGCGTGGCGGAGCTTCTTTGCTCGCTTTGTGGATCCATGGCATGGTGTTCGAGTGATGTTGCTGACGGCGTCACGGCAGCGGTGCTGGGGATGTGGGACTTGTTTTCGTGCGCCTTTTGGTGGGACTGTGGCTGCTACACCACGGGAATTACATCCTGACCTCTACTTGGTGGACTTTTTACTTTTTATTTATTTATTTATTTATTTTTAATTATCTTTTTATTTTTTTTTCTTTCCTTGTTTATAATTGTAAAGCGTCTTTGGGTTTTTTGAAAGGCGCTATATAAATTTAACTTATTATTATTATTATTATTATTATTATTATTATTATGTGGCAGCAGGGGCGTGGCCAAGCGGTGGTCTGTGAATGGAGGGCGGAGTCAGGGAAGGTAAGTGGTGGAATCATTGCACCTGATGGGGATTAACCTGTGTTTGTGTTTCTTCCCCAGTGACTGCGCCCTTTAAAAGGAGAGGAGAGCGGAGAAAGGGAGCTCTCCCCAACCAGAACACGTGTGTGTGCGCGCGTGCGGCTGGGAAGTGATAAAAGGCTGAAAAGCTAGCAATAAATAGTTCATTGAGAACTCAGTTCTGGCCTGCCTTGCTTCTGTACTCCACCCACCTGGTCCAATACGACACGTGATTACTGCAATATTCAACGAGATGTGTTATATGCATGCGCAGTAGTGAAAAAACCGACAGCCTGACTCGTACACGATATGATTCGGAATTCTTCGGTATTTTCTGTCCTGCCGATAAACACATTGGCCCAATCCCAATTCTAATTTCTACCCCTACCCCTCCGCCTTCCCCTTGGCCCTTCCCCTTGAAACTGAGCTACAAGGGATAGGGCTTGAAATTCAACCCTTACGTATTGGGATAGCCCTTCAACGATCGCATACGTCATCGCGTACCTCCGTCAGTGTTTACGTTAGCAAAACGCGACCAAATGCGTCATTGGCTGCGACCAGCCGCTACAGTCAGAGCCAGAAATCTCTGCTGGCAGGGTGTGATTTGTTAACTAACACCACTGAATGGGATATCTTTGGCGCTTCGTGCACCACATCCGACAGAATGAGGTGTCAGAACACTCATGTAAACAATAAAAGCGAGAATAACAGAACAAAACGTACGCAGTAAAGCAACCGAAAACAATACTCACTCCCAAAGCTTTTTAGCAGCAGCTTGGATTTCAGAAATCGCTGCTCATTCTCAGCTCGAAAGCGAATCAAGCGGCGTGTTTCCTCTGGATAACAACTTAAAACACGTAAATAATGGAGAAAATACATTTATGACAATCTTTCGCCGCGGGAACCGCCATCTTTATGAAATCCGCATGAAATCTCGCTGAAATCCGCATGGCATTGTGGGAAATCACTCAAACCCCTTCGTTCGGAGTCAGCTCCAGGAAAATCTCCGTTTGGAGGGGTACAGAAGCCCTCCCCCTTCCCCTACCCCTCCGCGTTAACTGGGATTGGGATACCCCTACCCCTTCATGTGAACGCGCAAAATGGAGGGGAAGGGCTAAGGGGTTGGTCCAAGGGGTGAAATGGGATTCGGCCATTGATTAACACAAACACGGCACACACTTAATATGTGGCGGCTTTAGTTGACGGTGTGTCTAAATCTTCGCTTCATATATATTTTTTATTTTTAACTAGCCAGCTGGGCTGGCTAGTGACAGGAATTACCCGCCAAATGACAAATTAAGTCGCCTCGGGTGACCGGACCACCGCGAATTTCGAGCCCTTTAAATGTCAATTATTTCATGTGTTAAATTACTTTATTCATCACATGTATGGGCGCTGTGTGAGACGGCTGCCTCTCCAGTAGCTCTGTAGTTTTTAGCTCTTTAAACCTCTTTTTTCCCACCTTTTTTTACTTTTTTGCTCTTCTTACGAAGACATAGTGTGTTTAACTATATAACATGGATATATTTAACTTTACCACGCAACCAGGAGCCAATTTTCTCATTTATTCAAGAGAGGAGCTGCTGGCCCTGAAAACAATGGGACGAGCCGGGATACGACACCCCATCCCAGCGGAGCTGAGGAGGAAACCCAGGGGCTGTAAGGCTGGAGCTAAGCTAAAGGCTAGGCTAGCGGACAACCGGTGGTGCTACAAACCATCCATTCCCTCCGTTATCATGGGGAATGTGAACTTGCTGCCAAATAAAGTCGACGAGCTTTCCGCTCTGAACAACCAGCGGATTTACCGGGAGAGCAGCTTGTTTATCTTTACAGAGACATGGCTAACACAACTTGTACCGGATGATAATGTGGACCTGCGGGGATTCACTGCTGTGAGAGCCGACAGAGACACTAACATATGCGGGACAAGCAAAGGTGGGGGACTCATCATTTATGTCAACAATCGCTGGTGTAACCCGGGACATATCTCTGTAAAGACAGTTTTTTGTTGCCCGGACATGGAGCTGCTAGCCGTTAGCCTGTGGCCATATTATCTGCTGAGGGAGTTCAGTCACGTGATCACCATCTGTGTTTACATCCCTCCGAGGGCAGATGCAGCCACTGCATGTGAGAGGACTCACTCTGTCACAGCAAGGCTGCAGACACAGCACCCTGAGGCATTTATCATCATTTCTGGGGACTTTAATCATGCTACTTTGGACTCTACTTTGGCTGCTTTTTACCAGGCTGTGGATTGTCCAACCAGGAACAACAGGACAATTGACTTGCTGTATGCTAATGTAAGGGATGCATACAGAGTCTCACCCCTCCCCCCACTAGGGAAGTCTGACCACAACCTGGTTCTTCTACAGCCAAAGTACACCCCCCTGGTTCAAAGGCAGCCTTCAACAACTAGCTCCATCAGGAGGTGGTCCCCTGAAATGGAAGATGCCCTCAGAGATTGCTATGATATCACGGACTTGGATGTGCTGCTTAGCCCACACTGTGAGGACATAGAGGGGCTGACACACCGTCTGAGAGATTACCTCAACTTCTGTGGAGACATGGTCTCCCCTGCTAAGACTGTACGGTGTTACCCTAATAACAAGCCATGGGTAACACAGGAAGTCAAAGCTGTCCTCAACAGGAAGAAGGCCACCTTCAGGAGCAGGGATAGGGAGGCGATGAAAGCAGCACAGCAGGAGGTGAAACGCTGCATGAGGGAAGCTAAGGACAGCTACAGGAGAAAGGTGGAACAGAAGCTGAAGGAGAACAGCATGAGGGAGGTCTGGGAAGGTGTGAAAACCATCACAGGCCACAATACAAAGACCAGAGTCGTTGAGGGGACAGTGGAGAGGGCGAACGAGTTGAATGACTTCTTCAATCGGTTCAACTAGCCCACATCCCTCCCACCCTCTCTCCCTCACTGCAGCCATCTCGCCTTCCCTCAACACACCTCCCTATGCTCCCTATCACAGCAGCCCCCTCCTCCCCCGCCTCAACACAGACTCCTCTATGCATTACTGCAGACCAGGTCAGAGGTCAACTGAGGAAGCATTACAGGAAAGCAGCAGGCCCGGACAAGGTGTGTCCACGACTACTGAAGACCTGCACTGCTGAACTGGGTGAACCACTCCAACGCATCTTCAACCTCAGCCTGCAGCTGGGGAGAGTGCCAACCCTCTGGAAGACATCATGTATCATTCCAGTTCCCAAAAAGAATCGGCCCAGCGAGCTGAACGACTATTGACCGGTGGCGCTCACTTCACATCTGATGAAGACATTGGAGTGGCTCTTCCTCAGCCTCCTCAGACCCCAGGTACAACATGCCCAGGACTGTCCGCAGTTTGCGTACCGGGCAGGTGTTGGTGTGGAAGACGCCATCCTCTACCTGCTACACCGAGCCCACTCACATCTGGATAAAGGAAATGGCACAGTGAGGATCCTCTTCTTGGACTTCTTGAGTGCCTTCAACACCATCCAGCCCCTACTGCTTCAGGACAAACTGAACAGGATGCGAGCCCTGCCTGGTCACCTGGATCTCCAGCTATCTCACTGACAGGCCGCAGTACGTCAGGCTGAAGGACATCACGTCTGACACTGTAATTAGCAGCACTGGAGCACCCCAGGGCACAGTGCTGGCCCCTCTTCTCTTCACCCTGTACACCTCGGACTTCTGCTACAACTCGGAGCTGTGTCACATTCAGAAGTTTGCCGATGACACAGCCATCGTTGGGTGTATCAGTGATGACAGAGAGGAGGAGTATAGGAGCCTGGTGAGGGACTTTGCTGTGTGGTGCAACAGGAACCATCTGCAGCTCAACACCTCGAAGACCAAGGAGATGGTCATTGACTTTGGGAGGTCCAGACCAAGGTCACGACCAGTTCTGATCGAGGGAGTTGAAGTGGAGGCTGTGGATTCCTACAAGTACCTCGGGCTTTGGCTGGACAGCAAGCTGGACTGGACTTGTAACACCAATCACTTATACAGGAAGGGACAGAGCAGGCTAGGAGGCTGTGGTCCTTTAACATCTGCAGGAAAATCCTGTGGATGTTCTATCAGTCTGTGGTCACCAGGGTCCTGTTTTACACCGTGGTGTGCTGGGGGGGCAGCACATCCAAGAAGGACACATCCAGGCTGGACAAACTGATCAGGCGGGCTGGCTCTGTGGTCGGCATGAAGCTGGACTCTCTGGTGACGGTGGCAGAGAAGAGGTCTATGGACAAACTATTGAACATCATGGATGACACCAGTCACCCTCTGCACACCGTCATCAGCAACCAGAAGAGCCTGTTCAGTGACAGAATGTTCCTTCCTAAGTGCAGGACGAACAGACTCAAAAACTCTTTTGTCCCTCATGCCATCAGACTGTACAACTCCTCTCTGGGGGGGAAGAGGGGTCACAGGAGGACAGAGGATGGGAAGGAGCAGTAGCCTAGCCTAGCCGAACAATAAGCAGTACTGGATAATGTGCAATATAAAGTGCAATATCTTTCCTGCTTCCCCCCCCCACACACACACACACTCACCCTAACCCCACTTCTCCCTCCTTTCCCCCCTCCCCTTCCTCTCTTCCCCATATCTTATTCTTTTATATTTGTACAGTGGTGCTTGAAAGTTTGTGAACCCTTTAGAATTTTCTATATTTCTGCATAAATCTGACCTAAAACATCAGATTTTCACACAAGTCCTAAAAGTAGATAAAGAGAACCCAGTTAAACAAATGAGACAAAAATATTAAACTTGGTCATTTATTTACTGAGGAAAATGATCCAATGTTACATATCTGTGAGTGGCAAAAGTATGTGAACCTCTAGGATTAGCAGTTAATTTGAAGGTGAAATTAGAGTCAGGTGTTTTCAATCAATGGGATGACAATCAGGTGTGAGTGGGCACCCTGTTTTATTTAAAGAACAGGGATCTATCAAAGTCTGATCTTCACAACACATGTTTGTGGAAGTGTATCATGGCATGAACAAAGGAGATTTCTGAGGACCTCAGAAAAAGCGTTGTTGATGCTCATCAGGCTGGAAAAGGTTACAAAACCATCTCTAACGAGTTTGGACTTCACCAATCCACAGTCAGACAGATTGTGTGCAAATGGAGGAAATTCAAGACCATTGTTACCCTCCCCAGGAGTGGTCGACCAACAAAGATCACTCCAAGAGCAAGGTGTGTAATAGTCGGTGAGGTCACAAAGGACCCCAGGGTAACTTCTAAGCAACTGAAGGCCTCTCTCACATTGGCTAATGTTAATGTTCATGAGTACACCATCAGGAGAACACTGAACAACAATGGTGTGCATGGTAGGGTTGCAAGGAGAAAGCCACTGCTGTCCAAAAAGAGCATTGCTTCTTGTCTGCAGTTTGCTAAAGATCATGTGGACAAGCCATGAGGCTATTGGAAAAATGTTTTGTGGACAGATGAGACCAAAATAGAACTTTTTGATTTAAATGAGAAGCGTTATGTTTGGAGAAGGGAAAACACTGCATTCCAGCATAAGAACCTTATCCCATCTGTGAAACATGGTGGTGGTAGTATCATGGTTTGGGCCTGTTTTGCTGCATCTGGGCCAGAACGGCTTGCCATCATTGATGGAACAATGAATTCTGAATTATACCAGCAAATTCTAAAGGAAAATGTCAGGACATCTGTCCATTAACTGAATCTCAAGAGAAGGTGGGTCAAGCAGCAAGACAACGACCCGAAGCACACAAGTTGTTCTACCAAAGAATGGCTAAAGAAGAATAAAGTTAATGTTTTGGAATGGCCAAGTCAAAGTCCTGACCTTAATCCAATCAAAATGTTGTGGAAGGACCTGAAGCGAGCAGTTCATGTGAGGAAACCCACCAACATCCCAGAGTTGAAGCTGTTCTGTACGGAGGAATGGGCTAAAATTCCTCCAAGCCAGTGTGCAGGACTGATCAACAGTTACCGCAAACGTTTAGTTGCAGTTATTGCTGCACAAGGGGGGTCACACCAGATACTGAAAACAAAGGTTCACATACTTTTGCCACTCACAGATATGTAATATTGGATCATTTTCCTCAATAAATAAATGACCAAGTATAATATTTTTGTCTCATTTGTTTAACTGGGTTCTCTTTATCTACTTTTAGGACTTGTGTGAAAATCTGATGATGTTTTAGGTCAGATTTATGCAGAAATATAGAAAATTCTAAAGGGTTCACAAACTTTCAAGCACCACTGTATATGTAAATACTTAATTTATTTTAATTTATTGAGAAGTTTTTCTCTATTTCTTATCTCTGTTTATCTGTAATGATGGTGCTGGAATCTTAATTTCCCTGAGGGAACCCTCCCAAAGGGATCAATAAAGTTTTATCTAATCTAATCTAATCTAATCTAATCTAATCTAATCTAATTACTTTATCAACATTGCTTATGGTTTATTAAAACTGAAGCTCTTAGTTAATGTTACATTAAGGCAGGGTGCTATAGGTGAATAAGGTCATAATTTTAAAATAAAAGATATCGCAATAACCCCAGTTTAAATTTTTTTTGTATTGGACATGTTTTTAAAAAATTTAATTTTTTAATTCAAATTAGGCTTGGGCTAATTAAATGTGCATTAATTAGCATACATAATAAAACAAAAAAAATCAAGTGTTGAGATGTTTGAATTAAAATAACTACATAGATGCTCTCAAGAGAGAGACTTTTTGCTGTGCGTTTTTTTTTCCTTACTTTATGGTTTAATCAAGAAAATACCATGCACTGTTGTTGAAATGTTTTATGTTATTTTTTCTGCTCACGTAATTCCATCAACATTTTGGGAGTTTCATCTGTAATATAATTCTAATTAGGAATAGGATTGAGCATGTGAAATTTCATGAATGCAGATCTTCTGAAACTGAGATTATGAAATTATGAAATTGAAATGCATATGTCAAAATGACACATGTATATCATAATGTGAAACAAGCTTTTAAGGGATATATGGCATGACATCTTTGTGCCAAGTTGGCTGTGCTTCAAAGTTGCTTTTTAAGAGTTTACCCAAAAATCTGAAATATAATGGACATGAACAAAAGTGTCATCCCCTCCTGTAGTGTCTTGTCTTGTCTTAACGCAGTGGTTCCAACATTTTGGGGGCAATGACCCCAAACAGACATCATGACTTTTCTCAGACCCAAACCCTTGACAACACTAAAACACATTTATATCAGATTCATAATATAGGACTGCAGTAACATTTGAACATTTTATTAGCAATAACATGAATATGTTTAATGTAATGTGATGTGACAGAAAGCACAGTCTAGTGTATGAAACTAACTAACCAGTCTATCAAATCAATTGAATGAAGTACTGGCAAAGCGAGTGGCATTATTCACACAGTCACTGCCTATCTTACAGTATGTATGCTACGTCCAGAAGATTTAAAAGCAACATTCATTAAATGCCACGGCAGAGCCAAATTATCCTATTACATCAGGTTTCCAAGTCAAACTCTGCAAAATGTTCAATTATTTTTGGTTTTTTGCATAATGTTAAGCAAATTGATGAGCTCTGTCTCCCTTAAAACTTTTACCATCATTGTAATTGTTGTCATGAGCTTCATCTCAAATGGGAAAACTCTGATCTTACTCTCAAGTATTTATTGATCTAGAAAAATGGGACACAAAACAAACCTTTCAGTGGAGTTGAAGGCAACATGAGAGGTTTTTATACTCTAACTCCATACTCATACTATAACTGTAATAGGAAAACGAGTTAGTATTCAATAATTGTCTGAACACTGTCAAACATACACAGACTAAAATAACATGTACCCTTATTGATTTAAATGTTGCTTACTGAATGTGACTCCCAGTAATGTTTCAAAATATTCACACTTTCACTCTATGTGAATCCCAAAGTAGCTGAAAAAGATCTGAAAGCCCAAAAAATCATGGATTTTTACACTTTTACACTGCCTGTCCACACGTGGGCTGCATTGTTTAGCAGATTAGAAAGCCTTGTTCTGATAAATCAGACCAGACCTTTCTGACCAATAGATTTTTGACTGCCATAGATCATCATGTGTGAGTTTTTGAAAATGACACTCCTAAGGATGTTACTCGGTGTCTCTAATGATTGATAGCACTTTTACATTAGGCCACATGGAAGCGGTATGTAGCAATGAGATCATGTTTCACTTTCCATATGGAATCTGTCAGTGCCCTTGTTAATTAAATGTCCAGTCAGTCTAGAGAAAAGAAAAGTAATTCCATGTGCCTTAATGGTTTTGATATAGCTAGGGAGTGATGAGTCATTTTAATGTCATTCAGCATGATACATTATTCTCAGTACTTGTGAAAGCAAACTAATCAGTAAAACTGGAACGGTTACTATTATGAAATTACACTGAGTCGCTTTTTATTGGAACAGAGTGCTGACAGAGCTGGTGTCTAAGATGCGAGACATGCAGATGGACAAGTCTGAGCTTGGATGCCTGCGAGCAATTGTTCTTTTCAATCCAGGTACAGAAACACATACTGACACACATACATACACACACTCACTAGATTTTACCTGTTTAAAAGGAAAAGCATGGTATTTAGTGCATATATTTTTTTCTGTATCCATCCAGTGCCTAGAAACCTAATCTGAGAAAAATATAGTGAACTGCATATGGTATAGTGAATGTGCTTCTTAACCTGCCACATTGTGTAAAATGAACACACTTTACCCAGCATCCATGGTCTTATTTAACACTGTACTGTGCTGTTCTAAGTGATCTGTTTTTTTTTTAACATGAAAAAAAGAACACATTTAAGCAATTCTCAATGCTCTTACCTCATACAAAATAAAAACTGCTTTTAACATGATGTCATGCAGTTTAAGGCCTAACATACATAATGTATCTGATGCAGTAATGTTAGCCAACTGATTCCTGAAATATGCCATAACATATCATGTTCTAATATCTTCCCATCCCCCACATGTAGACTCTAAAGGCCTGTCTAACCCAACAGAGGTGGAGGCACTTAGAGAGAGAGTATACGCTTCACTGGAGGCCTACTGTAAACAGAAATACCCTGATCAGCCTGGGAGGTAAATATACACAAACTCGTTTCTCTGGTATAAAGTATGAAACTATTTCAAAATTATGTTTTGTCTACTTAATGAATGTTATTCATGAGAAATTAGAAATGTTGATGGTTTTGATGTAAGTATTAATCCTTGAGGAAGCCCACATGGAATGTAATTCTGACAGTGAAAAAGAAAATTAGTTGTTTGTTTGTTTGTTTGTTTGTTTGTTTGTTTGTTTGTTTGATTACACTTACTTAGGGTGCTTTCACATGTATTAGTCCATCGTTTCAGAGTGAAATTGATACACTTGGTTTGTTTGCTGCTTGGTCAATTTCACCGTGCACAAAACTAAAAAAAAAAAACCTTTGCTGATAGTATGTATAGGGCTGAAACCATATTCCTTAAAACTCCTTCATTCATCACTCAGAAATATAGCATTGGATGAAAAAGGTAAAATTATCCTTTGGTAAGTGTGCATAGAAATCACAAGAGAAATCACAAAATTAGCACACAGAGAACAGGAGCCGATGCTACATAATGGATTAGATAATTACAGCAATAAATAGTTTATCAGTTTTCGCTGTTTGTTTGTCGGCCCAAATATTGAGAATAAATTGCATGTTTTGACTTAGTTTATACCACTCAGCTCAGTTTGTTGCCAACAACCCAATACATACAGCATGTTTGGTTCACATTCAGACATGCAGTCTGGTTGATTCAGGATTGAATCATTTGCTTGCTACAGTCAAACCTCACTTGAGTTCATTTGGAACTAGATCGAGACCACCTCGCTCAGACCAAGTGAAATTACTGTGTTCTCACCCACCAAAATGAACCTTACCGGGGATAGAAAATGAACAAGTATTCAACTCAAATTAAATAAACACTGCATATGTGAAAGCACCCTAAAAAAAGTACAATAACAAGCAGACCTTCTAAACTAGGTGTATCATAACATCTGTTTCTCCACATGCTTTGAGCAGATTTGCTAAATTACTACTCCGTCTGCCTGCTCTGCGCTCCATCGGTCTAAAGTGTCTGGAGCACCTCTTTTTCTTCAAACTCATTGGAGATACACCCATTGACACTTTCCTAATGGAAATGCTAGAGGCGCCACACCAAATGACATAGTGGAGCAGTGCCTTAACTTGCCCATGGCAGTGCCACTCAGAATCCCTGTAAAGAACAGTCTCTTGCAGTCTCATGCACACAGGAGGCCAGGATGAGATGCATCTCAGTGACACCTGCTTTATCTGCTAAACAGCTTATCTTGCAATCCAGGAGACAAACAGATTAGCTTTGGTGCTTCATCTTTGGAATTTGCAAATCCATGTAATTACACAAAGACCATTCAGTATGGAGTGATTCATAAGGAGGCTGGATTAAGAGAGTCATAACATGTATGTTTAGGAGGAAAGCTGGCTGCACGGATTTTAGAAGACCTTGTGGTCGAAACAATTTCTTGAATATTCTGCCTCACAGTGACCTACCTCTGCAGTCCCCTCTGTTCACAATGTCTATGCTGAAACAGTTTCTTATCTGTACACATTCACGTCGGTGTGAGTGTATAGGTTTGATGAACGGATGCAAAATTCTGCAATACCTCATACACACCCCTCGGTACCACAGGACTCCTTTTTCTGACACCTCACCTCATTGCTGCCTTTGTTATGGACTTACTTTATGTACTATAATATTCAATGTTAATTTTGCAATGTTTTTGCAATGTTCTTTAATATTCTGAAATTTACTGATGAGAGATGTATAAGAAAGAAATGGTTGTATTTGCAGCACTTAACTGATTTTAATTTTTTTTTCCCCCAAACAGTGTTGATATTAGCGAGGCTGCCAGCAGTCGGTCTCTGCAAAGAACAGTGTTGTTTGGTTGTAGCAGAGGCGTATAAATGATACATTGGGCAAAAATGAAAATCAGGTGTGCTCTTTGCCTGATAGAAAAAAGCAGTGGTTCTTTGTTGATTTTGTAAAATTTTAGGTGTTTGATTATCAATTGTTTTGCCTTTATAATTAATCTCATTAATGTATAAGTATTTCCAAAGACGTTCATTGAAATATCAAGTGATGATTCCCAGCAAAGCAGCATTTGTGCTATAAAAAATATGCAATTAGGCTACATTCACATTAAAAGGCTGAAGTGGCACAAATCCAATTTTCTTTCTTAAATGAGACACAGTCTTCTCAGTTTAGAGTCAGGATAATAATACGTGGTTCTAGCCATGTAATCATATGAGAACGTATGAGGCAAGTCATATTCACCCAGTGCTACTAGCCTGTTAACTAGGAGAAAAAAATGAAGAAATTAGAGTAATAGCTGAAAAGCCATCAAAGGCTCTGCATCTGGACTTTTTTTTTATTTTTCATTTAATCATATAATTGCAGCTGACTTGCCAGTCTGCCTCCAGAGCAGATCTCTGTAATGGCAGATTGTGCTGCAATTTCATTACTGCAGTCTCTCAAATGTTGTTCTTCGTGACACCTGGATCATATCGTATTATTGATTTCAAAATATGCTCATGTAAGTCATTTCAGAGCAGACGTCTGAGGTCACATAAACACGAATGTGACTTGTCAAGACAGAAGGCAGAAAGCGAGAGGTTAGTCTACCACCTGGTGTTCACAGGTGATACTACAGGTTTTACAATCTAGCGTTACAATCAGAACAGATTTAAAAACAAATGAATGAATGAATAAATAAATAAATAAACACCGAAATTGTATAAGACTTGTAATGTGAACATAGCCTCTGTTTAGAGAATCCAGATGATGGTCTGGCCTCAGGGATGTGGGAGGTTTAGGAAGCGCTTTCTGCCACCTGGTGTTTCACAGGTGATGCTACAGTTCAACTTTACACTGAAACAGCAATCTGAAGAATCCTTCATTGTTTGACAGAGTTCAGACTTAGCAAGCATTGCAAAATATCCAGACCTCAGGCTTTGTAAAACATTTTTTATCTTATAGTATTAATCAGACTCTTCTTGTGCAATTACTTTCTGTATTATAAGGAACAGACAGAGTGTTGTGATGTTTGTTAAAAGGAACCTCTTACAAACTGAGCCAGACTGAAATAAAACAGTGTTCTTACATAGTAAATATACAGTGGAGATGGTGGTGATGATGATGATGATGATGATCATCATCATCATCATTATTATTATTATTATTATTATTATACATTTTCATAATCAGACTGTCCAGAATCACAGCACATTCACTGAGTGCTCTTTCACTCATCATATATTTAGCTCAATGAGAGCAGAAACTTCCACTCAGGCACATACATGGTTTACATGCAGTTTCCTCACATTAAATAATAATAATAATAATAATAATAATAAAACAAACCCCTAACAGTGGTGAAATGTTATTCACAATATAAGTTTTTATCCTCTAGTCTTGCCTAAAGCCCTTCTCACCTGTAGCCTGAAACTAGGTTTAAAACTCTGGGCTTTAAACACCAGCATAAAATCATAGGAAAAACAAAAAACCTCTCCTTACATTTATTGGAGTAGAGATCCAAGCCAAAACTCTAAAAGGCCCTAATCTCATGGTTAATAATTCCAGGTGTTGGGCCTCATGGAAGACAAACAGGGTTTAGTAGACCAACAGAGACAGGTGCTACACTTTCCCCATGATAAAGTTTTGGCAAACCATGAGAGTTTGGTTGAAAGAGAAATGTCTATTTTTGTACAATTGTAATTTTATCCTTGTGTTCCAGGTATTTAGATAATTCTATTGAATGTTGCATACATTAATTGTATATATGTTGATTTGTAAAATGGAAGAGGTCTTGCCCTCTGAACAGGTTGCTGTTGAAACATTTTCCCCAGTTTTTTATCATTATTATTATTATTATTATTATTATTATTGTTGTTGTTGTTGTTATTGTTGTTGTTGCAGTTTTCGCATCATTGGGCTTCACCTGGAAAGTGAAAAATTTCATTTTTATAGATCAGTAAAATGAGAATGGGTTGTGTGTTGTCATATCATACACTGTTTATTGTTGAAAAGACAATTAAATGCAGTTTTGAAAGTTACTTTCCTTAGTGCATGACAGCTCCATTAACCGGTTACAAACTTCTTTGAAGACAGCAAAAATTAAAAAAAAAAACTGTGTTCTCTGTGTGTGTGTGTGTGTGTGTGTGTGTGTGTGTGTGTGCGCACGCGCTCATTGCTCACTTGTGTGTGCATGCATGTGTTCAGTGCTTCAGATGGGTTAAACGTGCTTGAGTGTACATGTGACAAAATAAATGCTTCTTCTTCTAAGGGGACAAGTATACCCAAAACATAACAGCAAAAATGTCTTCAGAGTACAACAGAGCCACTGAATTTTCCATTAATTTGTCAACCATCTGTAACTGACACAATTGCATAGTTTGAGTGTTTTCCAACAAATGTTGGGGAAAAATATTAAAGATTAATGAAAGGCTCCAATCATTTAAAAAAATCAGCAGTAGTGTCAGTTCATCTGAAGATGATATTGAATTGTGGTACTCAGAGTTCATCTTCTAATAATCGATGCAATAAAATGAAGATAGGAAAGAACATAGGGTGGAATGGTGGTGTAGTGGTTAGCACTGTCGCCTCACAGCAAAAAGGTCCTACCGGTAGGTTCCAGCCCAGTGGCCGATGAGGGCCTTTCTGTGTGGAGTTTGCATGTTCTCCCCATGTCTGTGTGGGTTTCCTCCAGGTGCTCTGGTTTCCCCCACAGTCCAAAGACATGCAGGTTAGGCTAATTGGTGGCTCTAAGGCCCTGTCCACACGGCAACGGATTTAGGTGACTCCGATACAATTGCTTATCGTTTAGGCCTGGCGTCCACACGGCACCGGCATTTTGGGTGCCCAAAACGCAATCTTTTAGAGAACGGATTCCAGAGTGGAAAGATCTGGCAACGTTGCCGTTGCGAAGTCGTCTGGATGAGTAGAACGGATTTGTTAACGATGACGTCACAACCACATGACTGTGAGTGCTTCACGCCGGGTAGAAGTGTAACGAACTCGATGCGAGTTGTCAACAAATCCTATAACCTGGTTCATGAAACGTGCTTACAAAATATTTTCACTGTGAATATTTATTGTGTAATGGTGCAAAGTGAGAGAGTGAGAGAAAATAACCCTTAGGGCAGAGTCAATCCCTCCAGCAAAAATAGGGAAAAAAAGGAGCGATATCACCTCTTCAGATGTTGGTTTAAGTCCTACAATACATTCCTCAAAAAGGGCGTAGAACAACAAATTAATCCATCAACGTGTAGCATTCAATTTATTCTGGACCATTAAAGACGCCGCCTTCCGCGTAGAATCATACGTCATCCTCGCCGCCATATTGGATAGGTCAAAGCGGAGAATAAAGATGCCTCATTCGTGTGCTGCGTTTAACTGTACTAACAGGTTTACCATCCAAACGAGATCACATGGGATTACCTTTCACAGGTGAGACTGGAAAAATACTTTTCATTGTATTTGGTCATTATAATGTAATTTTACGAACAGATTTTCCTGACTTTGTGGCTAATATGAAGTCTCGCGCATAATAGTTTATGCGCATGCGTCCTTACTTCTTCTATTGTTCTGGTGTCTCCGAAGGGACCGTCTTACAGCGCCCCTAGAGGTGTGGCATGTGTATTGCATCGTTTTCAGCAAGCATTGCGTTGCCATATGGACCTGATATTTTACTGATCGTTGCCCATTTGGACGTGATATATTTTTAAATAACATCTCGTTGCCGTTGTCGTGTGGATGTAGCCTAAGTTGACCATAGGTGTGAATGTGAGTGTGAATGGTTGTTTGTCTCTATGTGTTAGCCCTGCAATGGCCTGGCAACTTGTCCAGGGTGTACCCTGCCACTCACCCATAGTCAGCTGGGATAGGCTCCAGCTTGCCTGCAACCCTGTACAGGATAAGTGGCTACAGATAATGGATGGATGGATGGAAGAACATAGACAAATACTATATGAACAGAGAATAATCAGGGCAGACTAATCAGTTAACCCTGCACACACCTCATCTCATTCTCATTATCTCTAGCCGCTTTATCCTTCTACAGGGTCGCAGGCAAGCTGGAGCCTATCCCAGCTGACTACGGGCGAAAGGCGGGGTACACCCTGGACAAGTCGCCAGGTCATCACAGGGCTGACACATAGACACAGACAACCATTCACACTCACACCTACGGTCAATTTAGAGTCACCAGTTAACCTAACCTGCATGTCTTTGGACTGTGGGGGAAACCGGAGCACCCGGAGGAAACCCACGTGGACACGGGGAGAACATGCAAACTCCACACAGAAAGGCCCTCGCCGGCCCCGGGGCTCGAACCCAGGACCTTCTTGCTGTGAGGCGACAGCGCTAACCACTACACCACCGTGCCGCCCACCCTGCACACACGATAAACAATATACCCATTCCTCAAGTCACACGTCTCTCACAGAAATCTATTAATTACCTTACTAGTTGCTCTTCCAGTTTAATAGTCTTGTCATTCTCCAGTGCTGCTGATGTGATGATGTTCTCTGCAGGAAGGCAAGCAGTCACAATCATCACATCTAGAAACTAATCATACACAAATCATAAACAAAGCACACACAGCAATTTACACAGCATGAGTGATACATTTTCCCTTCCTTCATTTCCATGACATTGCATGAAGAATATGAATGGTGTGTTGTCAGTTATACAAATAATATAGTTATGGATTATAGTCATGATTCCAGATGACTATATGTGGGCTTCAGGAGAGGAGAAAATCCACTGGATGGAGAGACATTTTTAAAAGATTCAAATTGGAAATCCTCCTATATATAAAAACAAGACTCACTGTATACTGTACAGAAGCTGCCTACCTACCTTATAACCAGAAACAGAAATTGGCAAATATTTCTCATTCTTATATCTGTCCAAGTTATGACTTCAACCACTTAAAAACAGGTTACAGGAGCCAATAATTCATGTGAGTCCATGCAGATTGTTCACTTAATGGAATATTTGGGCCTGTTAAGGCATATTTGCTGTTCGAATTTTGCTTCTTTTGTTTTCACTTACAGCTACAAGATTAACAAGTAATAAAATCTGGGTAACCCAAAAATAATTTAGTGAGCTAGAGCAACATAAACATAAAAGCATCCGTTAATGCATGTAGAGAATGGTCAGCTTTCTTCATTATTCTCAGCTGCCTTATGAAAGGATGCATGTGTTACGTCTTTTCTCTCCCAGGTGGAAGCTGGGATACATGGGATGACTATGTGGTACCATTTGTGACAAGAATATGTTGACTGCTTTGTTTCATTGCTTTGTCATTGGCGACTGCTGTTGCCTTATTTGGGTTAAACAGCAGCTGTTGATAATTGCTGATAATTGCATTATAGACAGTATAACAGTTAATTCCAGTCTACTAATTTGATTGAACAAGTGGCATTTCAAGAATGCTGACATTTAATATAACTGTCTGCTATATAAAATTCCAATTCTAGCAATCATTCAAAACATTGAAACCATTATTGCATTTAATATCAGTCAGTCTATGTCAGGGGTGAGCAAACTTTTTGGCTCAGGGGCCACATTGACTTTTGAAATTTGCCAGGTGGGCCGGGCCAACACCAAATTCATACATATCGAACATAAACCGGAAAAGCTTTAGTGTTATTGTAAGGCCTTCACTGACAGAGACCCAAATGCAGATCAGATTGACATTTATTTTAGTTCTCAGTCAACAAAGGCAGAGCAGAAAAATGCTTGCAGTTCAATAGATTGGCACATAAAAAAATATATACACATAAAAACAAACACCAGCACTACAGCAGCCACCCACAACAACCAAAATTACTAAGAGTTATACTTTTTATATTATTATGTCTGTAAACATGTGACTACCATCTAATTACAGCTCCAACATAGTTTTAAATAGAGAAAGTGTTAATACTCACATTCACTCAGCAACCGCTGAGCTGTATTCGTCTGTGCTTGCGCTGACTGGTTGTTTTTAGCATAATTAGCATGCTTGGAGGAAAAGTGCCATTTGATGTTATATTCCTTTAAAACTGCAACGGTTTCTTTGCAAATAAGGCATACAGCCTTTGATCGGACTTCAGCAAAAAATATTTAGTTGTCCATTCTTTATTGAACACCCTGCACTCACTGTCCACTTTTCTTTTTTTAGGACCACTCACTGTAAAGTTTTATCCTGTGTTCTCGAGATCATCAGTGGCACGGGCGCCAGAATGATTTCCATGGCACGCGCTACACCACTCTGCAAATGTAATCTCGCGTGAATACGACTGACTGGAAAGACAGATCTCTAGAACACCTGTCTACGTGATAACACTGATGCTTATAGTTTATAGATCTGCTCAATCGTGTTTATATGATTGTCTTCCGCGGGCCGGATTAAAAACGTCAACAGGCTGGATGTGGCCCGCGGGCCGTAGTTTGCCCACCTCTGGTCTATGTGCTACATGGCAACACGTAATGCTCTATCCAGCTGTGGCTTCTTTAGGAACTATTTTCATTGATGGAGCAAAAACAAACAACATTTTTGGCCATATTGTGTCTGAAACAATAGTTACTCTTTATGTAATTCTTGTTGATAGAACCATTGTAAAGAAGCAATATCACACTCACAGTCATGCTATTATAATGAATATCCATAAGATTACCTGCAGCACTCAACCTGCATCCTCAGGCCAAATTACACCCATGCTACTATTCAGAACAACAGCACTCTTGCTCATGTGATATTCCTTAATTACATAGCATGATTCAATTCTTGAACCTGATTGGTCAGAAGGCATGCATTATTTTTGGATAATTGCATGAGGCTATAACATGAATGATAGGTTATATTAATGCATTCATTCTAATTCACTGTTGTTTCTATAGTAACAGCCCATTCACAGTAAATTGTATGCTGGATGTTCCACATAATCTAATGAATGGATTTAAATAGAAAGTTATTGTTTAACTAAGAAAACTGGATCATCATTGAAATTGTGAGGATTTTAGCTCGGAGACATTTATGGAAAGTGTCATGGGTGTCAGCTCTCTGTAACAGTCATACAGTAAGTGCTTTATATAGTTCTCCAGCATGGCAAAGGACAGATGAGTTTACACTTAAAAAAAGACGACAAACTGCATTTTTGAGAGAGGTTGGTGAAGGTTTGATTGTAGCTGCTATAATGTAAATTATAACAGAAACTGACTTGTCTCATGGACGATCCAGGTTTCAAGATACATCTTTATGATGCGCTAGGATGCATCCTCACTGATGTGCCTGGGGTCACTGGGGGTTTCGGGTCTTGCAATCCCCTCACCCAGGTGACCAGCTGGGGTTGATCAGGTCCCGGGCTTGCATCCCAGCAGCAACAAGCCATGGGACTCCCCTCTTCATCCAGAGCCACCTTGTAGCTCTTTCTGTGGCTTCAGTGATGGAGCATGTGGATCCCCTTCTTTGTGCTCCAGTCACTCCCAGCACTGTCAGGGCTTTGCAGAGAGAGCACCTTATGAACCCTCAACAGCCCACTTTGATGGCGTAACAGCAAGCTCGCCAGCTGTTGCTTCTACACTCCTCCACGAGCTCCTGGTACTTGCCCAATTTCCTCTCATGGGCCTCCTTCATGTTTTCTTCCCAGGGCACTGTGAGTTCCCACATGATGACTTGTCTGGTGGAGTCTGAGAAGATGACCAGGTCCAGGCGGAGTTTGGAATGGGTGATGTGCTCTGGAAACTTTATCTGTTTTCCAAGATCCACTCTCAGCTGCCAGTCCAGGGCTGTGGAAAGCAGGCACAGTCTTGTCCGCAATGGTGGGGGAGCCTCGCCAGCATTTAGGAAGTTGATGGAAACCTTCCCAGGATGGAACTTGCCGGAGTTGATGGCAGTGCTTACCACTTCTGCAAGCACTTGGTCACAGTGCCAGCAATAGTGACCATCAGCCAGGGCCTTAGGACAGCTGCTAAGGAGGTGTTGCAGGGTTCCCCTCCCGCCACACAGAGGGCAGGAAGGTGACTCTGCCTTGCCCCAAGTGTAGAGGTTGGTGGGGCTTGGTAAGGTGTCATACACTGCCTGGACCAGGAATGTGATGTAGTGGAAGTCAGACCCCCAGAAGTCTCACCAGAAGTCTGACCAGGTGATTTTTCGCTGCTCCACATTCTCCCACCTTGTCCAGGCTCCTTGCTGGCCAAGTCCCGCCATCCTGCCGACACGTACTTCCTCCACTCCTGCACGGACCTCCTCCTGGAGTAGATGCCGCCTCTCCTTTCCTGTGACTTTGATGATGTTGTAACTAGGAGAGTATCCCAGGCCTGCTCTTCCTGTTGCCACGGTTCCAATCAGAGCCCTTTGTCTCAGCCGAGATTCTGCCACCTCCAGCTCTCTGGCAGCACTCCACTTTCTGCCAGTGCGGACCTCAATTCCTGCAGCTGATATTTTTGGGTCCCTCGAGTCTCTGTACTGCATGACCTCCTTTGTTCATGTCACCACAAACTCTTCACTGAAGCCTCTTAAGGGAAGCTGTAGGGTGTTGGTTATTCCATACAGTGCATCACTGCTTAAGCTCCTTGGCAAGCCAAGCCACTTTTGCAGGTAGCTGCTGATCTTCTTTTCTAGGGCCTCCACATTTGACAATGAGAACTCATACAGTAATGGGCCACAACACCCTGGGGAGGATGGTATGCTGGTATATCCATGCCTTGAATCAACCAGGAAGCCCAGATTTATCAACCTTGTTTAACCAGGTCTTGAGGTCTCTGCAGGTCTTCTGAATGGCGGCTGTGTCTTTCAGGCTGAAGTCAAAGAGTTTTCCCAGGCTCTTGACTGGCTCTTCTCATAATGTTGGGATGGTTGTCCCGGAGATGGTGAAATGGAACTTATCCATCACTCGTCCTTTCTTGATTACAAGGGATCTCGACTTTGATGGTTTGAAGCTCATTCTTGCCCATGAGATGAGCTTCTCAAGTCCACCTGCTGCCAGGGACTGATGTTGTGGTGACATGCAGGTCATCCATAAAGGCTCTGACTGGGGGTAACTGCACACCTGTTTAGTCTGGGGTCCTCAACACTCCACCTCTGCTGCTTTGACCACCATGTTCATGGCAAGGGTAAAAAGGATGACTGAGATGGTGCAGCCTGTTGTGATACCCCTCTCCAGCCTATACCAGTCTGATGTTGTGGATCCAGAGGTGAATCTCATCTGGAAGTTGTCATAATAGCCCAGGATGAGTCTGTTGATCTTGCTGGGCATATGGTGTCTCTGAAGAGCTTCCTCCCCCAGCTTATGTGGTATGGAACCATAGGCATTAGTGAGGTCCAGCCATAAGACCACCGGTCCCCCTTCCCCTCCTTTACCTCTCTTAGGAGCTGTGTGACTGCCCCTGTGTGTTCCAGGCAGCCAGGCATTCTACAAATCCCATCTTTTTGTACTGAGGTATCAATGTAGTTGTTCTTAAGGAGAAACTCTGCCAGCCATTGAGACAGGATGCTGAAAAACATCTTGCATTCTGTGCTGAGCAGTGAGATGGTTCTAAACCATCTAAATGGCTTTAGAGTTCTCCTCTTTTGGGATCCAGATGCCCTCAGAGCATCTCCACTGGTTGGCAACTCTTCCTTTCCTCCAAATCACCTTCAGCATCTGCCAAAGCTGGTGGAGGAGTCTCGGGCAGTGTTTATACATGGTGTATGGTACTCCGCTCGGTCCTGGGGCAAAGGCTGATCTTGCTGCCTTAATGACCTGTTGGATCTCTTTCCAGCTTGGTTCTTTCAGGTTGAACTCAAATGATGGAGGATCTGGGTTTATTAAGGCTTTGTTGTAGCCAAGCTCCTGCTCTCTTACAGGGTCACTGAGGGTGTTGTGCAGGTGGGTATTGATTTCATCCAGTGAACACTCGAAGTGGCCCCGCCGTTTATCACCAAGCAGCTTCTTGGTAAAACTGAAGGGGTCTGTGATGAAAGATGCCCTTTTCTTGGCTCTTTCCTTTCCCTGCCTCCTTCGCCACTCTGCCATGAGCTTTTTCCTGAGGTTGTCTCGCAGCTCTGCGAGTGGCTGATGTTCCTGTTCACCTGCGACTTTGTACTGCTTCTTGAGGGTTCTAAGCTTGGTCTGCAGCTGATGTATTTTAGCCGATCTATGGTTCTTGTTGTAAGGTTTCTTGCTGGGCCCTGGTTCTGTGTGGCTGAACTGCTGACACATAGCTGACAGTGATGGTCATCATCACCTGCAGCCATCTCTCTACATCAACCTTAGCTGTTATCTGTATGATCCCACAGACATTTTCCTCAAACTGGTGCCACTTGTTCTTGTTGCTTGCAGGGGGCCATTTGATCTGCTGTCGAATGACTCTACCTGGACTTGTTACTGCAGGCACTTGGAGGGGCTGGGCTCTGTGGGGTGAGTCCTGGCCAGGCTCCTCCTGCATCTCACCAGGAACTGGTCCTGTGCATTAAACATTAAACACAACATCATATCTCACTATAAACCATTAAAATAACCCAGTGTCATTCATTAATAAGATAAATGTTGTAATCATGTGAATTATGCAAAATGATTATAACTGTATGTGGCAGTGGGGGCGTGGTCAAGCGTCGGTCTGTGAATGGAGGGCGGAGTCAGGGAAGGTAAGTGGCAGAATCACTGCACCTGATGTGAGTTAACCTGTGTTTGTGTGTCTTCCCCAATGACTGCACCCTATAAAACAGGGGTCTTCAATCCTATCCGCAAAGGGCCGGTGTAGCTGCAGGCTTTCATTACAGCCAAATTGGAGGCTCACTTGATTGTTGACTGGAGACGAGGGTGAAATGATTAAACAAGTGAAATCAGGTGTAGCTCCTGCTTGGTTGGAATGAAAGCCTGCAGCCACACTGGCCCTTTGTGGATAGGATTGAAGACCCCTGCTATAAAAGGAGAGAGCAGAGAAAGGGAGCTCTCTCCTGACCAGAAATGTGTGTGTGAGAGAGTGAGTGTGCACTGGTGGTGCAGTTGGCTGAGAAGCTATCTATGTCTTTAAAAATAAAAGACTTTTGGGAACTCAGTTCTGGTCTACCATGCTTCTGTGCTCCACCCACCTGCTCAGATTCCTACAGTGGTGCTGAAACCCGGGAACGGATCGCAGAGGAGAACAGACCCAAGGAGTTCTCCCCCTTCAAGGACCTGATCCATGCCCTCACCATGGCCCAACAGAGCCAGCACCAGGCACTGGTCGCCCTCTGGAAGGAGCAGGAGCAAAGGTTAGAGGCCCTGGTGCTGGTGCAGCAGGAAGATCGCCAGGCATTCCGGCACCTACTCGCGTTGGTGGGGTCCACCACCTCCACTGCCGCGGACCCTCCCCACCTCACCCTAACGAAGATGGGCCCACACGACGACCCTGAGGCCGTCTTTGCTCTCTTTGAGCAGGCAACAGAGGTGTGGGGCTGGCCAGTGGAACAGCGCACGGCGTGCCTCCTCCCCCTGCTAACGGGCGAGGCGCAGCTGGCTGTGCTACAGCTCCCCGCTGACAGCCAGCTGGTCTACGCCGACTTCCGCAGGGCCGTCCTCCAGCATGTGGGGTGCACCCCGGAGTAACAACGGCAGCGCTTCCACTCACTGCGCCTGGAGGAGGTCGGCCGGCCGTTCGCGTTTGGCCAGCAACTCTGGGATGCCTGCCGGCAGTGGCCGAGGGCCGACAACTGTGACGCCGAGGGAATCATCGACCTGGTGGCGCTGGAACAATTCATCGCCCGACTTCCCGAAGGAACAGCAGAGTGGGTCCAGTGCCATCGCCCGGCGTCGCTGGATCAGGCCATCGAGCTGGTGGAGGACCATTTGGCGGCTGTTCCGATGGCAGGACAGCATGTCTCCTTTTCTCCCCTCTCCTCTCTCTCTCTCCCCCTCCCCTTCTGTTCCTCGTCCTCGCCCCGTTCCCCCACTGTGGAGGCGGGGGCCGGCTCCACCCCAGCCGGCCCGCTGCACCCACAGTGCCCTACTGTTTCCCACTTCCGTGTCTGTCTCCTCCCCCCCCCCAGATGAGTGAGCTCTGGAACACTGGTGCAGAGAGAGCCTGGGCCGGTTTGCTGGCACTGCGGGGAGCCGGGGCACCTCCAGCATCAGTGCTCAGTGATGGAGGTGGGCGTGGTGGTCCAGATCCCCGACGCGCCAGGGACCACCCTTGATCGGTCCGGAGCGTATCGCATACCGGTGAGTATCCAAGAGGATACGTATCAGGCTTTGGTGAACTCCGGCTGTAATCAGACCTCAATCCACCAAAGCCTGGTGCAAGACGAGGCATTGGGGAGAGCACAATTGGTGAAGGTGTTGTGTGTGCACGGGGATGTTCACAACTACCCTTTAGTGTCAGTCTACATACTATTTCGAGGGGAGAAATTTAGAGTAAAGGCGGCGGTTAATCCTCGCCTTACCCAATCGATAATTTTGGGGACTGATTGGCTGGGATTTGGGGAATTAATGACTCATTTAGTGAAGAGTGGGGCCTGCCATAGTTTAGCAGAGGGAGGTCCCAGTGTGGCATTGGCGGGAGCAGCTGTCACAGAGCTGTCTACATCATCACCGCGTCAGAGTGAGGAGCCACAAGCTCCTCCTCCCTCTCTCGGGGAATCCCTTGCAGATTTCCCGTTAGAGCAGTTATGAGACGAGACTCTGCAGCATGCGTTTGATGCAGGACACTCAGACTAAGGAGCCGATAACACAGCTTTTGATCCCAAAGAGCCGCTGGGAATTTGTATTCCAGGTGGCTCACTTTAATCCCATGGCTGGACACTTGGGACAGGATAAGACACTAGCCTGAATAATAGCCCGGTTCTATTGGCCAGGGATTCACGGCAATGTCCGTAGGTGGTGTACGGCGTGGCTCGAATGCCAGTTAGTAAATCCAGCAGCCATTCCAAAAGCGCCTTTGCGCCCTCTGCCATTAATCGAGACCCTGTTCGAAAGAATTGGGATGGATCTCGTTGGGCCATTAGATCGGTCAACATGAGGATATCGCTTTATTTTAGTTCTGGTGGACTATGCAACGCAATATCCGGAAGCAGTGCCTCTTCGCAATATCTCAGCACGTAGTATTGCAGAGGCACTCTTCCGCGTCATCTCCCAAGCTGGAATCCCCAAAGAGATTCTGACTGATCAAGGCACTATGTTTATGTCATGCACACTGCGCAAACTGTATGGGTTACTGGGAATTAAGCCTAGCCGCACCAGCATTTATCACCCACAAACAGACGGCTTAGTCAAACGGTTTAATTACACCCTCAAAAACTTAATTAAGAAATTTGTAAGCGAGGATGCATGCAACTGGGATAAATGGCTTGAGCCCCTGTTATTCGCAGTGCGAGAGGTCCCACAAGCTTCCATGGGGTTCTCCTTGTTTGAATTATTATATGGGCGTAAGCCGCGTGGCATTCTAGATGTTCTGTGGGAAAATTGGGAGGAGGGACCTTCAACAAGCAAAAACGAAATTCAATACGTTATCGACCTGCACGCAAAACTCCACACACTCACACACCTATCCCAGGAGAATTTGCGGCAGGTCCAAGAACGGCAAATCCGCCTGTACGACAGGGGTACATGCCTTAGGGAGTTCACACCGGGAGATAAAGTACTCGTGTTGTTGCCCACGTCGAGCTCCAAATTGATTGCCAAGTGGCAAGGACCCTTTGAGGTCACATGGCGAGTCGGGGACGTCGACTATGAGGTGAGGTGAATGGACAGCAGTGGGGTGTTACAGATTTACCACCTCAATCTGCTAAAACTTTGGAACGAGGAGGTCCCCGTGGCGTTGGTGTCGTTGGTTCCAGAGAAGGCGGAGCTGGGGCCGGAGGTTCAAAAGGGAACATTGACATCGCCTATCACTCCGGTCCCCTGTGGAGACCACCTCTCCCCGACCCAACTCACAGAGGTTGCCCAGTTGCAAACAGAATTTTCTGACATGTTCTCACCGCTGCCCGGCCATCCCCCTCATAGAACACCACATTGAGACACCCCTGGGGGTAGTAGTGCACAGCCACCCTTACAGGCTGCCCAAACACAAGAAAAAGGTGGTTCGGGAAGAACTCAAGGCCATGCTCGACATGGGCATTATCGAGGAGTCCCACAGTGACTGGAGCAGCCCGGTGGTCTGGGTTCCCAAGGCCGACGGGTCGGTCTGGTTCTGTGTGGACTATAGAAAAGTCAATGCAGTGTCTAAATTCGATGCATACCCAATGCCTTGTATTGATGAGTTGCTTGATTGACTAGGCACGGCTCATTTTTATTCGACACTGGATTTGAAAAAGGGATATTGGCAGATCCCCTTGACTCCATTATCCTGAGAGAAAATGGCCTTTTCCACATTGTTTGGCTTACACCAGTTTGTCACACTTCCTTTTGGGCTGTTTGGGGCGCCCGCTACGTTCCAGCGGCTTATGGATAGGGTCCTCCGCCCCCACGCCACCTACGCGGCCGCATACTTGGACAACATCATTATTTATAGTAATGACTGGTCACGACACCTACAACATCTAAGGGCCATCCTTAGGTCGCTGAGGGGAGTGGGTCTCACAGCCAACCCGAAGAAGTGTGCGATTGGGCGGGTGGAAGTACAGTATCTGGGCTTCCACTTGGGCAATGGGCAGGTGTGTCCCCAAATGAATAAGACCGCAGCAATTGTGGCCTGCCCGAGACCCAAGACCAAAAAGGGGGTGAGACAGTTCCTGGGGCTGGCTGGCTACTATCGTAGGTTTATACCTAATTATTCGGACGTCACCAGCCCGCTGACTGATCTCACTAAAAAGGGGGCACCAGATCTGGTCCAGTGAATGGAGCAATGCCAACAGGCTTTCTCTGAGGTAAAGGCTGCACTGTGTGGGGGGCCACTGCTACACTCACCTGACTTTTCTCACCTCTTTGTTTTGCAGATGGACACATTGGACAGAGGGCTGGGGGCTGTTCTGTCCCAGGAGGATTGTCCAGTGCTGTACATCAGCCAGAAGCTGTCAGTGCTGTTAGGGTTTTGCTGGGATTCGAGTCTGGGTCGCTGGTGTAATAATCCAGCAAACACCCACTAGACCACCAGGGGGATAACTCAAGTGCAGAGGCGCGAGGCAAAAGTAGAGTATCAAAAACAATTTATTTACAATATAACAATCCACAGCAAAAAACAAAAGTATAATCCAAAAGCTCAGAAGATATAAGGGAAAAATAAAAAATATCCAAAAGTTCAAAGTCCAAAAATGAGAAAAGAAAAGGCAAAAATACCAATGCTCAGAAGATCTCAAAAATGTTAAACACAAAGTCCAAAAAGGTCCAAAAGAAAGCAAAGTACAAAAACCACAAAGACACAGGCAAGGAACATGGGACAGAGGGAACTAGCACTAACAGCATAGCATAGCATAGTATAAAGACTCCGTGACAAGGGAACAAACAGAGGGGTATTTATACACAAACTCATTAAGGAACAGGGCGGGGCAGGAAACAGGCAATCAAGACAAACACAAAACACAGTGCCGCCAAAACAAACATGACAAGATAAACATAACAGCGGCCTCTAGAGGCCAAAACAGTCCCAGTCCTAACAGGACCCCCCCCCCCCAGGAGCGTCTCCTGACATTCCCAGGGCAATCCGGATGGGTTGAATGGAAGTCCCGGCACAGTCCTTTGTCTAAAATGTCCCGGGCGGGGGACCCAACAGCGTTCCTCAGGGCCATATCCCTCCCAATCTACCAGATATTGAAGCCCGCCGCGGACCCGGCAGGAGTCAAGCAGGCGATGCACGGTGAACACAGTCTGACCCTGGAAGATGCAGGGGGGTGGGGGATTCCTAGGGGCAGGGGCATACGTGGACGTCAGTACGGGCCGCAACAGGGAAACATGGAATGTGGGGTTGATCGTCAGAGTCCGGGGCAACTGGAGCCGGTAGGCGACAGGGTTCACCCTGCGCACCCTATGACCAAAATGACAGTGTTACCTTGTGACTCAGGGAGACCTGTGATGAAGTCGACTGCCACATGGGACCAGGGACGCCGGGGAATGGTCAGAGGATGCAGGAGACCCTGGGGATGCTGTCGTGGGTTCTTGCTTCTGGTGCACACTTCATAGGAAAGGACGAATGACCTCACTTCCTTCTCCATGCTAGGCCACCAGAAGCATCTTCTCAAAAAGTCCAGGGTCCTTCGAGCTCCCGGGTGGGTGGTGAGAGGGGACGAGTGACCCCACTGGAGAACCTTGGCCCGGGCTTGATGTGGGACGTACAAGAGGCCCGGTGGCCCCGTCCCAGGACTGGGGTCCTGGCGTTGGGCTCGTCGGATGGCCTCCTCAATACCCCAGCGGACAGGGGCCACAATCTGGGACACAGGGATAATAGGCCCAACTTCGCTCTCCCTGTTGGTGGGAGCGAACAGCCTGGAAAGCGCATCAGGTTTGGTATTTTTGGAGCCGGGGCGGTATGATAGGGTAAAGTTGAAATGACTGAAAAATAAGGCCCACCTAGCCTGTCGTGGATTGAGTCTCTTTGCTTGCTGGAGGTACTCCAGGTTCTTGTGGTCCGTCCAGACCAAAAATGGATGTTGCGCTCCCTCCAGCCAGTGCCTCCACTCCTCAAGGGCCAGTTTAACTGCTAGCAGTTCTTGATCCCCCATGTCATACCGGCACTCCACAGAACTCAGGCAGTGGGAGAAGTATGCGCAGGGGTGCAACCTTCCTTCCGAGCATTGAGAGAGGACCGCGCCGACGCCGCTGTCCGAGGCGTCCACCTCGACGATGAAGGGTTGCGAAGGGTCCAGATGAACCAGAATGGGTGCCGTGCAGAAGTGGTGCTTGAGGTCTTTGAACGCCATTTCTGCCTGAGGAGACCAGACGTATGATCCACCTGTCCCTTTGGTGAGGTCCGATATGGGTGCTGCTACAGAACTAAAGTTCCTGATAAACTTGCGGTAGAAGTTAGCAAATCCTAAGAACCGCTGAACCTCTTCGACGGACTTGGGGGTGGGCCAGTCCCGGACGGCCAGGGTCTTGGCTGGATCCATTTGGAGTTGGCCTGTCCATACAATAAAACCCAGAAAGGAGACCTCGGGAACATGAAATTCGCATTTCTGGGCCTTGGCGAACAGATTGTTCTGTAGTAGCCTCTGGAGAACCTGGCAGACATGGTGGCGGTGCTCCTGCACGGTCTTGGAAAAGATAAGGATGTCGTCGAGGTAGACAAAAACGTACAGGTTAATCATGTCCCTCAAGACGTTGTTGATTAAGGCCTGAAAAACAGCTGGTGCATTGGTGAGTCCGAAGGGCATCACCTGGTATCCGTAGTGCCCAGATGGGGTGTTAAAGGCAGTCTTCCACTTGTCTCCCTGTCGGATACGGACGAGGTGGTATGCGTTCCGTAAGTCCAATTTGGTGAAGACAGTGGCGCCTTGGAGCAGGTCGAACGCTGTAGACATCAGTGGAAGGGGATAGCGGTTGCGTACAGTGATCTTGTTCAGACCCCTGTAATCAATACATGGCCGGAGCCCCCCATCCTTCTTGCCGACAAAGAAGAAGCCGGCACCAGCGGGTGAGGTGGATGGTCAAATGAACCCAGAGGCCAAGGCTTCCTTGATGTACTCCTCCATGGCCTTGCATTCTGGCTGAGAGAGGGAAAACAGTCTGCCACGAGGAGGGGTAGTCCCAGGGAGCAAGTCGATGGCACAGTCATAGGCACGGTGCGGAGGAAGAATGGCGGCCCTGCTCTTACTGAAAACTTCCTTGAGATCCCAGTACTCTGTGGGAACTTGAGATAACTCAGTGAGATCAGGAGGCTCAGCAGGAGACACAGGAGAGCCAGAGAGCAGACAAGAGGCATAGCAAGCAGGACCCCACTCCACAACCTGGCTAGTGACCCAGTCTATACGAGGGTTGTGGCGGGTAAGCCAAGGAAGACCTAGAAGAACTGGGAACTCTGGTGAAGGAATCAGGTGCAGGGATATTTCTTCCTTGTGACCTTGAGACTGGAGGAAGACTGGAGAAGTTACTTGGGTGACTCTTCCGTCACCTAAGGCTTGGCCATCGAGGGCAGACACAGACAGTGGGACTTCAAGAGATGCAGTCGGGACATTGATACTTTGGGCGAAGTGAACATCCATAAAGTTTCCAGCCACCCTGGAGTCTAACAAGGCCTGACAAGAGTGGACGGACTCACCCCAGGAGATGGAGACCGGAATGTAGACTCCTTGGCCAGGGAGTACAGGAGAGAGGGTAGGCCCCGTCACAACCCTCCCTCGGCTGGACGGGGCGGTCTTTTTCCCGAGAGCTCGGGACATGATGCTCGGAAGTGACCAGGCTTGCCACAGTAGATGCAGCACTTGTCCCTCCTTCTGCGTTCCCTCTCAGATGCGGAGAGGTGAGTACGGCCCACTTGCATGGTTCTGGACAGTCACTGGAGGAGGTAGACAGGCTCCATGTTGAGACAGTGAGGCCAGGGAGACTCAGGACTTGGCGGCGCTCTCTAATCCTGTTGTCAAGACGAGTAGAATGTGAGATCAGAGTTTCGAGGTCACTTGGGCATCCGATAGAGGCCAGACCGTCTTTGATGAGGTCAGACAGACCATGGTGAAAGGCTGACACCAGGGCAGTCTCGTTCCATCCACTTACTGCTGCGAGCGTCCGGAACAAGATGGTGTGATCTGCGACGCTTCCTCCTTGCCGGATGGATATGAGCTTTCTGTCTGCTTGATCAAAGACACGAAGCATCTCCTCCATAAACAGCTGGAAATCAGAGCACTCGGGTCCCTGTCTCTGCCAGATGACTGTTGCCCATGCTCGGGCTTTACCAGCTAACAAGGTTATCACAAAGGCAATCTTGCGGCGATCCGTAGTGTAGGTGGTAGGCTGGAGGTAGACAGTTGAAGCAGCCTCTGCTGAGTCGGTCATGACGGAGTCTTTCTGTTAAGGGATTTGAACCCGGGTCGCTGGTGTGATAATCCAGCAAACACCCACTAGGCCACCAGGGGGATGACTCAAGTGCAGAGGCGCGAGGCGAAAGTAGAGTATCAAAAACAATTTATTTACAACCCTGATTCCAAAAAAGTTGGGACAAAGTACAAATTGTAAATAAAAACGGAATGCAATGATGTGGAAGTTTCAAAATTCCATATTTTATTCAGAATAGAACATAGATGACATATCAAATGTTTAAACTGAGAAAATGTATCATTTAAAGAGAAAAATGAGGTGATTTTAAATTTCATGACAACAACACATCTCAAAAAAGTTGGGACAAGGCCATGTTTACCACTGTGAGACATCCCCTTTTCTCTTTACAACAGTCTGCAAATGTCTGGGGACTGAGGAGACAAGTTGCTCGAGTTTAGGGATAGGAATGTTAACCCATTCTTGTCTAATGCAGGATTCTAGTTGCTCAACTGTCTTAGTTCTTTTTTGTCGTATCTTCCCTTTTATGATGCACCAAATGTTTTCTATGGGTGAAAGATCTGGACTGCAGGCTGGCCAGTTCAGTACCCAGACCCTTCTTCTACGCAGCCATGATGCTGTAATTGATGCAGTATGTGGTTTGGCATTGTCATGTTGGAAAATGCAAGGTCTTCCCTGAAAGAGACGTCGTCTGGATGGGAGCATATGTTGCTCTAGAACCTGGATATACCTTTCAGCATTGATGGTGTCTTTCCAGATGTGTAAGCTGCCCATGCCACACGCACTAATGCAACCCCATACCATCAGAGATGCAGGCTTCTGAACTGAGCGCTGATAACAACTTGGGTCGTCCTTCTCCTCTTTAGTCCGAATGACACGGCGTCCCTGATTTCCATAAAGAACTTCACATTTTGATTCGTCTGACCACAGAACAGTTTTCCACTTTGCCACAGTCCATTTTAAATGAGCCTTGGCCCAGAGAAGACGTCTGCGCTTCTGGATCATGTTTAGATACGGCTTCTTCTTTGAACTATAGAGTTTTAGCTGGCAACGGCAGATGGCACGGTGAATTGTGTTCCCAGATAATGTTCTCTGGAAATATTCCTGAGCCCATTTTGTGATTTCCAATACAGAAGCATGCCTGTATGTGATGCAGTGCCGTCTAAGGGCCCGAAGATCATGGGCACCCAGTATGGTTTTCCAGCCTTGACTCTTACGCACAGAGATTCTTCCAGATTCTCTGAATCTTTTGATGATATTATACACTGTAGATGATGATATGTTCAAACTCTTTGCAATTTTACACTGTCGAACTCCTTTCTGATATTGCTCCACTATTTGTCAGCGCAGAATTAGGGGGATTGGTGATCCTCTTCCCATCTTTACTTCTGAGAGCCGCTGCCACTCCAAGATGCTCTTTTTATACCCAGTCATGTTAATGACCTATTGCCAACTGACCTAATGAGTTGCAATTTGGTCTTTCAGCTGTTCCTTTTTTGTACCTTTAACTTTTACAGCCTCTTATTGCCCCTGTCCCAACTTTTTTGAGATGTGTTGCTGTCATGAAATTTCAAATGAGCCAATATTTGGCATGACATTTCAAAATGTCTCACTTTCGACATTTGATATGTTGTCTATGTTCTATTGTGAATACAATATCAGTTTTTGAGATTTGTAAATTATTGCATTCCGTTTTTATTTACAATTTGCACTTTGTCCCAACTTTTTTGGAATCGGGGTTGTACAATATAACAATCCACAGCAAAAAACAAAAGTATAATCCAAAAGCTCAGAAGATATAAGGGAAAAATAAAAAATATCCAAAAGTTCAAAGTCCAAAAATGAGAAAAGAAAAGGCAAAAATACAAACGCTCAGATGATCTCAAAAATGTTAAACACAAAGTCCAAAAAGGTCCAAAAGAAAGCAAAGTACAAAAACCACAAAGACACAGGCAAGGAACATGGGACAGAGGGAACTAGCACTAACAGCATAGCATAGCATAAAGACTCTGTGACAAGGGAACAAACAGAGGGGTATTTATACACAAACTCATTAAGGAACAGGGCGGGGCAGGAAACAGGCAATAAAGACAAACACAAAACACAGTAGCGGCCTCTAGAAGCCGAAACAAACACGACAAGATAAACATAACAGCGGCCTCTAGAGGCCAAAACAGTCCCAGTCCTAACAGGTGCGTGAGGGCCGGTACAGCACCATAGAAAAGAGTGCCTCGCCATCAAGTGGGCATTCCTTGCCCTCCGCTACTACCTACTGGGACGCCCTTTCACCCTCTGTTTGGACCACACGCCCCTCCAGTGGCTCCACCGCATGAAGGATGCCAACGCATGGATCACCCGTTGGTATCTGGCACTCCAGCAGTTTAAGTTCAAGGTGATCCAGAGGCTGGGGGAGCAGATGGTCATGGCGGATTTCCTCTCCTGTCGGGGGGGGGGGGGGGGGGGTGTCAGCTGCAGGCCGGATGGCTCCCCGGCCTGAGTCGGGCGGTGGGGGTATGTGGCAGCGGGGGCATGGTCAAGCGTCGGTCTGTGAATGGAGGGCGGAGTCAGGGAAGGTAAGTGGAAGAATCACTGCACCTGATGTGAGTTAACCTGTGTTTGTGTGTCTTCCTCAGTGACCATGCCCTCTAAAAGGAGAGAAAAAGCAGAGAAAGGGAGCTCTGTCCCGACAAGAAATGTGTGTGTGAGAGAGTGAGTGTGCACTGGTGGTGCAGATGGCTAAAAAGCTATCTATATCTTTAAAAATAAAAGAGTTTTGGGAATTCAGTTCTGGCCTGCCGTGCTTCTGTGCTCCACCCACCTGCTCAGATTCCTACACTCTAATTATCAAGTCAAGGCCATCAATATTGAAAACTATTTTCAATACAAACAAAAGCATAACCTTATATGTTTCTGCAATATCAATCATTTTTCCACATCATTTACATGTTATAGATATTTATATAACAGATAAAAAAGGCAACAATCAGAAAGCAAATGCACATCAGCACCTGCTGTTTCACTACAGTAGACAAGAGCAATCATTATATTTATACTACAAATGTTACAACAATGTGTTGTACTTCACAGGGGACAAACTAGTTGGTGAGATTTGGCAATGAGCAACTTGGGAGAATGAGGACCCACGAGGTAATTTTTTTTTTTAATTTCAAATTGGTTTCTCTAATATACACTGAGTGCAGAATTATTAGGCAAGTGAGTATTTTGACCACAACATCCTTTTAATGCATGTTGTCCCACTCCAAGCTGTTTAGGCTTGAAAGCCTACTACCAATTAAGTATATCAGGTGCTGTGCATCTGTGTAATGAGAGGGGGTGTGGTCTAATGACATCAACACCCTATATCAGGTGTGCATAATTATTAGGCAACCTCTTTTCCTCTGGCAAAATGGGTCAGAAGAGAGATCTGATAGACTTTGAAAAGTATAAAATTGTGAGATGTCTTGCAGACGGATGCAGCACTCTTGAAATTGCGAAGATGTTGAAACGTGATCACCGAACAATCAAGCGTTTCATTGCAAATAGTCAACAGGGTCGAAAGAAGCGTGTGGGGAAAAAAAAGGCGCAAAATAACTGCACATGATCTGCGGAAAATCAAGCGTGAAGCTAACAAGCAGCCATTAGCATCCAGTTCTGCCATATTCCAGAGTTGCAACATTCCTGGAGTGTCAAAGAGTACAAGGTGTGCAATACTGAGGGACATGGCCAGGGTAAGGAAGGCTGAAAAACGACCACCACTGAGTAAGGCACACAAGATAAAACATCAAGACTGGGCCAAGAAATATCTTAAGACTGATTTTTCTAAGGTGCTGTGGTCTGATGAGATGAGAGTGACTCTTGATGGGCCAGATGGATGGGCCTGTGGCTGGATCAGTAATGGGCACAGAGCTCCACTCCGACTCAGACGCCAGCAAGGTGGAGGTGGAGTACTGCTATGGGCTGGTATCATCAAAGACGAGCTTGTTGGACCTTTTCGAGTTGAGGATGGACTCAAACTCAACTCCCAGACCTACTGCCAGTTCCTGGAAGAAACCTTCAAGCAGTGGTATAGGAAAAAGTCAGCATCTTTCAAGAAGAACATGATTTTCATGCAGGATAATGCTCCATCTCATGCGTCCAAATACTCCACTGCGTGGCTAGCCAGTAAAGGTCTGAAAGGTGAAAAAATAATGACATGGCCCCCTTGTTCACCTGACCTAAACCCCATAGAGAACCTGTGGTCCATTATAAAACGTGAGGTCTACAAAGAGGGAAAACAGTACACCTCTCTGAACAGCGTCTGGGAGGCCGTGGTTGCTGCTGCACACAATGTTGGTCGTGAACAGATAAAGAAATTGACAGAATCTATGGATGGAAGGCTTTTGAGTGTCCTCATGAAGAACGGTGGCTATATTGGTCACTGATTTGTTTTTGTTTTGTGTTTGAATGTCAGATATGTTTATTTGCAAATCTGGAGTTGTCATATCAGTGTACCTGGTGAAAATAAATAAGTGAAATGGCTACACATTTGGTTTTTATTAAGTTGCCTAATAATTCTGCACAGTGAAAGTTACCTGAACACATACATATTCTCCTAAAATGGCCAAAACTAAAAACACCCCACTCTAACTTCCATACATATTCAGCTTTGATATTTATGAGTCTTTTTGTTTGATTGAGAACATAGTTGTTGTTCAATAATAAAACTAATCCTCAAAAATACAACTTGCCTAATAATTCTGCACTCCGTGTAGATATTCTGCTACTAATTATGCTATGAATTGTCTGTTAGATCTTTAGAATGATTATCAGCATTATGATGTACAACCCCGATTCCAAAAAAGTTGGGACAAAGTACAAATTGTAAATAAAAACGGAATGCAATGATGTGGAAGTTTCAAAATTCCATATTTTATTCAGAATAGAACATAGATGACATATCAAATGTTTAAACTGAGAAAATGTATCATTTAAAGAGAAAAATTAGGTGATTTTTTAAATTTCATGACAACAACACATCTCAATAAAGTTGGGACAAGGCCATGTTTACCACTGTGAGACATCCCCTTTTCTCTTTACAACAGTCTGTAAACATCTGGGGACCGAGGAGAAAAGTTGCTCAAGTTTAGGGATAGGAATGTTAACCCATTCTTGTCTAATGTAGGATTCTAGTTGCTCAACTGTCTTAGGTCTTTTTTGTCGTATCTTCCGTTTTATGATGCGCCAAATGTTTTCTATGGGTGAAAGATCTGGACTGCAGGCTAGCCAGTTCAGTACCCGGACCCTTCTTCTACGCAGCCACGATGCTGTAATTGATGCAGTATGTGGTTTGGCATTGTCATGTTGGAAAATGCAAGGTCTTCCCTGAAAGAGACGTCGTCTGGATGGGAGCATATGTTGCTCTAGAACCTGGATATACCTTTCAGCATTGATGGTGTCTTTCCAGATGTGTAAGCTGCCCATGCCACATGCACTAATGCAACCCCATACCATCAGAGATGCAGGCTTCTGAACTGAGCGCTGATAACAACTTGGGTCGTCCTTCTCCTCTTTAGTCCGAATGACACAGCGTCCCTGATTTCCATAAAGAACTTCAAATTTTGATTCGTCTAACCACAGAACAGTTTTCCACTTTGCCACAGTCCATTTTAAATGAGCCTTGGCCCAGAGAAGACGTCTGCGCTTCTGGATCATGTTTAGATACGGCTTTTTCTTTGAACTATAGAGTTTTAGCTGGCAACGGCGGATGGCACGGTGAATTGTGTTCACAGATAATGTTCTCTGGAAATATTCCTGAGCCCATTTTGTGATTTCCAATACTGCATGCCTGTATGTGATGCAGTGCCATCTAAGGGCCCGAAGATCACAGGCACCCAGTATGGTTTTCCGGCTTTGACCCTTATGCACAGAGATTCTTCCAGATTCTCTGAATCTTTTGATGATATTATGCACTGTAGATGATGATATGTTCAAACTCTTTGCAATTTTACACTGTCAAACTCCTTTCTGATAATGCTCCACTATTTGTCAGCGCAGAATTAGGGGGATTGGTGATCCTCTTCCCATCTTTACTTCTGAGAGCCGCTGCCACTCCAAGATGCTCTTTTTATACCCAGTCATGTTAATGACCTATTGCCAATTGACCTAATGAGTTGCAATTTGGTCCTCCAGCTGTTCCTTTTTTGTACCTTTAACTTTTCCAGCCTCTTATTGCACCTGTCCCAACTTTTTTTAGATGTGTTGCTGTCATGAAATTTCAAATAAGTCAGTATTTGGCATGAAGTTTCAAAATGTCTCACTTTCAACATTTGATATGTTGAATATATTCTACTGCTAATACAATATCAGTTTTTGAGATTTGTAAATTATTGAATTCCGTTTTTATTTACAATTTGTACTTTGTCCCAACTTCTTTGGAATCTGGGTTGTAGTAAACAAGAAAACAGCGGGTGTAACGCAGCTGTAACAAACCAGACACTCGCGGATTATGAATGAACTCATGGTTTTAATGAGCACAATGGAAAAAGACAATGTACAACAGCCAGGCCAGGTCAATATCGAGAGATCCAAAACAGTAATGAGGGCTAGACAAATCGTGGTCGGAAAACAGGCAAGGATCGAGAAACCGGGAAGCAAGAGAAATGAGCAAACAAACAAGGGCTAGGCAAAATGGGAGAAAGCTGGAAGGCAAAAAGGATCATACACAGAAATACAATCAGAATAGTAACACTCAGTAGGCTCACGAAATGTGGAGGCATTACTGTGCGAGGAACAAAACAAACAAAGGGGTATAAATACAAACAGAAACAAAAATGTACAGGTGATGGTAATTAGAACTCGGGGAAGCCACTCCTAGGAAGTGGCTCTGGGTTGGCTGATGGAGTGTGGGGATTGTGGGGAAGTGGAGTTCTGAGTGTTGGGTGAGCCCGGGAGCGTGACAGTACCCCCTCCAGGAGTCCAAGGAGGCTGAGGGACAAGGGCGACCATGACGACTGCCACCCACACTGCTGGGAAGACTCCTGAGCGAGCCATCAGAACTGCCGTGGTGCTGGACAGAGGGATGTCACCGTGGATGACCTTTGGGACCACTGCTGGGCAGACTGCCAGGAGGGCTGGACCCATGGCACCTGGGACAACCCCTAGGCCGAGGCGTGGGCTTCTCTGGATGACGCTGATGGAACTCCTCCACCAACCCTGGATCCAGGACATGCTCCTTGGGCCCATAGCCCTCCCAGTCCACAAGGTACTGCAGAGTCCGTCTTCTCCTTCTGGAGTCCAGCAACTGGCAGACAGCATACACCAGGGTATCTTCTACGTACACCAGAGGTGGAGGCACAACATCTGGTGTGGCCTTGTCCAACGGACCTGAGACAACAGGTTTCAAGCAAGATACATGAAATGAGTTAGAAACATGGTAATGCACAGGCAGATTTAATTTGTAAGTAACTTCATTAATTCACTGGAGAATTTTAAATGGACCTATGTATTTGGGTAATAATTTTCTACCTCCCTCAGGAAACCTTTAGTCTCGGGTTGACAACCACACTTGGTCCCCAGGGAGGTAGGTAGGTGTGTCACCTCTATGACAATCTGCCAGCCTCTTGTGTCAGCAGAGGACGTTCTCGATCCGCTGGTGGGTCTGTTCCCAGACCTGCTCGCTCTGTTGCATCCAACTGTCAACAGCCGGGTTGTCAGAGGGCGTGGCAGACCATGGCATTAAGGGGGGTTGGGAACCCAGCATATATTGAAAGGGTGTGAGACCCGTAGCAGAGCTAATTAACGAGTTTTGGGCCATTTCGGCCCAGGGCAAGTAGTTGGACCAGTCGGCTTGGTTTTCATGAGAGTACAGTCTCAAAAACTTTCCCATTTCTTGGTTTACCCTTTCACTGGTAACCGGAGGTGAGACTGATGTTAACTCCCAGTCTCTCAAAGAAAGCTGACTATACATGCGAGGTGAATTGAGGCCCTCGATCAGACACTATATCTTCTGGAATACCAAATATACGGAACACATATTTAAAAAGGGTTTCAGCTGTCTGAAAGGCGGTAGGTAGGCAAACGAAGGGAATAAATCTAACTCCTCATGAGAACCTATCAACAATGGTCAGAATGACTGTGTAGGTCTGTGAGGGGGGCAAGTCAGTAACAAAGTCTACTGCTAAATGTGACCATGGACAAGAAGGGACAGGAAAGGGCATGAGTTTACTGGCAGGGAGAGTTTTAGGTGCTTTGCATTTTGAACAGGTGGTGCATGAGGAGACAAACCTATGGATATCTGATAGCATACTTTCCCACCAATATCTGCCAGACAATAAATGGTGCATACATGTCTCTCCCGGATGGCCAGAAGACAAAGAGGAGTGGGCCCACATAATTAACTTGTTCCTGCATTGAGTGGGTACATATTTACTTCCTACGGGGCAAGATTCAGGGGTAGGAGTGACAGTTTTCGGTCTATCTCCGTCTATTTCCCATCTAATGGGGGCAACCACAACTGACGGGGATAGTCCATTAACTACCTCAGAGGAGGATTTGGGACTGGGATATATACGAGACAGGACATCTGCTTTAGTATTATGGGAACCGGGACGATAAGAGATGGAAAAATCAAATCGGGAAAACAATAGAGACCACCAAGCCTGATGGGGATTGAGCCATTTAGCTGACTGTATATTGTGGCAGTTTGTGTAAATGGGTGGAGCACAGAAGGATGGCAGGACAGAACTGAGTTCACAAAAACTCTCTTTATTCAGCTTTTCAGCTGCAAACACACACGCAGACACACGCACACACATCAGCTGTCTGGTTGTGGAGAGAGCCCCTCTGCTCTCACTCTCTCTCCTTAAGAAGGGCGCGGTCACTGGGAAGACACACAAACACATCAATTAACAACAGGTGTCGTGATTCTGCCACTTAACTTCCCTGACTCCGCCCTCCTGTCACAGACCGATGCTAGACCACGCCCCCGCTGCCACATACCCCCACCGCCCGACTCAGGCCGGGCAGCTGTCCGGCCCGCAGCCGACTCCCCCCCCCCCCTTGACGGGAGAGGAAGTCCGCCACGACCATCTGCGCCCCCGACCTGTGGATCACCTTGAAGTTAAAGGGTTGGAGTGCCAGATACCAACGGGTGATCCGTGCATTGGCATCCTTCATGCGGTGGAGCCACTGGAGGGGCGCGTGGTCCGAACAGAGGGTGAAAGGGCGTCCCAGCAGGTAGTAACGGAGGGCGAGGACCGCCCACCTGATCGCCAGGCACTCCTTCTCGATGGTACTGTAGCGCCCCTCACGCACCGACAGCTTGCGGCTAATGTACAAGACAGGGCGATCCTCCCCCTCCACCTGCTGGGACAAAACGGCCCCCAGCCCTCTGTCCGACGCATCCGTCTGCAACATAAAGGGGAGAGAAAAGTCAGGGGAGTGTAAAAGTGGCCCCCCACACAGTGCAGCCTTTACCTTAGAAAAAGCCCGCTGGCATTGCTCCGTCCACTGGACCGGATCTGGTGCCCCCTTTTTAGTCAGATCAGTCAGCGGGCTGGTGACGTCCGAATAATTAGGTATAAACCTACGATAATAGCCAGCCAGCCCCAGGAACTGTCTCACCCCCTTTTTGGTCTTGGGCCTCGGGCAGGCCGCAATCGCTGCAGTCTTGTTAATTTGGGGACGCACCTGCCCGTTGCCCAAGTGGAAGCCCAGATACCGTACTTCCACCCGCCCAATCGCACACTTCTTCGGGTTGGCCGTGAGACCCGCCCGCCTCAGCGACCTAAGGACGGCCCTCAGGTGTTGTAGGTGCCGCGGCCAGTCATTACTATAAATAATTATATCATCTAAGTACGCGGCCGCATAGGTGGCGTGGGGGCGGAGGACCCTGTCCATCAGCCGCTGAAACGTAGCAGGCGCCCCAAACAGCCCAAAAGGAAGTGTGATGAATTGGTGTAAGCCGAACGGTGTGGAAAAGGCCGTTTTTTTCCCGGGATAATGGAGTCAAGGGGATCTGCCAATAACCCTTTGTTAAATCCAGTGTCGAGTAAAAACGAGCCGTGCCTAGCCGATCGAGCAACTCATCAATACGAGGCATTGGGTATGCATCGAATTTAGACACCGCGTTGACTTTTCTATAGTCCACACAGAACCGGACCGACCCGTCGGCCTTGGGTACCAAGACCACTGGGCTGCTCCAGTCACTGTGGGACTCCTCGACGATGCCCATTTCGAGCATGGCCTCGAGTTCTTCCCGAACCACCTTTTTCTTATGTTCGAGTAATCTGTAAGGGCGGCTACGCACTACCACCCCCGGGGGCGTCTCAATGTGGTGCTCTATGAGGTTGATGCGGCCGGGCAGGGGGGAGAACACGTCCGAAAACTCGGTCTGCAACTGGGCAACCTACGCGAGTTGGGCCGGGGAGAGGTGGTCTCCACAGGGGACCGGAGAGGGACGTGATGCTAATGTTCCTTTTTGAACCTCCGGCCCCAGCTCCGCCTTCTCCGGAACCACCGACACCAACGCCACGGGGACCTCCTCGTTCCAGAGTTTGAGTAGGTTGAGGTGGTAAATCTGTAGTGCCCCACCCCTGTCCGTTCGCTTCACCTCATAGTTGACGTCCCCGACTCGCCGTGTGACCTCAAAGGGCCCTTGCCACTTGGCGACTAATTTAGAACTCGATGTGGGCAACAGTATGAGTACTTTCTCTCCCAGTGCAAACTCTCTAAGGCGCGTACCCTTGTCGTGCAGGCGGGTTTGCCGTTCTTGGGCCTGCCGCAAATTCTCCTGGGTTAGTTGTGTGAGTGTGTGGAGTTTTGCACGCAGGTCAATAAAGTATTGAATTTCATTTTTGCTTGGTGAAGGTCCCTCCTCCCAATTTTCTTGCAGCATGTCTAAAATGCCGCGTGGCTTACGCCCATATAATAATTCAAACGGGGAGAACCCCGTGGAGGCTTGGGGGACCTCTCGCACTGCAAATAACAAGGGTTCGAGCCATTTATCCCAGTTACGCGCGTCCTCACTTACAAATTTCTTAATTATGTTTTTAAGGGTGCGATTAACCGTTCCACTAAGCCGTCCGTTTGTGGATGATAAACGCTGGTGCGGATCGGCTTAATACCTAATAACCCATACAGTTCATTCAGTGTTCGTGACATAAACGAGGTACCTTGATCAGTCAGAATCTCTTTCGGGATTCCAACTCGGGAGATGACGTGGAAGAGCACCTCCGCAATACTGCGTGCTGAGATATTGCGAAGAGGCATTGCTTCCGGGTATCGCGTTGCATAGTCCACCAGAACTAATATAAAGCGGTACCCTCGTGTTGACCGATCTAATGGCCCGACGAGATCCATCCCAATTCTTTCGAACGGGGTCTCGATTAACGGTAGAGGGCGCAAAGGCGCTTTTGGAATGGCTGCTGGATTTACTAACTGGCATTCGCGGCATGCCGTACACCACCTACGGACATCGCCACGAATCCCCGGCCAGTAGAATCGGGCCATTATTCGGGCTAGTGTCTTATCCTGCCCTAAGTGTCCAGCCATGGGATTAAAGTGAGCCGCCGGGAATACCGATTCCCGGCGGCTCTTCGGAATTAAAAGCTGCGTGACTCGCTCTTTAGTTTGAGTGTCCTGCGTCACTCGGTATAATCTATCCTTCATAATCGCGAAGTAGGGGAAGGACGGGATGGCGTTCGGCTGGAGCGTTTGACCATCGATTACTCTCACTTGGTCAAAAGCATGCCGCAGAGTCTCGTCTCGCGATTGCTCTAACCGGGAAATCCGCGAGGGATTCCCCAAGAGAGAGAGGAGGAGCCGGCGGCTCCTCACTCTGGCGCGGAGATGACGTAGACAGCTCTGTGACAGTTGCTCCCGCCAAAGCGACACCGGGACCTCCCCCTGTCAAATGGCAGGACCCACTCTTGACTAAGTGTGTCATTAAACCCCGAAATCCCAGCCATTCAGTCCCCAAAATTAAAGAATGGGTAAGGCGAGGATGAACCGCTGCCTTCACTATAAATTTTCCCCTCTGAAAATAATGTGGACCGACACTAAAGGGTAGTTGTGAACATCCCCGTGCACACATAACACCTTCACCAATTGTGCTCCCCCCAATGCCTCATTTTGCACCAGGTTTTGGTGGATTGAGGTCTGATTACAGCCCGAATCCACCAACGCCTGATATGTAGCCCCTTGGATACTCACCGGTATGCGATACACTCCGGCCCGATCGAGGGCGGCTCCTGGCGCGTTGGGGATCCAAACCACCGCGCCCACCTCCATTATCGAGCACTGCTGTTTGAGGTGGCCCGGTTCCCCGCAGCGCCAGCAAACCAGCCCGGGCTTCCTCTCTGCACTAGTGCTCTGGGGCTCACTCACCTGAGGGGGGGGAGAGACAGACACAGAAGGGAGACACGGAAGGGCACCGCGGGTGCGGCGGGCCGGCTGAGGTGGCGCCGGCCCCTGTCTCCGCGGTGGGGGAATGGGTCGAGGAGAAGACACAGGAGGAGGGGAGAGAGAGAGAGGAGAGAAGAGAAGAGGTCGTCTGCTGTCCTGCCGTCGGGACAGCCGCCAGATGATCCTCCGCCAGCTCGATTGCCTGATCCAGCGATGCCGGGAGGTGGCAATGGACCCACTCTGCGGTTCCCGCTGGTAGACGTGTGACGAACTGTTCCAGTACCACCTGGTCGATGAGTCCCTCGGCGTCGCAGCTGTCAGCCCTCAGCCACTGCCAGCAGGCGTCCCGGAGTTGCTGGCCAAATGCGAACGGCCGGCCAACTTCCTCCAAGCGCAGAGCGCGGAAACGCTGATGATGTTGCTCCGGGGTGCATCCCACCCACTGGAGGACGGCCCAGCGAAGGTCCGCGTAGGCCAGCCAGCGGTCGGCGGGGAGCTGTAGCGCGGCCAGCTGCGCCTCTCCCGTTAGCAGGGGGAGGAGGCGCACCGCGCGCTGTTCCACCGGCCACCCCGAGGTCTCTGTTACCTGCTCAAAGAGCGTGAAGAATGCCTCGGGGTCATCCTGCGGGCCCATCTTCGTGAGGGTGAGGGGGGAAGGGCCCGCGGCGGTGGAGTTGGTGGACCCCGCCGATGCGAGGAGGTGCCGGAACGCCCGACGATCTCCCTGTTGCGCCAGCACCAGGGCCTCGAACCGTTGTTCTTGCTCCTTTCGGAGGGCGAGCAGCACCTGGTGCTGGCTCTGTTGGGCCGTGGCGAGGGTGTGGATCAGGTCGGCGAAGGTGGAGGACTCCATGGGGCTGTTGTCTTCTGTGCTCATTCCTGGGTTTCGGCACCACTGTGGCAGTTCGTGTAAATGGGTGGAGCACAGAAGGACGGCAGGACAGAACTGAGTTCACAAAAACTCTCTTTATTCAGCTTTTCAGCTGCAAACACACACGCAGACACACGCACACACATCAGCTGTCTGGTTGTGGAGAGAGCCCCTCTGCTCTCACTCTCTCTCCTTAAGAAGGGCGCGGTCACTGGGAAGACACACAAACACATCAATTAACAACAGGTGTCGTGATTCTGCCACTTAACTTCCCCGACTCCGCCTTCCTGTCACAGACCGATGCTAGACCACGCCCCCACTGCCACATATATATTCAAGGTTTTTATTATCTGTCAACACAAGGAAGGGATGTGTAGCTCCCTCTAGTGAATGGTGCCATTCTTTGAAAGCTAGTTTCATGGCCAACAATTCTCTATCTCCGATACTGTAATTACATTCGGGAGGGGTCAGCTTATGGGAGTAGAAAGCTATCGGATGTAATTTGCAGGGGTCACCTACATGCTGGGACAGCACAGCTCCGGTGCCTACCTCAGAGATGTCCACCTCCACCACAAAAGGCTGAGTGGGATCAGGATGCTTCAGAATGGGGGCAGAGGTGAAAGCTACCTTGAGGGATTCAAATGCTTCCTGTGCCTGGGGATTCCACGAGAGTTTTTTTGGCATTTCTTTTCAATAAGGTGGTAAGAGGAGCTGCTAGACTACTGAAATTGCAAATGAAACAACAGTAGAAATTAGCAAACCCAAGAAATCACTGGAGCTCCTTTATGGAAGTAGGGACGGGCCAATTTGTTATGGCTTCTACTTTCTTATCATCCATAACGACACCCTCCAGACTGATGACGCAGCCTAGGAAAGAAATAAAAGGGAGATGAAATTCACACTTCTCCCCTTTAACATACAGCTGGTTCTCAAGCAGACGTGTAAGGACAGAATGGACATGACGAATATGGGTTTCGAGATTAGGGGAGTAAAACAAAATGTTGTCAATGTAGGCAATAACATATTTGCCAAGCATATCTCTGAGGACGGGTGGCACGGTGGTGTAGTGGTCAGCGCTGTCACCTCACAGCAAGAAGGTCCAGGTTCAAGCCCCGTGGCTGGCGAGGGCCTTTCTGTGCAGAGTTTGCATGTTCTCCCCGTGTGGGTTTCCTCCGGGTGCGCTGGTTTCCCCCACAGTCCAAAGACATGCAGGTTAGGTTAACTGGTGACTCTAAAATTGACCGTAGGTGTGAATGTGAATGGTTGTCTGTGTCTATGCGTCAGCCCTGTGATGTCCTGGTGACTTGTCCAGGGTGTACCCCGCCTTTCGCCCATAGTCAGCTGGGATAGGCTCCAGCTTACCTGCGACCCTGTAGAACAGGATAAAGCGGCTAGAGATAATGAGATGAGATGAGATCCCTGAGGACATCATTTACAAACGCTTGAAATATGGATGGGGCATTACGCAACCCGAAGGGCATTACTCATAGTGCCCCCTAGTGGTAAGAAATGCTGTTTTCCATTCGTCACCTTTTGTACGGACTAAATTGTATGCACTTCTTAAGTCAAGTTTCGTAAATATAAACACTCCACAAAGTTGTTCAGTGCTACAGGGACTAAAGGCAGTGCGTAAGAATAGGGTTTAGTGATCTGATTTAACCCACAATAGTCAATGCAGGGCCTAAGTCCCCCATCTTTCTTGTTGATGAAAAAGAACCCTGCAGCTGTGGAAGATGTAGAAGGATGGATGAGACCCTGTTCTAAAGCCTCCTGAATATAGCTCTCTCCTCCGCCTGAGTGAGTGGATAAATCCTAGACTTAGGTGGAATAGCGTCATTTATTAATTCAATGGAACAGTCATATTCTTTGTGAGAGGGAAGTTTGTTGCGCTTTTCTTACTAAATACTTCTAACAAGTCACTGTATTCGGGGGCCTGGAAACTACGACATTGGCATTGGGGCTTTCTTTGGTTGACGATACTAAAACTGTGGGAGGCTCTAGACCAGACCTGGGCATTTTACGGCCCGCGGGCCGCATCTGGCTCTTTGGTTCATTCTGACCGGCCCACGTAAGGTTAATTAGAAATTACAAAATAAACGTATTTTCTAATTTTACCTCATGCATGGACTGAATGTGCATTGCTTTTATTTTGAAGTTGTGTTCAACAAAAACACAATGCGCACGACATGAGCATGACATGAAATCCCACAAAACCTAATCCTGCGATAACTACTTCCGTAATTTGTCCAGACCAACCACAAACTTGTACGTCATCCTTCAAACAGTCCAGCCAATCACATAGTGTGACGTCACTAGCAGGCGCCGTAGCCAATCTGTAGATCTGATACCTACACCGAATCGAAGTTGTTGTGAGCAGATCACAAGAAGACTTTAGTCCCCAAAATGTCCGCAAAAAGAAGAAAGGTAGATGCCAAATGCAGAGCTTTCAACAAAACATGGACTGCTAAGTATTTATTTACTGAAGTCAGAGATGAAGCCGTGTGTTTAGTTTGCGGAGAGCAGATCGCAGTGTTCAAAGACTACAATTTGAGTCGGCATTACCAAATGAAAAACACCAAATGAGGTGATTAGACTACAAATGTGGACATCATTATTATAATATGATGTATCTTGTTTGATATTTGGAGTAGAAAGACAATATTGTGATGTCTTTATTGTGTTTTGGGGTGAATGTGACTGAAAAAATGGTACAAACATTCACATTTTGTTAACCATTGTTTTGGGAAATTTGATTGAATAAATGACATTTTTTGTAAGGCAACCTCGTTTTTTCCATACTCTTACCAGTCTTAGCAGCTTGTAAAAACAATGTTATTTACTGCTTTATATAAAGAAATACAATTAATATTATGCAGAATTTAGTTCAGCCTTTTGGTCCGGCCCTCCACAAAATTTTCTGTTTTTCATGTGGCCCCATGGAAAAAATAATTGCCCACCCCTGCGCTAGACAATGGTCATAGCAGTAACTGGACCACGAGAGTATTTCTTTATCAGACCAGGATATGATGGGGTTATGTTTTCTAAGCCAGGGCAAACCTAAAATAATAGCATACTCACAAGAATTCAATACAAAAAAAAACAGAATCTCTTCAGAATGTAAAGCACTGACAGTCCTATTAACGGGTTTCATGACCCGGTTAACAAGTCCTTCTTCCACGGGCTCCCCATCGACAGCAGTCAATCTCAGCAGCTCTTCCAATGGCTCCACAGTAATCTGGAGTTGCTCCACCAGCTCAGCATGGATAAAGTCCCCTTCAGCTCCGGAATCAATTAATGCTGAGAACACAAAGACAGACTGAGGGCAGTTCACTGTCACAGGTAGGAGGAAGGACTTGGAGACCAACCCCTTAGTGGGTGCACTCACCACATTAGCGTGTGGAGCTTTCCTGGGGTTGGTGCCGAAGTACTGTGTCGGCGGATTTGACAGTCACGCAAAATGTGACCCGCAGTTCCGCAATAGACACACACCCCATCATGGAGACGTCATTGCTTCTCCTCCACAGACAAATGGAATGAGTCACACTGCATGGGTTCTAGGGATTCTGGATTCTCATGAGTCCGGGTCAGAGGTGGATACGGGCGGCAAGGAGTCAGTGCAGCAGCTGGAACTGTAGGGGATTTACGAAAACCTCTCCCGTGCTTCAGTTGGTCTAGGTGAATGGCTAATGAAATCAGCTTCTCTAGTGAAAGACCGTTGTCCTTACACACCATTTCTGCTAGTATGTCGGAGTTCAATCCATTGCATAATGTCACTCGTAAAGCCGGTGTTCTGATAAACTGTCCTACACATCAATATGTCCTACAAAGCTGTCCTACACGTCAATGCGTCCTACAAAGCCCCACTGCGCATGCGCAGAGCACAAAACGTCATTTCTTGGCATTTGAACAGATTTTTGTCCTACATCAGCTGTGCTATAAACCGTGCAGAATAAATGGTGCAGATTAACGGCATGCATTCAATCTTTACTACTTAATCTAACATAATGCTGATTTATAAGCATTGCGTGAGTCTTGCAATACATCTGAAATATCTCCCCTTCACGATCTTCCACCAAAGCGCTTCAACTTCTGACCTATCTGATCAGCTGTTGTAGTTGCTCTACACCCTACTCGTCCTTACACGCCCCACTGCGCACGCACACAACACAACATGCCATTTCTTGGGGTTTGGGCATATTCATCCTACAGATCAGCAGGCAAGGTGTGCTCAAAGCTAAAGGTGAGCGTTCAATCTTTCCTACTTAATCTAACACAATGCTGATTTCTAACCGTTGCGTGAGTCTTGTTTGAGTCGTTGACAGACTCAACTATTTCGCATTGGCTTGTTTTGAATTATAAAACTGTCTGTACAAACTGTACACATGTGTCTGTCACGCAGTGTAAGTACAGCCAAGCCATCGTTTGATAGCTAGCGTCAATAAAAGTTCTGTTGGCTGCAACATGGCATCATGAGTGTGTTAATAAATACAATGCCAATTTTAACCATCTTCGCGTTTGTCTCCGACGCTTTTGCATATTTCCACGTGGTCTACAACGCTTAGCATTTTTCTGTCTAGCAACAGAATTTTGTATCGACGGCGAGAAAAGTTAGCTCGCGCCAGGTTGGTAACGTGACAAGGTAGGCTACTTCTCAAACGCGTTGCCTTCCACGTGGTAACAAGATAATGCGTTGGACCAACACGCGGAATGCTCTAGCGTGAACACAAAACGCTTTTTTATGAGATGAGTCTCCTGTTTGGAACATTCTACTCAGCTGCAAAGACAGCAAATTTCTGCTCGTAAGATCACGTCATAATGGCCAAATGCAATCAAACGTGTGAAGGATAATGCCATGACATTTCATTTGTAAGGTTAATTGTAAGCATACAGCATGCCATGTGTTGTCATTTACTTGATTGGCTTTTGCAAAACTGGCAATCAAGCAGCATCCATTTTAATGCATCAATCTAGATAGAGTATCTCGGATCTGTTTTGAGGAGCATTAAGAAAAAGGATTTACACCCTGCAGTACTCAACACACCTGTTTTTTTTCTGACTGTACCGAAAGTTTATGCGCAACTGTCTTTGTAGGTATGGAGGCCAAGTACGACGAAATACATGGGTTGCTGTCTTTGGGGTCATACCCCAAAGACTATGATCGAATGCAGTGGCAGAATCTTAGGAGGTATGCCTCCAAAATCACTTTGAGAGGTCAGTAGTTTCTGTAAAATTGTAATAAATTTGATATGTAGTACAATGCATTAGTGATTAATTTCATTGTAATTCTTCTAATTATAATTATCATTTTAATGTAGATGGAGAGCTCTTTTTTGGCACCAGGAGAGCAATTCGTGGAAAAGAAGAGGCCAGGAGTATATTTGAGGAGTCCCATGCCTCGCCCATGGGAGGGCACACAGGAATACACAAAACCCGAAGTGCTTTAGCGTCAAGGTTTTACTGGTTTGGGATGTCTGTAGACATTGAAAAATGGGTATGTATTACTGTTTGTTGCTGAAATTAATGGAAAGCAGTAATCAGGACCTTGGGAGCAGCTGTGAACACCAATTGCACTGTATGTGTTTAAGATCCAGGAATGTGACCAGTGTCAGAAAGTGGGCAAGCCCCTTACAGCGGTGCAACCTTTGCAGTGCATCAAGGTAATAAAATGGCTACATTACATTAGATTGGCACTGTGCATATTATAAAAATGACTATATACATACATACTAGGGCTTCTTTATTTACATATCAGGTGTCAGCTGTATGGGAACTTGTGGGCTTACCACAAGTGGGTTGAGGCTTACCCACTGAAGAGCAAGTCGGCTGCTGAGGCTGCAGAGAAGCTGGTCAGGATGGTGTACAGACATGGCTGCCCATTGCGAATACTATCAGATCAAGGCAGAGAGCTCGTCAATGAAGTAAGCTCACTAATCATAATTAGTCATCTTTGGAAAAGGACTTAACCATCTGCCTCAGTGGTGTCAACAAATAGTCTGCCTAGCATATATCCATGTCTATGAGTGAGTTAATTTCTAATTAGTTTCAATTGCATTTTGAAGCTCAATACAGGACTGTGTGAATTACTTCACATCGAGCGATCTGTAATAGCGGCCTACCACCCACAGACAAATGGCCTAGACGAAAAAAACAAATGATAATATAAAAAGGTATGTGCTATCATTTTGTTATATACACTACCGGTCAAAAGTTCTAGAACACCACACTGTACCCCCACCGCACTTTTTAACTGACACTTTAGCTTGTTCTGTTTCAGTTTAAAATCAGTTCATTGTGGCATCGCTCTCAGAAATGAATGCATACAACAATAAGCAACTTGAAATTGAAAAATGTAATTGTGGAATCAATGCTACATACAGAATAGACCAAAATATATTCTAAACTTTTGACTAATCAAAGTAGCCACTTAGATAGATAGATAGATAGATAGATAGATAGATAGATAGATAGATAGATAGATAGATAGATAGATAGATGACTTTCAAAACAATCTGACTAATTTTTTGTGCTTTACTATGCCTGCATTTAGAGCCCTTAGGAAACTAGTGAATGAGGAGCAAACCAACTGGGACACCTTCTTGGATGCCACGCTCTTTTCATTAAGGTCAAAGGTTCACACAACCACGAAATATACCCCATTTAAGCTAATGTATGGAAGGGAAGCCCATTTCCCAGAGGAGGTGCCAGCCGAGTTGCCGGTGAGTGGTGTCTTCACTATACTATCACTGAGATGTAATCAAATGCTGTGATGTAGTTCAATGCAGTGTGTGTATATTAGTCATTGCAAATATTTGTATGTCAACATAGTACAAATACTTTTGCAGTATTTTCTGAATCAACTGCTTCTGCATTTGATGTGGTACGCAGACATTATTGGAAATATTTTCCATTTTTCCATTATTGGAAAAACTATGGCATGAAAATAATCTGTTGTGGCTTTTGCTCTTTCACATTGCACCTCACATGCAATTTGTTTTAAAAAAAATGTATTTGCATATAGGCTATTCCTTCCAAGTATTACAAGGTAATGGAAATTTTCATGAAGTGAATCAGATTTTTTTTCATGTTGTAATTGTTAAAAAAATCTAGATTTCAACAATCACATTGCCAGCGTCAGAGTCTGTTTACTCAGACTTCAGAGACTTAAAAAAAGAGGAGCAAGAACATCTGTTGGAGTCTGTCAAAGAGAATGTTAGAAGGGGGCAGGAGACACAAATGGCTAGATATGCAAAAAGACTTAAAAAAAAACCCAAAGAGGTCCAGTACAAGGCAGGGGATGAAGTTCTTCTCCTTAATGTGAGAAAGCGTGGGAGGAAAGGCGGAAGACTTCAACCCGACTTTACTGGTCCCTATGTGATAGAAGACATCATTGGGAAAAAGGTCACTCTCCGATCTGATGGAAAAACCTTGCGAACAACATACAGCATTGACCATCTCATCTCATCTCATTATCTCTAGCCGCTTTATCCTTCTACAGGGTCGCAGGCAAGCTGGAGCCTATCCCAGCTGACTACGGGCGAAAGGCGGGGTACACCCTGGACAAGTCGCCAGGTCATCACAGGGCTGACACATAGACACAGACAACCATTCACACTCACACCTACGGTCAATTTAGAGTCACCAGTTAACCTAACCTGCATGTCTTTGGACTGTGGGGGAAACCGGAGCACCCAGAGGAAACCCACGCGGACACGGGGAGAACATGCAAACTCCGCACAGAAAGGCCCTCGCCGGCCCCGGGGCTTGAACCCAGGACCTTCTTGCTGTGAGGCGACAGCGCTAACCACTACACCACCGTGCCGCCAGCATTGACCATATCAAGCCATATCGGAGGCCTGCAAGGGAAGTGAGCCGAAGCCCAAGCCCACTCCAAATCCCAAGCCCTCGACAAAGCCCACACCCACTCCAAATCCCAAGACCATCAGTAATAAGGTTTGCCACAAAATTGGAGTCGAGCCTTGTTAAGCTTCCACCCAAGAGTCTGCACAGCACACAAGATGAAGGTGGCCCTAAAAATATTTGTTCTTGACCGTTTGGTCATCTGTTGCCGGTTTGGCCATCATAACAGTTGGTCCATGCTCAACCTTTAAGGCTGAATGTTAGGAGGACAAAGGTTCTAGAGGATGTTTGACTCCATAAAGTACCTTACATTTTAATAGAACACATTAATTTCTATGGAATATCAAAAAACCTTTCAGTCTTAAAGGTTAAGGACCTATTCATTTTTGGCCCGTTGGCCTTGAGTTCAATGTTGGCCCGTTGGCCTTGCTATTCCCACAGAAAATACAGTAGACTGACATGGCTAACACAAAGCATAATTTTCTTTTTAGTGCACAGGATTTGGGCAGGAAAAGATGATGGGCATATGGAGGCGGTCATTGGTCCGTACAAATTGTATGAAACGTCATTTAGGATGCTGCAAGGCACACAGTGGGTGTCGGATGAGGTAAGAGCCATTTTAAAAAAAATAATTTAGCTTCTTGTAGCAGTGTTGCTTACCTCCACTGTGTCATTGAAGAACACAAGGCAAGTAAAAATCACATATTCCAGGTTACCATGCATGGTCCTATGGTTAAATATCTATACAGGGTGTCCCAATAAAATGTATACACACTTTAAATCATTGTAAAGTAGGTGTTGATTAAAATTCATGCAATTTTCAAATTGTAATAGACTTTACAGACATCACTTTATTGTTTTGTCATCACCTATTCTCGAACTGATGTATAAAGTCTACGCTATGAGACCTGCAACAGTCACTGAAAGTGAATGCAGCCATTGAAAGTGAATGCACAAAATTTCCAAGAGAATTGTGTGTGATTCAGGTTGTCAGCAGTGTCTGGACCAGAATGAATGTCAGTTTGAGAGCAGGTGGTGACGAAATACCAAATTAAGGTCTATACATTCTATTACAAAATTACATGAAGTTTGATAAACACCTACTTTACAATGATTTAAAGTGTATACATTATTGGGACGGCAGCACGGTGGTGTAGTGGTTAGCGCTGTCGCCTCACAGCAAGAAGGTCTGGGTTCGAGCCCTGTGGCCAGCGAGGGCCTTTCTGTGCGGAGTTTGCATGTTCTTCCCGTGTCTGCGTGGGTTTCCTCCGGGTGCTCCAGTTTCCCCCACAGTCCAAAGACATGCAGGTTAGGTTAACTGGTGGCTCTAAATTGACCGTAGGTGTGAATGTGAGTGTGAATGGTTGTCTGTGTCTATGTGTCAGCCCTGTGATGACCTGGTGACTTGTCCAGGGTGTACCCCGCCTTTCGCCCGTAGTCAGCTGGGATAGGCTCCAGCTTGCCTGCAACCCTGTAGAACAGGATAAAGCGGCTACAGATAATGAGATGAGATGAGATGAGATGAGATGAGATGAGATGAGATGAGACATTATTGGGACACCCTGTGTAATTGGTGTGTGTTTTTTTCCCCCATGTATTTGCTTTTAGCAGAAACCTGTATACCACATGGATGCTGTGGTTGGAACTTCATTATTTTCAGGGAGGTTCCATTGCCTCAGTAAGGCAATGTGTTTTAAGGTTAGTGAGTGATAAGTAAATTGTAAATTAAACTTAAATGACTCTGTCAAAATAACTTGCTGCAACATGTCCCTACAGTGGAAATTTCCAGTGCATAACTTATGGTTATGCCCATTGAACTTCCCTGCACACTGGATTCTTGTGGTATGTTTTTGCTCAACATTTGTTACTGAATACCTGTTTTCTTTCTTTTCTTAAAGTGCTGGTTTGTTTACGTTGGTTAAACTTATAGTTAGTTAAAATTATATATTTTTAAGACTGTCCACATCCCCACAACAACCTTGGTCCTCATAGACCCCATTGGAAATGAGGACCACTACGCCAGACAAATTCTCCGCAACTGGAGGTATTCATTTCATTTATTTATTTAAAGGACAGTACACATTAAACATTTCTGTAAGTATGCCGGTGTTAGCCAGAAGGCTAATTTTCAAGTAGTAGTCCTTTGGCAAGATGTTATGCTAAACACGTGGCATAACATGGTAAACATTAAATACAGCAATTGATAAACAACTATAAAACATGCCATGAGATGATGTCATAATCTGTAGGGGCACATGCTCCCCAATGTACAAGTTCATGATTCTAAACCATGGATGTCCAAACTACAGCCCGTGTGCCAAATGCTATTGGCCCGGGCTGCACAATAAACTCAACTCGGTTGCACTTCTGAGTTTCACTAGATCGCCACGGAATGCTGCTTCTCCACCATTTCAGTTTCAGTCTGTCAGAAGACAAATAGCAAGTGAGTGTATAACATTTCAATCATAATCATGATGATCTTGTTGATTCTGTTTTAACCAGGAACTTCCTCAGGATGAGGCAGTGGGCTGCTAAGTCATGACAGGTAAAAACTGTGGACCATCACAAACAGTGGGACTCAAGCAGCTGTGGAGTTTTGGTGATGAAGGTATTAAAATTATTGTGTTCATTGGCTGACAAGATGCATAATTAACACATTACTTTCCTTGTAAATGTATACAAAAATGATGTCTTTCAATTTGCAGAAAACTTCATTTTGAGCAGTGACGCAGGACAGGTTCTAACTACGGCTGATGCTGTGATGCGTTACAGAGGGCAGATAGCATGTACCCTGCTAAAAAAAAAAAAAAGGGTAAGTATGACTGTCTGCAATAAAAAAATGTCAAGGTGTGCAGGCCCTTAAAACTTAAAGAAGGAATGTTGTAACAATTATTTGATGGGTAATCCTCTCTTGTTCAGGTCGGGGTCCCCAGCCAGAAGACTGAAGGGATGTGGCAGGGCTCCAGTGATGTCTAGACTGTGTGCGCGAGCCTGGTGCGTGCGCGCCATTTGAGACATCCAAAATGTAATCAGTTTTTGTAATCAGTTTTGTAAGATTTGGTGCAAATCTGTAAACCTGTTCAAAACAAATAGTTGGCCATCTTGAAGTGTTCCAATAAAATGAAATCATTCAAAATTAGTTGTGGAAGTCTGTTTTCTGTGTGCTATTGCGTCGCCAGACAAGAAGAACGGCTGGATGAATAGGAGAAAGGTAAAACTCAGTTATTTAACTCGAGTGGAGGTGGAGAAAATGAGTTTAATTCCAGAAATGGTGGACTGACACTTTAAGTGGAATGTTATGCTTCTCTGGGTTGGATGTGTTAAATGAAAGTAAGCTTTAAAAAGTTATTGACTGAATGAAAACTGTATTGATGCTCCAATGTTATGCCGTTTATGTCTTGCAATAAAAATAACATAACATTTAATTACATTACATTGTGTAAGTGAGACATTAATTGTTCAAGTTGCTGATACTTACAAACTACCGTATAAGTAAGGTGTAGATTCTGCAAATAAACCTTACAATCAGGAATTAGGTACCCATTACGCAGTTGAAAGTAAGAGAAACCCATTTAACACCAGTAAACACAACTTTGCTCCAAGTAACTTTTACTAGCTGGTATGAAGTAAACATTACTAGTTGGTTTTAAGCAACCTGAACATTCAAGTTCCAAGTAAGGATAACAAATCTTTTCAGTGGAGATTACTTTTAAAAGTAAAGTAAAGATAACTTGAAAGAGAACAAGTTATATTACTTCATTTATTTGAGGCAACGAGTTTCCACCTTTTTTCAAGTAAGCTTAACTTATTCTTTTTTTACAGTGAGTGTAGTATATTCTGGTGGGGTCATTTGAATTGTCAAAACTTCCTACATTCATATGTTAATGTAAAGGCATATTCTGATGGTCATTGAGTTGTCAGAAAGGCCTGCATTCATATATTAAAGTAAAAGAATATTCTGACGAGGTCGTTTGAACTGTCAGAACGTCCTACACTCCTATTTTAATGTAGAAGCATATGTCAGAACACCCTACAATGTAAAAACATTCCGATGGTCATTTGAATAGTCAGAACGTCCTACTTACTGTAGAAGCATATTCTGACGTGGTCATACGAGTTGTCAGAAGGTCCTGCGGCGTCATTTGAATTGTAAGAACGTCCTACACTCATTTTAATGTAGAAGCATATTCTGAAGGGGTCTTTTGAATTGTCAGAACATCCTACATTCATTTATTAATGTAGAAGCATAGTCTGATGGGGTCATATGAGTTGTGAGAACATCCTGCAGCATCATTTGAATTGTAATAATGTCCTACACTCATTTTAATAGAGCAAATGGTACTTGTGAATAGTGACAAAAAAAATATTAATTCTACATATTCTGACAGGGTCAATTGAAGAGTCAGAGAGTCCTAGATTCATATGAATGTAAAAGCATATTCTGACGGAATCGTTTGAATTGTCAGAAAGTCCTACGTTCATATGAATTCTGATAGGGTTGGTGGACGTTGTATCAATGTAGAAGCATGTTCTTTGCAGAGGGAAAAACTGCAAACTATGACTAAAAGTTAAAATTGAATCACACTGTAGGATTTCCTGCAACGTAGGACTGCTCGACAGACATATCTGACATCCCCTCCTACCGTAGGACGCTTCGCGGATGTAGGACCGTTTATCAGAACACTGGCTCATTCCAACCACTCCCAGCCGCAAGAGTGCGAAATTCCAAAGCGTAGTCAGAAACTGAGCGATTACCCTGACATAAACTGGTGAGTAATTCCCCTTGAGAGCGGCCCTCATTGGCATGATCGAAAATTGCTTTAAATTCTTTAACGAAATTGTCATAAATGTTGGACTGGACTATGGGCCAAACTGCAGTAGCCCAATCTAAGGCCTTGCCCCTTAAGGTGAGAAATCATAAAAGAAATACGAGCCTTGTCAGAGCTCGGAGGGGAATTCACAAAAAATATTGAACATTGTAACAAAAACCCTTTACACTGATTAGGTGAACCATCAAATTTATCCGGTTTACTGACAACAAATGAACTGGTATCAGCCGTGGAGGGAGCAGCTTGGTTAGTAACCATAGCTGCACCAGAGAAGCTGAGTCATTGGAGTTGGGTGGTGATTTATTTCATGCTTTCAACAATCTGCATCAACTGTTTTTGCTGCTCACCTTGCTGCTGCATAAGATTCTGGATGGACTGAATCACAGATTTGAAACGCTGGGGATGTTGTCCAAGCATCTGTCCTTGGCTGCTAAGCGCTACCTGTTAAAAAAAAAGTTAAAGTCCTTCCCACGCCTCAGTACCTGGTATTCCTAGGCAGTCTCCCACTCAAGTACTAACCAGGCCCAACTCTGATGGTGGCGCATCGGGCAGCGCCGATCTCCATTTCCGTAGCCCTCGGCCTCTCGCCTATTACATAGCTAGGGTTACAGTGGGGGGCTAGTCCTCTGGTAACCACGAGAGTTTAACTCCCCATGCACATCTGTATTGCAGCGTGCCTTGCCAGATGGTAGTGGGTACCATTTTTATGATGGTCTTTGGTATGACCCGACCGTGAATAGAAATCACGATCTCCCGATCGAGAGGCGGACACGCTACCACTAGGCCACTAGTCGGTTAAGCGCTACCTGTAGCTCCGTGTAATCCGCCGTCTGCATGATGGCACAGTATTCTGTAATGCGGCTGTAACAAACCAGATGTTTGCGGATTATGAATGAATTCAAGGTTTTAATGAGCACAATGGAAAAAGACAATGTACAACAGCCAGGCCAGGTCAATACCGAGAGATCCAAAACAGTAATGAGGGCTAGACAAATCATGGTCAGAAAACAGGCGAGAATCGAGAAACTGGGAAGCAAGAGAAACAAGCAAACAAACACAAGGGCTAGGCAAAAAGGGTCATACACAGGAATACAATCAGAATAGTAACGCTCCGTGGGCTCACTAAATGTGGAGGCATTACTGTGCAAGGAACAAAACAAACAAAGGGGTATAAATACAAACAGAAACAAAAAGGTGCACATGATGGTAATTAGAACTCGGGGGAGCCACTCCTAGGAAGTGGCTCTGGGTTGGCTGATGGAGTGCACGTGGTAGTGACTGGTGTGTGAGGAGGATTGTGGGAAGTGGAGTCCTGAGTGTTAGGTGAGCCCGGGAGCATGATAGCAGGATTATGTGGTCCAGTCTAAAATTCATCTTCTCTATACCATCAGAATTATACAGTCTGTGTCTATGTGTTGTGGAATGTAAACTTCAACTCCTCATTAGTGGTACAGGTATAATTTTGAAAATTACAACAATTGAGCTGTACTGTAAAAATATACAAAAGGTACTGTAAAAAACATTAAAAATTAAATGTCATGTTTTTTAAATAGGTACAATACCAGTCAAAAGTTTAGACACACCTTCTAATTCAGTGTTTTTTCTTTATTTACAATAAAGACACTCTTTATTTACACTCTTTATTTACAATAAAAAAAGACACTATGTCTTAAAATACTTTACTTCAATGAGTGGTGTCAGGGTGCAGGTACTTACGGATGCAAATGCAGGGGACAGTGGGTGTGTCACAAACTGGTAAACAAATCCAAATCTTGAGACGAGAATCAGAGTCAAGTTGGTGCTAGGGGTTGGTCGATCAGCAAACAGGATGTCAGAGGTAAATAACAGTCTTAGGATCGAGAGAATAATGTAGCGGGGGTCAGAAACACTAAGAGTCATGTCACAACAACAACGGCTTGGTATGATCAGGTGCGCAGATGCAGAATGATACTTTGCAATGAGCTGGAGTGTTTGGCGTGCTTATATAGGGCATTGGAATAAGGAACAGGTGTAATCCCAATCAGTACTCGGGAGGGAGGGTGCTGTGGTGCTTGGGAGTTGTTGTCCGTGGTGGCCATGCTTGAAGGCTGTCACAAACTCATGCAGTCACTGACAAAACCTATCCCACACCCCAAGGCGCTCACTCTGGGAGCACTATCCTTCCTGGGGTGCCCAAGCTTTCTCTGTGCTGGTTTTTCAGGGTGCTGACTGTGATATTCTCGGTTTAATAAGGGGTCAAGAATGTCCCTGGCAGGTACCCAACTGCGCTCCTCCAGACCGTAACCCTCCCAATCCACCTGATATACCAGGTTTCCTTGTCTGTGCCAGGAGTTGAGGAGCTTATGTACCTGGTCCACCAATCCTCCTTCTTCCGGGATGGCAGGTAGGATCTATCCCGGATTACGGACCGGGCCAGTGGGGCTGGCGCCCAGGGGCCCAAGGGGTCCAGGGGCCTGGGGGGGCCCATAGCGATGCCGATGCTGATGCCAATTGTGACATCAGAGGGCCTTTATTCTCTAGGATCTTATGACTACTTACACTGTTAAAGGGCATATCTGAAGAAAACAGAGGGAAGGGGTGGGTTGGTGGGCGGCGGGGGATGGCAATCAGAGGGCCCCTGGCCCTGCTGTAGTGCCTCTCGTGAAAACTCCTGAGGCTGTAATGTCTGCCAACTAGGGGCTCAAGGAAGTAGGGGGAGTGCTTTCAGAGGATCCTATGATTATGAAAGCCCCTGCTAAGGGTCGTGACTTCTGGCTATCTGGGGGCCCTAGAGAGAGCCTTAATGGGAAACCGTACTGTTAAGAGTAGCACCAAATTGACTTAACTAACTGTAGAGGCCAGTCTTATGACAATGCAAGTAATATGTCAGGAAAGTACAATAGAGTCCAAGCTCATCTGAAACGAATAAACCCATTAATTTGTTATGTCCCCTGTGCAGCACATTCGTTGAATTTAGTTGGTGTCAATGCTGTTGACAGTTGCCCAGAAGCTGGCCGTTTCTTTGACTTTGTGCAATCACTATACACATTTTGTACCTCATCAACACACAGGTGGGGAAAGGTGTTTCGTGATACAGATGTGAAACTCACATTGAAATTGTTGTCAGGTACTCGCTGGAGTTCAAGAGCTGAATCCACAAAGGCTCTTTGGAAATATTATCCACAATTGAGAGAGGCACTGAACAATATTTCCAAAGATTCACAGGAGAAACGTGAAACTAGAAGCGAGGCCTCTGCACTCTGTGGCAAGCTGGACAGCCTAGAGATAGCCTTCATGGCACACTTTTGGGATACAATACTGCAGCGGTTCCAAGCCACAAGTCTGCAGTTGCAGAAACATAACATTGACATACACACGGCTACATGGCTTCTCCTTTCACTTCGTGACTTTGTGGCAGAACAGAGAGACAATTTCGCCTTTTTTGAAAGGTCAGCTTTAAATGTTGCCCATTCAGTCTCCCAAGACTACAGGCATAACCTCCAGCGCACAAAGAAGTGCAAACGTATGGCTGATGAAAGTGAAGAGCCAGGTGTTGAATTTAGTGGAAAAGTTTCAGATTGAAACATTCAGTGTTCTAATTGACAAACTTGTGTCCTGTCTTAGCCATTGGTTAACTGCATACACACACTTGACCAATCTTTTTCATATTCTTTTCATGCCTGACAATATGTCCAACAGTAAGCTCACTTCAAGGGCCAAATCACTTGCTGCAGCATATCCCACAGATTTGGACATGAGCCTGGCAGATGAACTTGTACAATACAAATCATTCATGTCAGAAAATCAAAAATGCCCAAGTACAATGCTGAAGACCATGGTGGATTTGGATCTACAGTCCACTTTTCCAAATGTCTACATAGCACTCAGACTTTTTTTTGACCCTGCCTATTACAAATTGTGAAGGGGAACATTCATTCTCCAGACTGGCTCGTATTAAGAATGAACTCAGGATGACAATGTGCCAAAACCGCTTGAATTCACTTTCTCTTCTGGCAATTGAATTACAGTTGGTCCGACAGCTTAACTTTGATGAATTAGTGGATGACTTTGCAAGAAGGAAGAGTAGGAAAAAAAACTTATATAGCCTAGAATGAATTATTCCTTAGGTACGGCTTAATTATTGACATATCCTAATCAGTTTCCTTGTTAACTTCTTGACACAATACATATATCTTTAATCACTAACATTGTATGCCTTAATGTTCTAAACATACAGTATGTTCACATGTCACTTTATTTACTTCATTCACATGTTGCCCTCTGCTAGTTTGCAACCTCAGTAGCCTTTGTGTGTGTGGGGGGGGAGGGGGGGGCGTTGTGAACTCCTGGCCCCGGGACCCAGACCGCCCATAATCCGGCCCTGGGTAGGATACATGAAACATAGGCGATAAGTGGCAGTGTGGTGGCAGCTCCAGTTTGTAGGACACTTCGTTTACCTGGTGAAGGACTTTGAAGGGACCGATGTACCTGGCACTAAGCTTCTTGCAAGTGTTGGGGTTATGTAGGCCTCTGGTGGACACCCATACTCTGTCCCCAGTGCATATACGGGGTCTTTCTTCTGTGTCTGTCTGTATATTGCTTGTATTTGCTGGCCACTAGCTCAAGATGTTGGTGAACCCTCTCCCATACTTGTTCTCACCTCTTGAATCAGGCGTCGACTGCAAGAATATGTTTGGGTGAGTCGTCCCAAGGGAACAATGGAGTTTGGTATCCAAGAATGCATTGAAATGGCATGAGTTGGGTGGCTGAGTGTCGGAGGGAGTTCTGGGCGTATTCTGCCCACAAAAGAAACTGAGACCAGTTCTTGGTGTTTTCGAGGCAGAATACCCTCAGGAAGCAACCTATTTCTTGTTGGCACGTTCCACTTGGCCATTAGGCTGAGGGTGGTGTCTCAAGGTCAGACTCACCAAATCTCCAAGCTTATTCATGAAACTGGCCTATAATCTGGATGAGAACTGCGGTCCCCAATCACTCAGGATGTCCTCAGGGATCCTGAAGTACCTGAACATGGTCAAATATGAGCTCCACCATTTCAAGGGCTGTGGGTAGACCAGGCAGGGGAATGTCAAGTTTCATTTCATTTCAAGTTTATTTTATAGTGCTTTTAACAATAGACACTGTTGCAAAGCAGCTTTACAGAAATTTAAAGACTTTAATTTTATCTCTAATTTATCCCCAGTGAGCAAACCTGTGGTGATGGTGGCAAGGAAAAACTCTCTCAGATGACGTGAGGAAGAAACCTCGAAAGGAACCAGACTCAAAAGGGAACCCATCCTCATTTGGGTGATAACAGACAATATGATTATAAATAACTTGCTTCTATAACAGTGTCCTACATAGTCACAAAGAATAACTGTGAAACCAGGAAATTCATTATAGTTTTAACATGAAGTTTGTTTTGTTGAAGTTATAAACTGTTCATTGATGGAAACTTGAGTGCAAAACTGTTCATGACAACTGCAGTCTGAAAGTTAGCAAGTTAACTGTAGTTAAGTTAGCACACTCCAGATTTGTTTTTTTCATCTTAATTATTGTGTCACAATAAAACAATTTTCACCTTTAAAGTTGTAAAATTGTATAAAGTTGTATAATATGTATAATTATGTATACATATATACATGGGGCGGCACGGTGGTGTAGTGGTTAGCGCTGTCACCTCACAGCAAGAAGGTCCAGGTTCGAGCCCCGTGGCCAGTGAGGGCCTTTCTGTGCGGAGTTTGCATGTTCTCCCCATGTCCGCGTGGGTTTCCTCCGGGTGCTCCGGTTTCCCCCACAGTCCAAAGACATGCAGGTTAGGTTAACTGGTGACTCTAAATTGACCGTAGGTGTGAATGTGAGTGTGAATGGTTGTCTGTGTCTATGTGTCAGCCCTGTGATGACCTGGCGACTTGTTCAGGGTGTACCCCGCCTTTCACCCGTAGTCAGCTGGGATAGGCTCCAGCTTGCCTGCGACCCTGTAGAACAGGATAAAGCAGCTAGAGATAATGAGATGAGATGAGAGACATATATACATACACACTCACCAGCCACTTTATTAGGAACACCCATCCCCCCTCTGCTTTATGCAGTTATCTCATCAGCCAATCTTAACCAAGAACAGGAATCTTAGAATCAAGAACAAGTTCCTAATAAAGTGGCTGGTGAGTGTATTTGTATGCAATGCCTCATCATTGGTCATCTCTCAGAAGCAGTAGTAGGAACAGATGGTTCATGTGCAGAATGTGTAGTAATGCTGGCACAGCATGCTTGGCAGATCTAGATCCCAGTTGGGAGTCATAAACAATTCTGGTATCATGGCCCAAGAAGGGTGCTAGCCATAAGCAGCAGGTATTGGATGGATGATGTCCAGACAGAGCAAAAGCCAAAACAGAGCATGGCGTCCTCAAGGTCAATAGATGGCCTAATGGTAGATATGGCCCAGCTGAAAATTTTGATGTTGAAACAGAAGTCACAATGCCATAAGAGCTCAGTGGCAGCACATCCAAATGAGACCTGAAGCCAATTTCTTCCTATATAAAAAGGACAAGGATGATACACTCACTGGCCAATTTATTAGGTACACCCATATACCTGCTGTTTTATGCAGTTTTCTAATCAGCCAATCCCATGACAGCAGCACAATGCATAAAATCATGCCAATACAAATCAAGAGCTTCTGTTAAAGTTCACTGCAAACATCAGAATGGGAAAAATTGTGATCTCTGTGACTTTCACTGAACTGAACTGAACTGAATTGAATTGAATTGAATTGAATTGAATTGAATTAAATTGAATTGAATTGAATTGCCTTTATTGTCATTGTAAATGTATACAACAAAATTAAAATTGCCACTCTATGGTGCAAACATAGAAGCACAGGACATTGGAGACAAAAAAAACCCACCACTGTGGCATGGGTGATGGTGCCAGATGGACTGGTTTGAGTATTTCAGAAACTGCTGATCTCCTGGGGTTTTCACACAAATTGCCTCTAGAGTTTACAGAATGGTGCGAAAAATTGAAAACACTAAGTTAGCAACAGTTTGGTGGGTGGAAACACCTTGTTGATAAGAGAGGTCAGAAGAAAATGGCCAGATTGGTTCAAGCTACCAGGAAGGATATAGCAACTCATAGCAACTCTTTACAACTATGGTGAGCAGAATAGCATATCAGCATGCAACAGCAGAAGACAAGATTAGGTTCCACTCCTGCCAGCCAAAAACAGGAATCTTAGAATCAAGATCAAGTTCCTTTTAAAGTGGCTGGTGAGTGTACATCTGTTGCTGAGTCTGAAAAGCTCTGCATGCATGCTTTTCAGCTGAATCACAGTCATCACTGATGTTTCTGACAACATCCTAGAGAGAATCTGAGTCAGCTTCAGCCAGCTCACAGGAAAAAAGGGCTATACTTGCCATAGTAGCCAATCTGAAAGCCAGGTACAACATGCCCAGGACTGTCTGCAGTTTGCGTACCGGGCAGGTGTTGGTGTGGAAGACGCCATCCTCTACCTGCTACATCGAGCCCACTCGCATCTGGATAAGGGAAATGGCACAGTGAGGATCCTCTTCTTGGACTTCTCGAGTGCCTTCAACACCATCCAGCCCCAACTGCTTCAGGACAAACTGAACAGGATGCGAGTGGACCCCTGCCCGGTCACCTGGATCTCCAGCTACCTCACTGACAGGCCGCAGTATGTCAGGCTGAAGGACATCACATCTGACACTGTAATTAGCAGCACTGGAGCACCCCAGGGCACGGTGCTGGCCCCTCTTCTCTTCACCCTGTACACCGCGGACTTCTGCTACAACTCGGAGCTGTGTCACATTCAGAAGTTTGCCGATGACACAGCCATCGTTGGGTGTATCAGTGACAACAGAGAGGAGGAGTATAGGAGCCTGGTGAGGGACTTTGCTGTGTGGTGCAACAGGAACCATCTGCAGCTCAACACCTCGAAGACCAAGGAGCTGGTCATTGACTTTGGGAGGTCCAGACCAAGGTCACGACCAGTTCTGATCAAGGGAGTCAAGGTGGAGGCTGTGGATTCCTACAAGTACCTCGGGCTGTGGCTGGACAGCAAGCTGGACTGGACTTGCAACACCAAACATTTATACAGGAAGGGACAGAGCAGGCTATACTTCCTTAGGAGGCTGCGGTCCTTTAACATCTGCAGGAAACTCCTGTGGATGTTCTATCAGTCTGTGGTTGCCAGTGTCCTGTTTTACACCGTGGTGTGCTGGGGAGGCAGCACATCCAAGAAGGACACATCCAGGCTGGACAAACTGATCAGCCGGGCCGGCTCTGTGGTCGGCATGAAGCTGGACTCTCTGGTGACGGTGGCAGAGAAGAGGTCTATGGACAAACTATTGAACATCATGGACGATGCCAGTCACCCTCTGCACACCGTCATCAGCAACCAGAGGAGCCTGTTCAGTGACAGAATGCTCCTTCCCAAGTGCAGGATGAACAGACTCAAAAACTCCTTTGTCCCTCACGCCATCAGAATATACAACTCCTCTCTGGGGGGAAGGAGGGGTAACAGGAGGACAGAGGACAGGAAGGAGCAATAGCCTAGCCTAACAATAAGCAATACCGGACAATGTGCAATATAAAGTGCAATATCTTTCCTGCTCCCCCCCCCCCACACACACACGCACACACTTACCCTAACCCCACTTCTCCCCCCCTTTCCCCCTCCCCCTTCCTCTCTTCCCCATATCTTATTCTTTTATATTTGTAAATGTAAATAATTTATTTTAATTTATCTAGAAGTTTTCTCTATTTCTTTTCTCTGTTTATCTGTAATGATGCTGCTGGAGTCTTAATTTCCCTGAGGGAACCCTCCCAAAGGGATCAATAAAGTTGTATCTAATCTAATCTAATCTAATCTAATCTAATCTAATCTAATCTAAATATCATGTTGAACATATAACCGTTAAGATAAGTAAAATTGTAGGAATGATTGCTAAACTCGGGCACTTTGTACCTTTTAAGACACTATGTCAAATTTATCAGTCTCTGATTTTCCATGCATATCTTATGCTGTTACAGTGTGGGGCCTTGCTAGTAAATGTTAAGTAAATAAGATTTTGAGCTTACAAAAACATGCCCTGCACTTTGTCTTTTGCAAAAAGAAATGAGCACGCAGTGCCACTTTTTGTTAATGCTGATATTTTGCCTGTAAAATTCCTAGACTTCAAATCTGTATGCTGTCAAATGCATGACATTTGAAACAGGATTGCCCCAACCAACATATTAAATCTTTTCACTGATATCAGCAGCATCCATTCATACAGTACTCGGTCTTTGACTTTCAAGAACTTTTACATTAAAAAAATCTAGACGAGAAATGCAACGTAATGCATTTTCTAGAGCAGGGGTGGGCAATTATCTTTTCCATGGGGCCACATGAAAAACAGAAAATTTTGTGGAGGGTCGGGCCAAAAGGCTGAGCTAAATTCTGTATAATCTCATCTCATTATCTCTAGCCGCTTTATCCTTCTACAGGGTCGCAGGCAAGCTGGAGCCTATCCCAGCTGACTATGGGCGAAAGGCGGGGTACACCCTGGACAAGTCGCCAGGTCATCACAGGGCTGACACATAGACGCAGACAACCATTCACACTCACACCTCGGTCAATTTAGAGTCACCAGTTAACCTAACCTGCATGTCTTTGGACTGTGGGGGAAACCGGAGCACACCCACGCGGACACGGGGAGAACATGCAAACTCTGCACAGAAAGGCCCTCGCCGGCCCCGGGGCTCGAACCCAGGACCTTCTTGCTGTGAGGCGACAGCACTAACCACTACACCACCGTGCCGCCCAAATTCTGTATAATATTAATTGTATTTCTTTATATAAAGCAGTAAATAACATTGTTTTTACAAGCTGCTAAGACTGGTAAGAATATGGAAAAAACGAGGTTGCCTTACAAAAAATGTAATTTATTCAATCAAATTTCCCAAAACAATAGTTAACAAAATGTGAATTTGTACCATTTTTTTCAGTCACATTCACCCCAAAACACAATAAAGACATCACAATATTGTCTTTCTACTCCAAATATCAAACAAGATACATCATATTATAATAATGATGCCCACATTTGTAGTCTAATCACCTCATTTGGTGCTTTTCATTTGGTAATGCCGACTCAAATTGTAGTCTTTGAACACGGCGATCTGCTCTCCGCAAACTAAACACACGGCTTCATCTCTGACTTCAGTAAATAAATACTTAGCAGTCCATGTTTTGTTGAAAGCTCTGCATTTGGCATCTACCTTTCTTCTTTTTGCGGACATTTTGGGGACTAAAGTCTTCTTGTGATCTGCTCGCAACAACTTCGATTCGGTGTAGGTATCAGATCTACAGATCGGCTCCGGCGCCTGCTAGTGACGTCACACTATGTGATTGGCTGGACTGTTTGAAGGATGACGTACAAGTTTGTGGTTGGTCTGGACAAATTACGGAAGTAGTTATCGCGGGATTAGGTTTCGTGGGATTTCATGTCATGCTCATGTCATGCACATTGCGTTTTTGTTGAACACAACTTCAAAATAAAAGCAATGCACATTCAATCCATGCATGAGGTAAAATTAGAAAATACGTTTATTTTGTAATTTCTAATTAACCTTACGCGGGCCGGTCAGAATGAACCAAAGGGCCGGATGCGGCCCGCGGGCCGTAAAATGCCCAGGTCTGTTCTAGAGTAGGAGTAAGGTGTGGAATGATCTACCAGTGTTATTAAGAGAGCTTCCAAAAAACAATTCAAAGTAAAACTGCATACTGGCCTGATCGATAATCTTTTTAAATATGACTATTGCATTGATATCTCTCAAATTAGTGCAGTTCTAAAGAATCACAGAGTTTGATCTTTTTTTTCTACCTTGATAAATGGTGTGGCGGCACGGTGGTGTAGTGGTTAGCGCCGTCGCCTCACAGCAAGAAGGTCCTGGGTTCGAGCCCCGGGGCTGGCGAGGGCCTTTCTGTGTGGAGTTTGCATGTTCTCCCTGTGTCCGCGTGGGTTTCCCCCACAGTCCAAAGACATGTAGGTTAGGTTAACTGGTGACTCTAAATTGACCGTAGGTGTGAATGGTTGTCTGTGTCTATGTGTCAGCCCTGTGATGACCTGGCGACTTGTCCAGGGTGTACCCCGCCTTTCGCCCGTAGGCAGCTGGGATAGGCTCCAGCTTGCCTGTGACCCTGTAGAAGGATAAAGCGGCTAGAGATAATGAGATAAATGGTGTCTTCATAGTTATGTTTAACTTGTCTCTGAATCAATTATTTTTTTCTTCCTGTTCAATTGTAACAATTTCAATTTCTTTCTAAGTTTTTTAATTATTATTATTTTTTATATGATATATACATTTGTTTTCTCTTTGTATTCTTTTTTTCCCTTTCCTGAATTATGATAACTTATTTAATATGACTGATCCACCTTGATTAGCATGACTACTTGCAGATCAGTCTAATATTGTTTAAAAAAGTAACAAAATCTGTCATAAAAAGTCTGGAGTCTGGAATGAAAAACTGAAATGAAAAAAATTACAATGAAACCATAAAATGTTTGCAGTGGAAATCAGGACATAGTCACCATTGTTAATTAACAATAATTCACCAAAGGTGAGGTGAATATCGGTTATTATTATATGGCATGAGCTACTTCTGGTAAAATCGTGCACACTGATTGGTTCCTTAGCAGGCAGTATTTTCCCATAATGCTCGTAGGCGATTACGGACTTTCTTTCCAAGGCACCAACTTTCAATATTGCAAAAAACAAACAAAAACAAAACGGAATCAAAAACAGCCGAAAGACAAACAAGAGTCATCGAGTTATTCAAGAAATGAGCAACAAAGAGCACCGAGAAACCGCTAAATGCTAACAGGAATTCAGTTTTGAAACTGCTAGCTGTTTATTCTGCATGCGTGACTCAACTACGTTACAAATATGACGTGACTGAAAGCAGTGTCACACCTCATTATAATGACCATCTGTTTTAATCTTAGAAATAAAAAAGATATATAATAAACTCCTTATTAACTTCACTTGCTTGGTCTCTACGGGAGAATATCAGACCGGGGTCTTTTTGTATGGGCTCAGTCTGTACTGTCGTACCTCAATCCGATGTTTTCCCGTAAAGAACGAGCAAGCGAGATTAATAAATAGTTAATAATAACCGAGACAGAGCCAAGATTATTATTCACCAATATTCACTGAAGCAGATGATTATTTTAGTATAAATGCACCGGTGATTATTAAAGCTAGATGGCCTTTAGATTTCATAAAATCGGTGAAATTTATTTCCCGCTGAAATTTGGTCATTATGATATATGTTTATTTCTGTAATATCTCACAAAATATCAGGCCATTCTGTGGCTGGGAAATTATTTAATTTGAGGGGATTTCCGAGCAAATAACTTGCATGAAATCGCTAGCTTCGCGCAGTCAAGCAGACAGAGGAAGTCCGTGTGCGCATGTGTATTTTTGCCTTTGACTGTGCACTGACAGTTACATCATTCTGTCGCTGATCACACCGAGGTGCATGCTGACCGCCAATATTTATTAATTTGGTCCTGCGTTTCCTTTCCTTCGCAACATAACGTCTTTTCTTCTCGCTTTCTGTTACTGTAGTCGGTCTTTCACATACTGTGGCAGTGGGGGCGTGGCCAAGCGTCGGTCTGTGAATGGAGGGCGGAGTCAGGGAAGATAAGTAGTGGAATCATTGCACCTGATGGGAATTAACCTGTGTTTGTGTGTCTTTCCCAGTGACCGCGCCCTTTAAAAGGAGAGGAGAGCAGAGAAAGGGAACTCTCCCCAACCAGAACACTTGTGTGTGTGTATGTGTGCGTGCGTAGCTGGGAATTAGAAAAAGGCTGAAAAGCTAGAAATAAATAATTTTTTTGAGAACTCAGTTCTGGCATGCCGTGCTTCTGCACTTTCCTGGGTTTCGGCACCACTGTGGTATCGGACCAGGTAGGTGGAGCGCAGAAGTACGGCAGGCCAGAACTGAGTTCTGAAAAAACGATTTATTTCTAGCTTTTCAGCCTTTTTCTAATTCTCAGCCACGCACACACAAGTGTTCTGGTTGGGGAGAGCTCCCTTTCTCTGCTCTCCTCTCCTTTTAAAGGGTGCGGTCACTGGGGAAGACACACAAACACAGGTTAATTCCCATCAGGTGCAATGATTCCACCACTTACCTTCCCTGACTCCACCCTCCATTCACAGACTGATGCTTGGCCACACCCCTGCTGCCACACTTTCTTTCAGGTATTCCGGTGTTCACGAATGACCCAGTGCTGTTATTTTAGCCTGTGTAGCCGTATTGTGTAACATTTACTGGTACATGTTGCAGTATGATGGGAACGCTGGAATGTGAGACACTTAAAAGTAAAACCCTGATGTATAAATAATACTAATATGAATTTTCCCTCTAATTCCTCAGGATGACTCAGTCAGCCACCTTCATCCCGATGAACAGAATCCCGACTGGAAAGCAAATAATTTCTCAGAGTCTTGGGAGTGTGACACATCACTGGACATAGCTAATTGGTGGCTCTAAATTGACAGTAGGTGTGAAGGTGAGTGTGAATGGTTGTTTGTCTCTACGTGTCGGCCCTGCAATGACTTGGCAACTTGTTCAGTGTGTACCCCGCCTCTCACTCATGGTCAGCTGGGATAGGCTCCAGCTTGCCCGGGACCCTGTACAAGATTAGCGGCTACGGATGATGGATGGATGGATGGATGGATGGAAGAAATTAATTCCACCTTCCCTTTGAATCATTTTGGACCAAACTTCGTAGCATCTTTAGTGCTTTTAGGAACAGTATTTTATTTCATAATCTGGAATTCTTCCTCACAGTGACAAAGTAATCATTGGCTTGCAAATGACATCAAAACAAAATAGAAACCATGTTGGTGGATATACAAATGCGGGGTCAAGCGACATTGTATACAAAATGTAGTCATGCATGCGCAACTCTTTCTTTTTCCAGTGCTTTAAGCGTTCTTTTAGCTCTGCTATATCTTTGTGCTGTATGGTTGTGGTCACAACAGTACTTGTGACCATGGCACGTTCCAACATTTTTAGCATTCCGTACGTGATTCGGAAAGAGTGCGAGGAAACTCTGAGGCTTAGTACGGAGAGGAGACTAGGGGATCAGGACACTTCATCCAGTAACCATTTTGTCCAAAGCCATTTTTGTATGCACTATCAATTATTTTATATTTCAGGTATTCCGGTGTTCACGAACAAATCCCACGAGAGCACTGCACTGTGCCTAAAGATTTAATATGATCAAGCTGGCTTTAAAAATTAATAACTCGGCCAACGGAACAAGCGAACAGCCTGCAATGACAAGGGAGTTAACTCATCCCAGGGTCAGCAATTGGCATGGGCCGACGCGATTACCCCCCCTTAGTAAGCTCTTTAATATCGTAGCGCACGTACTATGGCACTCATTTGCTTTACAAAAATGGGTCTTGCGTTGGTCAAATTCCATTGAGAATTACTCCTTTTTTCAAGCAAGCAAATATATAAAATAATTGATAGTGCGTATGAAAAAGGCTTTCAATGAAATGACCTGTAGTGATACTCAACGGTTGGTAGAAACGTCTTATCCTCAGGAAAGTCTGACTATTTTAAATAATATGGGTCAAAACCACACATATCTATCGTCTCTTTGTATTGAATCTTCGCTCGACCGTTCAAATCGTGGTAATACTGAGAAAATTCAGCATTGTTTACAGACACGCTTTCAGCGGCTGCCATCCTGGTTGCTTTGTATAGCCACCATCACAGCGGACGCTCATGATGTAGCACATTTTAATCACGTGGTTGCAAGTCATCTATTGGTCACCATTTTGCCGAGTCGCTCGAGGTGATTATTGAGAAATAGTCATGAATTAGCAATAAGAGTTTTATTGGTTATACCAGATTGCTTTCATTATCCAACTCTGGAGGCTGCTCTGATTGGAGGAGACGAGGAGGAGAGCGACTCTGTAACCACACAGCAGCAGTTAGTGTGACCGTGACCTGTTTGTGAGGTGATGGATTTCAGTCTGTGTTTTGTGCAATGCTAAGCATTTGTGTTGGTGTTTTCTCTTTATTCAGGCCACTGCTGATGTCCGTAAAGCTGCAGAGGTGAGGAGTCCTGAGAGTTTTGCAGGCCTGAGAAACTTCACACATTTTACATTTTGAACATTTTGAATTTATTATTGTTCCTTGAACATTTGATATCATTCAGCTTTGTCCTGCAAATACATCTTAAGTAGGGATCTCATTTTATTTTGAGTGTCATGACTGGAAATGTTCACTGAGTGCCTTTAATCCTTTTCTTGAGTTGATTATTAACACTTTTCCAGGTACAACCCCGATTCCAAAAAAGTTGGGACAAAGTACAAATTGTAAATAAAAACGGAATGCAATGATGTGGAAGTTTCAAAATTCCATATTTTATTCAGAATAGAACATAGATGACGTATCAAATGTTTAAACTGAGAAAATGTATCATTTAAAGAGAAAAATTAGGTGATTTTAAATTTCATGACAACAACACATCTCAAAAAAGTTGGGACAAGGCCATGTTTACCACTGTGAGACATCCCGTTTTCTCTTTACAACAGTCTGTAAACGTCTGGGGACTGAGGAGACAAGTTGCTCAAGTTTAGGGATAGGAATGTTAACCCATTCTTGTCTAATGTAGGATTCTAGTTGCTCAACTGTCTTAGGTCTTTTTTGTCGTATCTTCCATTTTATGATGCACCAAATGTTTTCTATGGGTGAAAGATCTGGACTGTAGGCTGGCCAGTTCAGTACCTGGACCCTTCTTCTACGCAGCCATGATGCTGTAATTGATGCAGTATGTGGTTTGGCATTGTCATGTTGGAAAATGCAAGGTCTTCCCTGAAAGAGACGTCATCTGGATGGGAGCATATGTTACTCTAGAACCTGGATATACCTTTCAGCATTGATGGTGTCTTTCCAGATGTGTAAGCTGCCCATGCCACACGCACTAATGCAACCCCACACCATCAGAGATGCAGGCTTCTGAACTGAGCGCTGATAACAACTTGGGTCGTCCTTCTCCTCTTTAGTCCGAATGACACGGCGTCCCTGATTTCCATAAAGAACTTCAAATTTTGATTCGTCTGACCACAGAACAGTTTTCCACTTTGCCACAGTCCATTTTAAATGAGCCTTGGCCCAGAGAAGACGTCTGCGCTTCTGGATCATGTTTAGATACAGCTTCTTCTTTGAACTATAGAGTTTTAGCTGGCAACAGCGGATGGCACGGTGAATTGTGTTCACAGATAATGTTCTCTGGAAATATTCCTGAGCCCATTTTGTGATTTACAGTACAGAAGCATGCTTGTATGTGATGCAGTGCCGTCTAAGGGCCCGAAGATCACGGGCACCCAGTATGGTTTTCCGGCCTTGACCCTTATGCACAGAGATTCTTCCAGATTCTCTGAATCTTTTGATGATATTATGCACTGTAGATGATGATATGTTCAAACTCTTTGCAATTTTACACTGTCGAACTCCTTTCTGATATTGCTCCACTATTTGTCGGCGCAGAATTAGGGGGATTGGTGATCCTCTTCCCATCTTTACTTCTGAGAGCCGCTGCCACTCCAAGATGCTCTTTTTATACCCAGTCATGTTAATGACCTATTGCCAATTGACCTAATGAGTTGCAATTTGGTCCTCCAGCTGTTCCTTTTTTGTACCTTTAACTTTTCCAGCCTCTTATTGCCCCTGTCCCAACTTTTTTGAGATGTGTTGCTGTCATGAAATTTCAAATGAGCCAATCTTTGGCATGAAATTTCAAAATGTCTCACTTTCGACATTTGATATGTTGTCTATGTTCTATTCTGAATACAATATCAGTTTTTGAGATTTGTAAATTATTGCATTCCATTTTTATTTACAATTTGTACTTTGTCCCAACTTTTTTGGAATCGGGGTTGTATATTTCTTTCTGAATTAGTCTAATTCATTAAACAGTGTGACGTAATTGTAAATAGCACAGCTTTAATTAATCAAACCAGTGTGAGTATTTCCTGAATAATTTATTTTAAAAAGATGCCTGTGCATATACTGAAGATGTAATCTGTAATTTATTTAACACAGCAGTATTTGTATGAATTTATCACTTGTACATGTTTTACTTAAGATAAACAAAAATGCTTTATGTATTTTTTATACTTATATTTAAATATAATTTTTAGCTGTAGTTTGATTCAATGTAGTTATATTTTTAATGTAAACTTGTCATAGTCACAAATCCTAACCATGTTTTAAAGCTGCTATGTATTAAATAATATACAGGCATGTGAGCACTGAGCTACTTGATTTATTAAATGGACTTATTCAATAAAACAGTGTCTCTCTTGTAATTTCTATTCACTCACATGATGAGGTATGAGTTTTGAGCTCGGCTTATAAGAGTAAATAGAAACAGAAATAAATACACTACATGATTTGATTATGCACAGGCATGCATCAGAGTTATTTGTGGTGTGAACTGATGATTTAAAATTTATCAAGTCAAGTTTATTCGTATCACGCTTTTAACAACAGACATTGTCATAAAGCAGCTTTCTAGGAAATGAAAGACTTTAAACATGAGCTAATTTTATGCCTAATACATTTATTTAGGAGGTCACACCAGAGACTGAAAGCAAAGTTTCACATACTTTTGCCACTCACAGATATGTAATATTGGATTATTTTCCTCAATAAATAAATGACCAAGTATAATATTTTGTCTCATTTGTTTAACTGGGTTCTCTTTATCTACTTTTAGGACTTGTGTGAAAATCTGATATTGTTTTAGGTCATATTTATGCAGAAATATAGAAAATTCTAAAGGGTTCACAAACTTTCAAGCACCACTGTATATATATATACAGTCATGTGGGTTGCCAGAAGAAAGCCTCTTCTATCTAAAAAGAACATGGCAGCATGGCTTAGGTTTGCAAAGATGCCTCTGAACAAGCCACAAGCCTTCTGGAACAATGTCCTTTGGACAGATGAGACCAAAGTGGAAATGTTTGGCCATAATGCACAGCGCCATGTTTGGCAAAAACCAAACACAGCATATCAGCACAAACACCTCATACCAACCATCAAGCACGATGGTGGAGGGGTGATGATTTGCAGCCACAGAAGCCTGGACACCTTGCAGTCATTGAGTAAACCATGAACTCCTCTGTATACCAAAGTATTCTAGAAGTAAATGTGAGGCCATCTGTCCAACAGCTAAAGCTTGGCTGCAATTGCATCATGCAACAGGACAATGATCCCAAGCACACCAGGAAATCTACAGCAGAATGGCTGAAAAAGAAAAGAATCAAGGTGTTGGAATGGCCAAGCCCAAGTACAGACCTCAACCCAATTGAAATGCTGTAGCAGGACCATAAGAGAGCTGTGCATAAACAAATGCCCTCAAATATGAATGAACTGAAGTAATGCTGTAAAGAAGAGCGGGCCAAAATTCCTCCATAATGATGTGAGACTGATAAACTCATACAGAAAATGATTGCTTCAAGTTATTGCTGCAAAAGGTGGCTCGACAAGGCATTGAATCATGGGGTGTACTTACTTTTTCCACACATGGATTTTATATTTTCACTTAATTTTTGTTAAATAAATAATGACACGGTGGAATCTGTTGTGTGTTGCTTTACACCTGAGGTTAGATTTGCATAATTTTAGGACCTGGTAGGGATCAGATGATTTTTTTTGTTATGTCTTGATTGGTAAATCCATGTAACTGGAAGAGGGTGTACTTTCTTTTTCACATGACTAAATTTTATATATAAGTGAACTAATTCATTAACTAATTAACACACACACACACACACACACACACACACACACACACACACACACGTATTTTGCCATTGTTTATGGCTTAGAGTTTTTTCCCCAACTAGTAGAATAACAGGGAGCTGTGTGCTGTATGTATGTGTACCACTCCTGACCTAAACACTCACTGTAAATTAATGATTACGTCACAGCCGCGTGTTACTCTGATTGGATGAATCCGCGCTAGCTCATTGAATATTCAGCATGTCCAGCAATAAATATCGCACGCAATTCTGAGCTCGAGCGCTTCTACTCGACCTGTCCACCTTTGAGTTTAAACGCAAGGTGTGCGCACGCGACGCTTCCCAAACACTTCTAACGGTTCTGAGAAAGTGATAAGAACAACCCAAAGGTACCAAATCACAGGTTTATATGCTCATCTATTAGAAATAATTCACACGTGATCATGTCAATTCTTACAGAAATGACTCTGGGTCTGTTTTTGTTTGAATATTTTGGCTGTTTATGTTTGATTATTTTGGTAATTTGGCAGCTCTAACGGTCAACTTTAATAGTTTAATGTTAGTTTAATGCTATATTGTTACTGATAGTGATTTTCAGCTGTTACTGAAGATGCATGAGTGAAATGTTTATGGTAGCTGGCTGCCTACAGTACTACTATCTAGTTACTGCTACAAATCAGTGGTTACAATCTGGCTAGTTTGCACATTTCTCGATGAATAAATCACAGTTTATCTTTTTTTTCCCCCATCCAGTTGGCTGCCAATTCTTTAGCTGGTATGGAAATCTATTCGATCAACCCCAGCAACTTCCCTGGCAAGTTATGGCGCTTGCTGAATGACCCTCACGTTCCCTCAATCTGGTGGGACGCCAGTGGGGAAAGCATATTCGTCCATCAGGAGCGCTTCGAAGCTGAAGTGCTATTTTCCAAAACCGACCAGATGAACAAGTACTTCAGAACAACACAGTTCATCAGTTTCGTTCGCCAGCTGAACCTATACGGCTTCAGCAAAGTGCATTTGGACCATTACAGCTCAGAGAAGGAACTCAACTGCTTTTCCACCATGGCCCAACTGCACCAATTTCACAACCCAAACTTCAAACAAGATAAGCCATAGCTCCTCATGAACCACAAGCGACTCACGCCTGGCAACAAGGCCAAGCTCGCTGCCGGGAGAGAGCTGACCAGCAGGCCATCAAATCATTTCCATCATGTGATATGGAATTCAACAGAAGAAAACTCTGCTGGGATGAAAAAGGGTTGGTAGTGTTTCAATAAGCAGATAAAAAAATTACACAGGATAGAAGATATAAATAAATAAATAAATAAATAAAGTTAGTCAATAAATTAATCAATTGATTAATTAATTAATTAAGCAAGCAAGCTTCAGTAACCACCTTCCTGGTCAGGTTCATGGTGGATCCAGGACCTATCCCAGGAAAACTTGGCATCCTGAATGAGACGCTTGTCCATCTCAGGGCACTGTGTGCACAAGCATTCACACACGCTTTCACACTGAGTATTATAACCACTCAACTTATAACCCGGGACGTGAAGGAACCTAGCTCAACTGTAGTCCACAGATTTCTGGGCCACTGTGCAGAAGCTTTAAATCTTGAAACATTTTGAGGCAGGTCCTTTGAAGAAATCCATAGTCCCGGAAAAAAAATAGTCATACTGTATGTAGGAATGTGTAGAGAAAAAAAAGACAGACAAATAAAATGAGTCATTTTGCTTGTACGGTGTCAGCTGGCTAACTTTGTGGCCTCGATCATTATCTGAAGTTTTAGTTTTTAATAATTTGACTTGTCTTTATCTGTTCAGGTTCAGTTTTGGTTGAACATCAGGGAAGTCCTTACCACCATCACTCTAATGGCCCTCAGCAGGTGAAGGAGCGTGCCAGAATGCCCAGATACTCCCAAGCAGCTGTAAGAGATCTTGGTGATCCTTCTCGAGAAACTTTATACACTCAGAAAGCTGCGCTGGTCCCTGTGTTCCCCCCCTTTTTGGCGGGCCCACCGTATGCACATCCTTTCGGGCCCATGCATGTCCAGCAGGGCCTCATGCCTCATCACATGCAGTACATCCTTTACACACCAGGTAAAGATGCTTTAATGCATTTTGTCCCCTTTATACGACAATAGTTTTGAGCTCAGCCTTAATTACTATAAGCGCCCCATTTGCATGCCACTTTAGTATCTATTAACAACTAATAATATCTATCTAGCAAGTTCATCTGTAATATTTTACTTGAAATGTGTCCCCTTCCATCAGCTCATACAGCTCAGTATAAAATGAAAAAGGGGTGTAGGAGTGTACAGGAGTGTGGCATTATTAAGTAGGAAGTCCCACAATACCTTGCAGCAAGTCTTTTTTTTTTTAACATTGCTTGAGTGATTAGTGCCCTCTGGTGCTTGA